>NC_133503.1:106839673-107150217 GCF_049354715.1 Callithrix jacchus | reverse complement strand
GGGAGCGTTTGGAATCGCCGTTTTGTTTGTCGCACTGCACTCCCCCAAACGCTGAGTCCCTGGGATTCCCTGGGCTGGGTCACAGTTCAAGACCCATTCAGTCTCAAGTTCAGCCCTCTCGGGTCTCAGTTTGCCGGTTCAACAGGGCACCCGTAACAGTGTGCTTTTGTATGGAGCACTATGGAGCACCTCTGCGCTCCGGCGTGGGCTGGAGCCGCACCGGCTGCCGGCTGCCCCAGCCGAGACCTCTGCCTGGCGTCCCACATCTCTTTTATACCTGGGAATTTCCCTGTTCTGTGGGCAACTAAGATCCGTCTGGAAATGCTTCCTTGACTCACCCTCTCCACGCATCCAGCCAGAGCTTCAATCCTGGGTTGTTCTCACAGCGCCATCTTGAGTCCTCCCCTCTCACTGCGATTTTTATAAACTGCTTTTCCTTTGGTTCATGTGCTTTGTCATGGATTGTCAGAAAAATCTTTTCACTTAGGGATTTCTGTTAATTTCTCCTATTATTATCAATGATTTTTACTTTACTTTTTATATATAGTATTTGGCTAGGTTTTCTGGTATGTGTAAATTCATGACTGCTAGATTTTTATTATAGGTTTTACCTTATCATGATTAAAATGTCCTTTTTGTCCATTGGATACTTCTTTTTCTATAAATTGTCAGATACTAAGAGTATGACCTATGCTTTACTTCGGTGTGCATTCACCTGGTATTCATCTTTTTATTTTTTGGTATTTATTTTTTGATATTCATCTTTTTATTTTTTGGTATTTGTGTCACTTTGTTTTAGGTTATTTAATATAGTATATAGTGGGTTTTGCTTTGTGATTTAATTTTAAGATTCCTTTTTCTTAATAGATTAATGTAGTCTGTTTTATGTAATACAGCTTTGCTTTTAGATTATGCTTTGTTTTTATTGCTTTACAATTTTTTGTCTTCCTGTAACAATACTTTTCATTGCAAGTAGGAAAACTCCAATTGAAACTGGCTTAAATCATAAGAAAATTTCTTATTACACATTTCTGAAAGTCCAAAGGTGGGGTTGGCTTCAGCCACAGTTGTATTAGCCATATTGTCATCTAAAACCCAAGTGATCTCCCTGTCACCTCTGGCATAGTATAAACTTTATCCCAAAGTTGTTTTCTCTCATGTTAAAAAGATTGCTGTTAGTGGCAGTCAGGACTACATATTTTTTTGTTCATGTCCAACACAATAAAGATTGAAGGAAGTTCTCTCCCAATCCTGGAAGATTAGTATTAAGGCATCTACTTCAGTGTGATTGGGCCAACCTATTTGATCATCTACTCACCCCTAGATAAATAGCATTCTCCAGGAGATTCTTATGACCTTACTGTCCCTAGAAAAGATGTTGGAGTCAGTTTCTTTGAAAAGCCTCAGAACCATTGACATTTTGGATCATATAATTCTACATCATAGGAAACTGTTCCATGCATAGCAGGATGTTTAGGAGGATCTCTGTGCCTAGTTGTGAAGTGTTGAGAGTCAGTTAAGGTAATGAGCCAAAATGAAAGTAACAATCACATCTTTATTCACTTAGTATGATAAAATTAAAAGCAAAAGACCAAAAAGGAAAGTAGTGCCGGCTCCTTGTTCCAGTTTTCCCCCAACCAGCACTGGGCGTGGGTCAATCAGATGACATGCAGTATAGGCAGAGGAAATTGTTTCACTGCTAAGGAGCAATGAAGAAAAGGTTCCTACCATATTATGGACCTCGGGGACTGCAGACAGAGAGCAAGGAAGGGCTAGGAGTAGAAAAGAACTGAGAGTGGAGATGAGTGTCTCAGTCAAAGTCCACTGATAGGGGGAGTCTCTGTAGAGGTACCTGAAAAGTGTCTCAACCAATGCCCCCTGATAAGGAAGACTCAGCATGGAGGTATCTGGCCTAGGCATGCAGCTAGGTTTATGGGCATGGCCAGCCCAGGGGACCCTGAGCCCTAGCTACAACTTCCTCCAGAGACTGGGTGTATTCTAAATCTCATGTGAGGAGGACAGATTTCCTCTATGAAGACTTTTTAATTGCTTATGGTCAAGCAAAGCCTTTGTAATTGCTTATGGTCAGGCCTGAAAGATCACACAGCAGACTTTGGCCTGGAACACATCTCCTCACCCTAAATGCCAGCAGCATCCCCTCCAAACTGTGGCAGTCAAAAATGTCTCCAGACATTACTAAGTGTTTTTTGTGAGGGAAGAATTGACCCTAGTTAAGAACCACTGTCCTAAAGCACATGATTCTGTAGAGAAATGAAACATGACCAAAATCATTATTTTGGTAGGAAAAAAAGTGGGCATGGATAATGGGTACATAATGCAATGTACGCTATACACTACACTTTCATTATGTTGTTCACATTGGTTGTAGGTCGCTTGTTCTGCTAGTGATTTTCTCCTTCACTACAATTTTGAAATATATTTTATTTAATTATATTGTATTTTTTATTAGGTGCTATCTGTTGATTCCTTGCTAAGGAACAATATCCAATTAGTATATTTTTTCCTCTACTGCATAGTGTTAGTTGATTACTTTTTCCTTTTCATTTCTTTTCTGAACTCTTAGCTTATGTTGCATTTCCTTTGGTTGTTTTGCCATGGTATTTCTGATCAACTAAATTTCTTTATGAATTCTATTTCCTTAAGTTTCTTGAGTTAAATAGAATATTTGGTCACATTTTTCATGTGCTCGGTTGATTCATTCTTTTCTGTTGAGTGGTTTTTATCTGCTAATTGTTTTTACTGTTCCATTTCTTTTTTTCTTGGAATGTTTGTGCATGAACACTATGCAGGTTTACTCTCAATTATTATTTATCTTTATATGAGATAAGTTTCTTTCTGGCTCATCTATTTGATACAATTTCTTTTTTTTTTTTTTTTTTGATACAATTTGATATAGTAGGTCGGTTGGCATATTAAGTTCATACAATCCTCCCAAGGTGACAGTGAATCTCCTTATGACAGGATTGTGGGCCTGAGAGAGCTGTTGTAGCCTTTTATTCTCTTGAGTCAACAGAGATTGGCAACTAACTGCAGGGCTACCACCTTTGGAGTCTCCTTCCTCCTGTCTGCTGTCTACAGACTACTGCTTGTCAATGTGACATCCATGCATTTCCTTCTTTGGCTTTGCCCCTCCTGCCACTGTACCAGACAGTGTCCAGGAAATCCCCTACTACTGACACTTACCCCATTTCCATTGTAATAAAGAAGACACTGTTTGTTTGTTTTTTTTTCTGCCTCAGATTATGTCATCTATTTTGGAGTATTTTGGTCTAATCACCTTGGCTGCAGTCTGGAGCTATTTGACATTTACTGCACTTGGCAGCTCTATCTCCTATTTGGGGGTTTTGTTGAAGATAGTTTATGTTTATCGTCATATTTGGTGATAATTTTTTAAATTAAGACCTGATTTCTCCTTCCTTTTCAAACTGTATATCATCTCTTTTGTGGTTAATATTCTTTGACAAGAAAGAAGAGGAGGAGGACAAAGTACAAAAGAAGCCTGCCCCTCTTTAGACTTCCCATCTCGATTATATTTTTAAAAATAAGTTAATGTCTGTCCTGCCTACAGCAGTGTTATCAGAATCAAATGAAATAATATTTGCTAAACTATAAAGACCAAAATTGAAGGACTATTTGTTTTCTTTTGTTGCAATAGAGTTGTATATAGTCCAAATGTCAACCAGGCCTCTGTTTTCAATGGTACTTCAGTATGATAGTCAAAGATGTTCGAGATAGCTCCTAATGTTCTTTTGTGGCTGCTCCTGTTGCCAGGAAAACAGCCTGCCTAGTAACAATCTAACAGACACCCCTCCCCGCCACCAACCAAAAAAATAAAAGTTATTCTAACATCTTCCCCTTTTAAACATCTTTAAAATAACAGAATTCAGTTCTTCCTAAAGCAGTGTTTAAAAAAGAAAGAAAGAACGAAAGAAACTACTGTAATAAAATCAAGGATACCCTCCCTCCCACCTGTCTTATCCATTGTGTGTGGTATGAGTGACACCATTGTGTGACCCAGGTAGGATAGTGGATGTGCATTGAGATTCCCATTTTAAAGCACTTAGAAAGATGTAAATTGACAAGGAAAGCAGTCTTTTTCTTTTGTCATTCTACATGTCCTGTTTCAGGAGTACTTGATATATGGAAATATTTTTTCTTTAAAGAAAATATAAATATGGCTTCGAAAAGTATTTTGCTCCTTTTAGAAACCATAGGTTTGTCTTAAGTTAGTAAATCCTGAATAGAAAGCTTGATAATAAAAGTGAGTGGGTGGATGGATGGATTAATGAAGGAAAAATGAGGAGTAAACAGAAAGTGAAGGAGGGTGAGACAGAACAAAAGAACACAGGCTCTACTGTTAGCAAAAAGCAGCATCGCTGATGTGAGGGGAATAAATTAGAAGGCATATCATTAAGACTTTTATGCCACATAGAAATGCTGATTTGTCCTATAATGCCTGTACTCAAAAGTCATGACAATATAATGAGAACTGGGAGTCCCAAGTGTTGTAACTACCACAATTTTATGTAACTGATTCTTTACTGGTCATCTAGAAGCTTTTTTGAAAGTCCCATTGCCATACCTGCCTCCTCAGTCAGATAGATGGAAAAGCTACAAAGACAGAATCAGTGAGCCACATTGGAAGAGAATGGAGTTGACTTCACCAGTGGGAAATGCAATTACTTTTCAAAGTGAAAACTGAATGATTCATACTAAGGAAAACATGGAGTAATTTCAGAACTCCAGTAAGAAGTGATAAATGTCTAATTTGGAATCTTGTGACTGAAAATCTTACATATGCTTTCCACAGGCTGGGCAAGAGGACAGAGCATTGAATAGATACTTTAATTCCATTTTTGACAATGAACCTGTGCTTGTGAAAATATTAATGTTTAACCACGTGGTTATGATTATTTTTATCTATACTTTTTGAGAAGCCTCTTCAGAAAAGAGCAAAGTAGTGTGCTCTAATGGATAGAATAAGGAACAGGGGAAAGGAGATCTGGGTATTAATCTCAGCCTTACCACTATGTATCTGGGAGATGTTAGAATCTTTACCATTCCCTCTACTATTCTTAGCTTCCTTTTCTTTCATAGTCAACAAATGTTTTTTGAACACTTATTTAGGTAAATAACATACCTAAAAAGTTAGTACTGATTCCTATTATCATACTCTCTTGTTCCCCAGATGCTCTTTTGAGGAATTTACTTGGTTAATACAGTTAATATTATAATACTTAAAATAATGACTTTGAGAATTATCAGCATGAGACAATTTATTTGCATAATAGCTTTTTTGTTATTACCCAGAATACATTTAGTTCTGGATATTGTTTGATATTATGAATGTGAACTATCTTTTTGCATTAGCCTAAATAAAATGAAATGCGATTATGGATGAATAAAGGAAATATGGAAATATTTCTGCTGCAAGAAAAAAATTATATACAGCCAGTATACATATTTAGAGGTGCTGTAGTCTTCTAGACTGTAAAGGCAGGTGGCTTGGAGGGGAAATCTGAGTGTATAGGATGTGTTTGTATTCCCACTGCATACGCATTATTACCCTTGTCTGAGTGGTTGTTTAAACTGACATCTGTAAAACTAAACTATAAAGTGAGCATCTGGGTTCTGACCTATCTCTTACAGACCATAATGTTGTGATTCTAAGAATATTTCATTCTTTATTGCCTTCTATCCTCTATTCTGACCAGTGCTGCAACCTCAAATAAAAACATTATTTGCCTTACGAGGAAGAATAGACTTTATACTCATTTTATTTTAATGGTTTGTTATAATTCATTTTGACCACTCCCCCCTAAAAAAAATTATCCCTTGAAAACTAGATTGACCAAAGGGATCAGATGACCTCATGTTACTGGGTGAAGCCAGGAAGCTACCATATACATAGAAAAGTTGGTTGCCAAATATGGTGAAGGAATTTGGGAGGAATTTATCTGGTCAAAAATTCTCACTTACTTACTAGATCTAGTGTTTGAAATGTTAGTCTTAGAGAGTCTACCTTAAAAATATCATTGAGAAAGCTCAGAGAACTCCCAGGTAAACACATAGGTAGCCACTTCTAAAATGCAAATGCCCTTGGAAGATCAACTTTATTAATCTGGCCATTAACCCCATAGGTAATCCGATGCATTTCTCACAGTGACCTGAAAACAGGCATTCCTTCTCTAAATGTGTGCTGAATGCCAGTTATAGCCAGTTACTGTGCTAAGCCCTGATAATACAAATATGAAAATTCCTGTTTCCAGGGAACTTACTGTCTAATGAGGAACCAAGAGTTCAAAAGCGGTCATTAAGTTCATGGCAAAATAACCCAGGTAATTAACTGCTCCGTTACAAACACTTAAAAATCTAGATAAAATACTTATTCTGGAAAAAGACATTACAGGTGCAAAGCAAGAATTAAAACTGGGTATCTGAATGTAAAAGGAATCAACAGCTAAATCAAGCTTGAAGTCTTTCTGTTCAGGGGATATAAAAGGTATCTCAACCTTTGGTTTTGTTTTGTTTTTGTTTTAGTCAACATGAATTATAGCTAGGGGAAGAGACAAACGGGTTAGATTGTAGACTGTATGCATGACAGATTGCTGGAATTGGGCTCCATTCGTAAAGGAGGGAACGGAAGAGGGCCCTGACTGTGGACCACAAATGTAAAATCTCATGCCTTCTGATTATCTTGATAAGCCCCATAGGCCCATAAAAGAAAGAAAATGCCAAAACATACCATGAGGACAATTTTACAATCCAGGGCACACACATGACTCCCGCAGTAGAAAACCACACTGAAGAGAATCTCACAATTTAAACAAGTTGTAACTACAGGAAACAGTTGTGATCCTTGGAAAGTTCTTGCTTAAGGAACTTGGTGGTGGTGTGTTATTCTGGCATATAGGGTGCAGAATAAGACACTGGGGTAGGAAGAGGTATTTAAAAGCAAAGTTAGGCATTCAATGATAATTTCATAAATGTGCCTGGGCTGGCCTTGAATGGGAGGCTTTAATTTAGGAAACAAAGAACTTCATAATATTGGAGTATAAACACCAGAAATAAGGATGCTATCTAATAGACTCTCTTAGATTTTTTATAAAATGCTAATAGGATCACAAATAAAGTGTGTATTCTAAAATGTTATTGTGTATGCTATAAAAGCTTTGTAAAATAAAGTGATATTAAGCTAATATTGTAAAGTTAACATTTTTTTCAGTCATCTGTAATCTCATTACCCAAGTAAAACTGTTTTCATTTTTCCATTATCCTTTTTAGTTATTTATTTCAGTTACCCTTAGGCATGTTAATGTAGTTGTAATCATCATATCATAAATAAAAAATTTTGTCTTTCCTAGGTTCTTTATATTGGACAATATTTCCCATGTTACAAAATATTTATAATGTTCATAAACATCAATTTTAAATTTTGGCATTTTAGTTTTAAAAATTAAAAAAAATTTTTAATTAAAAAATTTTTATTCAAGATATATATACATTTAATCTAGAAGGTCAAATGTTACCAAAATATGTCAAAAGTGCTTGGGTTCCCTGCTTCTTTTTTCCCTTGTTCTATACCCACACCTACCCCAAGGCCCATTTTCTTTTTTTTTTTTTGAGACAGAGTTTCGCTCTTGTTACCCAGGCTGGAGTGCAATGGCGCGATCTTGGCACACCGCAACCTCCGCCTCCTGGGTTCAGGCAATTCTGTCAAGGCCCATTTTGTAAAAGATCTCCTTTTAAGAGTACTAGCTTTTTCTTCAGATATTTGCCTCTACGTTTCTATATAATAATGTTATACACCTATGTTTTGATTTACCAATTTTAGATGTTATTTATCGACTCCTTGTTTTGGTAAGTAAGAAATTAACCTTCTAAACTCTACTCTCTTTTCCCTCCAATAATTTAATATCAAGTCATTAATCAATGCTTACAGTATTAATGGCTATTTAAATATTGTTATTTCTGAGCCAAGTAATATGGTTATTTATTGTGCCGTATTTGTTTCAGCTTGGAATTATTTGTTTTTTACTGTGTACATATTTCAAATTCTTTAGATTCTTCAATGAATATGTAAAGCAGAGCTCAATATTATTTTCAACATTATAGATAACCAATTACTTTCTTTTTACTCCCTGAATGTTTCCTTCTGTTGCTTGTTAATAGAAGTCGAGCCCAGAAAACTAGGAAAAAACAATGGCAGATTCTTAGAAATAATCAATGTCATATTACTATTCCTAAGAATTGTGTGGTTTAGGCTGGGCGCAGTGGCTCATGCCTATAATCCCAGCACTTTGGAAGGCCAAGGTCAGTGGATTACAAGGTCAGGAGTTTGAGATCATCCTGGCCAATATGGTGAAACCCCTTCTCTACTAAGAAATACAAAAATTAGCTGAGCATGGTGGTGTGCACCTGTAGTCCCAGCTACTTGGGAGGCTGAGGCAGAAGAATCACTTGAACTCAGGAGGTGGAGGTTGCAGTAAGCTGAAATTGCATCACTGCACTCCAGCCTGGGCGACAGAGCGAGACTCTGTCACACACACACACACACACACACACACACACACACAAAGAATTTTGTGGTCCTACACAGAACCACTGAAAGAATTTGAAATGAATGCAGGATTCATAAAATTCAGTTTCTAGTGTTAGGCAGAGACATTTATATTTTTGAAAGCACCAAAAAATCCTAAAAATCCAGTAAGGCATATAGCCAGTTAGATGGAGGTGGCAGACTTGAAGATTTCCATGAGTAAGAAAAATTAGATGATGTATATTTTGAATCCGAGGCATTACACAACAACCTCCTTTTTTGGGTCACAGAAGCCTTAACGTAGCAACTGTAAACAATGCTCTGGGTAAGAACATGAATCCAGTCCTTGCCAAGGCCAAAGCAATTGCAACAAAAACAAAAACTGACAGATGGGACCTAATGAAACTAAAGAGCTTCTGTACAGCAAAAGAAACTATCAACAGTAAACAGACCACCTACAGAATGGGAGAAAATGTTTGCAAAGTATGCATCTCACAAAGATATAAGATCCAGAATCTATAAGGAACTTAAGCAAAAAACAACCCCATTAAAAAGTGGGCAAAGTACATGAACAAACACTTTCAAAAGAAGACATGCACATGGCCAACAAGCATATAAAGAAATTTTCAACATTACTAATCAGAGAAATGCAAATTAAAACCAAAACAAGATACCATCTTACACCAGTCAGAACAGCTATTATTAAAAAGTAAAAAAATAACATGCTGGCAGGGTTGCAGAGAAGAGGGAACCCTTTACACTGTTGGTGGGAATGTAAACTAGCTCAACCATTGTGGAAGGAGTTTGGCAATTTCTCAAAGAACTTAAAACAGAATTACCATTCTACCCAGCAATCCCATTAATGAGTATATACCCAGAGGAATATAAATCATTCTATCATAAAGACACATGCATGGGTTCATCACAGCACTATTCACTATAGCAATGATATAGAATCAACCTAAATGCCCATCAGTAGTAGACTGGATAAAGAAAATATAGTACATGTACACATGGAATACCACTGAACCCAAAAAAGAAAGAGATAATGTGCTCTGTATTGTTAGCAACATGGATGCAGCTGAAGGCAATTATCCTAAGTGAACTAAGGCAGAAACAGAAAAACACCACGTGTTCTCACTGGCAAGTGGGAGCTGAACATTCAGTCCACATAGACACAAAGAATTACAACAGACACTAGGGCCTACATAAAGGTGGAGGGAGTGAGGATTGAAAAACTACCTATTCTTATTACCTGGGTGATGAAATAATTTCTACACCAAACACCCATGACATGTAATTTACCTTTATAAAAAACTTGCATTTGTATCCCTGAACCTAAAATAAAAATAAAAAAATAAAAAGGGAAGAAACTTTGAGCTGTAAAGGTGGCCGCTATAATGACATGAAATGGTAGCTTCAAAATTTTGATGGTGGTGTGAGTAACAATTTATTCCTTAGTGGGAAACAATTGTTTATCTTTTAACAAAGGGAAGCTTGAGAATTAAGTAGAGCAATATTTAAGGGAATCAAATTAAAGTAACAACATTTCTTGCATTAAGGAATTATTGCATTTTTGTATTTTTATGTAATTAATTTTTTTTTTTATTTTTTGGAGACAAAGTCTTGCTCTGTCACCCAGGCTGGAGTGCAGTGGCATGATCTTGGCTCACTGCAACCTCCATCTCCCAGGTTCAAGCGACTCTCCTGCCAAGTAGCTGGGACTATAGGAACACACCACTACACCCAGCTAATTTTTTTGGTTGTATTTTTAGTAGAGACAGGGTTTCACCATGTTGGCCAGGCTAGTCTTGAGCTCGTGACCTCAAGAAATCTGCCTACCTCAGCTTCCAGAGTTCTGGGATTACAGGCATGAGCCACTGTGCCTTGCCTTGCCTAATTGTAATATTTTTTAAAAGTTGGCCAATTGTAGCTAACAGATCAGCCTTGTGATTCCAATTTTAAGATATATAAATGATTTAATTTAATTTAAAGTTGAAATTAAATTTAATTTACCAGCATTATAAGAATACCATGAACACCTAGAAATATTTTTCTGACGTCTAAAGCATTTATAATGCAGTTTAAAATGCTTAAGCAGGTATCAGGAACTCATCAAGAAAATGGGACTGAACATCAATCAAAAGATCCTTCAAAAAGCTATTAAAATTTGCTGTATTTACAAATAGAAAATGTTATCTTTAAGTTGAACTTAAATACTCACAAATTTTGAATTTGTAGCTTTAGTAAGTTAAATATTTTAAAAACCAAACAACTCTCTAATCTTTTTTGTGTCCCTAAACTGCCCTTGAGACCATTTAAAAAACATTTAACAGAGTCACTTCCCTTCTGCCCCAGTTTGGGCCAAATGCTAAGTTGCATCCCCTAATTTCCAGTCTTACTTCATGTGTTCTTTAGATTCGATGCCCATACCTTCCCCTGAATCACATGGCCACAGGGACACAATGTTTTTCTAGAAAGGAGGAAGGGTAAGCCTAGAAATCACTGAAGTTCCTTATACACAGTCTTTCATTCAAGCTCCATCCCATCCTTACCTCCCACAGTACCATAGGCCCTAAGTCTAGGCATTTCTTAAAGCAGTCAGTTTGCCTTTCTTTGGTGGCAAATAGTAGAAAGTGTGAACTTTGAAGACAGTACAGTTCAACTCCTGGTTATGTTAATTGCTAGCTACATGATAACCAATTTATTTGTTGTAATCTACCTGAGTCTTAATACTCAAGTTCTAGGTTAACAGACAATATTTATTCTCAAAATATTCTGCAAAGTAAATAAGTAAAATAAAAGCAAATAAATAAAATTTAAAGTAGCTGTAAATATGGCTTATTCTTTTAAGCCATATTTACAGCTACTTTAGTGCAACAAAAGCACTAGGACATTTGGACAGTCCCAAAAAACCCCTCTACATTTCTCTCTCACAGTTCGTTTCAAACCTTGCTGAATGGCTATAGTGCTTAGGGATTTTTGTAGTTCATGATGCAAATAACTGAAGATGTATTTTCCAAGTTAGAAGCAGTATTTAGTTAGTGCACAGAAATTCAAGTAATTTGACTGGGTACCAAGAGTCTTCATTTAAAAAATATAGCTCATTTTGGTTTTTTTATTTATTCAGCTTACATCTTAACTCTTTTTTAAAAAATTATACTTAAATTCTGGGATACATGCGCAGAACATGCAGTTTTGTTACATAGGTATGCATGTGCCATGGTGGTTTGCTGCACCCATCAACCCATCATCTACATTAGGTATTTCTCCTAATGCTATCCCTCCCCTTGCCCCCACCCCGCAACAGGCCCCAGTGTGTGATGTTCCTTTCCCTGTGCCCATGTTTTCCTTGTTCAACTTCCATTTATGAGTGAAAACATGCCGTGTTTGGTTTTCTGTTCCTGTGTTAGTTTGCTGAGAATGGTGGTCTCCAGCTTCATCCATGTTCCTACAAAGGACATGAACTCATTCTTTTTTATGGCTGCATAGTATTCCATCATGTATATGTGCCACATTTTCTTTATCCAGTCTATCATTGATGGGCATTTGGGTTGGTTCCAAGTCTTTGCTATTGTGAATAGTGCTGCAATAAACATACGTGTGCATGTGTCTTTATAGCAGAATGATTTATAATCCTTTGGGTATATACCCAGAAATGGAATTGCTGAATCAAATGTTATTTATAGTTCTAGACCCTTGAGGAATCACCACACTGTCTTCCACAATGGTTGAACTAATTTACACTCCCACCAACAGTGTAGAAGTGTTTCTGTTTCTTCACATCCTCTCCAACATCTTAATGTTTCCTGACTTTTTAATGATTGCCATTCTAACTGGCATGAGATGATATTTCATTGCAGTTTTGATTTGCAGTTCTCTAATGACCAGTGATGATGAGCTTTTTTTCATGTATTTGTTGGCTGCATAAATGTCTTCTTTTGAAAAGTGTATTCATATCCTTTGCCCACTCTTTAATGCCGTCATTTGTTTTTTTTCTTGTAAATTTGTTTAAGTTCCTTGTAGATTCTGTATATAGCCCTTTGTCAGATCAATAGATTGCAAAAATGTTCTCCCATTCTGTAGGTTGCCTGTTAACTCTAATGATAGTTTCTTTTGCTGTGCAGAAGCTCTTTGGTTTAATTAGATCCCATTTGTCAATTTTGGCTTTTGTTGCAATTGCTTTGGTGTTTTAGTCATGAAGTCTTTGCCCATGGCTGTGTCCTGAATGGTATTGGCTAGGTTTTCTTCTAGGCCTTTTATGGTTTTAGGTCTTACATTTAAATCTTTAATCCATCTTGAGTTAATTTTTGTATAAGGTGTAAGGAAAGGGTCCATTTCAGTTTTCTGCATATGGCTTACCAGTAACTCTTTAACTGTAATGTGGTAATGGGAAGAGAACTGAATGAATTCTTATCCTTTTTCTCTACTGGTACATAACCCTGGGCAAATCACTTACCCTCATTTAACCTTAGTTGTCTCATTGGTAAAACTGGGAATAACATCTGCTTTTCATGCTTTGCCAGATGTGTGTGGTATGTGTGTGTGTGTGTGTGTGTGTATGTGTGTCTGTGTGTGTGTGTGTCTGTTAAGCAATAATAAGATAATATATGAGAGAGTGCTTGGAAAATTATAAAGCACATCGCAAAGGTAAAATACTATTATTTCCTCAGTCCTGTGGAGCAAGTGAAAGGATACCACTTCGGCTAATTCAAGGAAGAAAGTGAAAAGCCATTTATGAAATTTCAGCCTTAGCTGCTGTTAGCATTTATTTGCTCCAACAGTGCAAGTTGACTATTAGTAAAAGTTGCCACTATGAAAGCAACTCAAGGGTGGCAGTTTACAATAGACTAGGTGTCTCTTTCTGAGGTACAAAGATACATCAGTTAGAGCATGGCAAAATTTCAAGGTTTAGGGATGACAGTAGAGTGCACGCTGTAGATTAAATCCAAGTTCACTATAATTTAGTAGTTTACAAGAGGTGTCGTTGTTTTCTGACTTTCTGTCTGGCTGCTGGGTTTTCAAATTTTCTTACCAAAGAAGGTCAGTTTTGGGAGTTGTGGTGCTGGGTTGGTGGATATGTACATTCAGGCAACTCATGCAAGCAAGAGCTAAATGTTTAGAGGAAAACTTAATTGTTCAAAATTGTTTTTGACTTTTTATCACAAGCAGTTACTCAAGGAAGATTCATGGAGCCAAGAATACAATCTATTGGCAATATGAAATACTTACCTAAAAGACTTGACTGATATGTGATATAATAGAGATTCTTGGATTTTTTCTGTTCCATTCTGGTGGCGACGAGGGGAGCAGAATCTGCTGAATTGATATGCGTCTCTGTGAGGGTTTTCTTGGGACTGTCCAAATGTCTTAGTGCTTTTCTTGCACTAAAGAAGATGTTTATGACCCTTGTCCATTTCTACCCATTCTGCTAAGCTCTTGATATTCCTTTACTGTATAGTTCTGAAATAAAGAATTTGGATCAATAAAAATAGGTAAATGAATGGAAAAGAGGGAGAAAACAGAAAGAATCTATTTGTCAGAAAATTACTATAAAAATAATTATTCCTCTGTTCATTGGCAAGAGAATTTATTTTCAAATATATTTAAAGACTCTGTAGTATATCATTGGCTTGCATTGGCCCTTTCAGAAAGTATATCTATCTATGGAACATTGGCCAAGTGATTGAGGGATGATGTTGAGAAGTCCCTTAACCATAAAGCAAGTTTTTCAAACGATCTTTCTGCAGCAGAATACCCCAGTGCTGTGCTGCTTACTGAGAAGAAAAGTAGGCTTAACTTGTTCCGTTTTCTTTTCTTTCTTTTTTTCTTTTTTTGAGATGGAGTTTCGCTGTTGTTACCCAGACTGGAGTGCAATGGCAGGATCTCGGCTCACCGCAACCTCCGCCTTCTGGGTTCAAGCAATTCTCCTGCCTCAGCCTCCCGAGTAGCTGGGATTGCAGGCGCGGGCCACCATGCCCAGCTAATTTTTGTATTTTTAGTAGAGACGGGGTTTCACCTTGTTGACCAGGATGGTCTCGATCTCTTGACCTCATGATCCACCCGCCTCGGCTTCCCAAAGTGCTGGGATTATAGGGTGAGCCACCACGCCTGGCCTCAATTTTCTTATAAACTATTGTTTATGGTTAAACTGACTTGAGAAATCAATGTGTATCAAACATATTTTTGATAGTGGATTGCACTATATGTTTCAGATAATGTTTAGAAATGGTTCTTACTTTTATGACATTTATAGTGTACCATGTCCTTTAACTTAGAACTAAAGAACAAAGGCGTACATTTTCTGTTATTTCGAGACCATTTGCTGGCTCTAATTTTTGCTAAACTCACACCTGAAACACTGCTTGCTCACAGGTGGTGGTAGTAGCACCCAGTCCTTTTTGAATGGTTGATAATAAACTGTTCTTTTAGAAAAGTCATTAATGTAGGTCCTCTTGGTATTAGTAACAATAACTGGGCAAAAAAAAAAAAGTTGAGTGATCAATTGAAGCAAGGAATAAGCCTAGATTTAACAAAGTTAAAAGGCTTCATTAATGCAGGGGTCCTCACAGCCTTGAAAAATGATGTCTGTGATTCTTTTAACGACCAATTTAATGGGCAGTATTTCCCTCCACCACCAATTTATTTGACCATGAAATCCTTTTTTTCATGACAATATCTCTGGGGAAAGAAAGTTAATTTAGAAGTTGATATTAGCATGGACATTAGGAAACCCTTAACATAGGTTGACTCTGCATTAAAATCAGACATGGTTCCAATCTGGGCTTTGCTGCTTATTAGCTATATGCCTGGACATGTTGCAAACACCCTTCTGAGCCTCAATTTTCTCAGCTGTAAAATGAGAACAAGAATACTTCAGAGTATGTTTTGAAGATAAAAAGAAACTGTGAGTAATGCCTGTGTAAATTGCAAGGCATTTTAATTTTAAAGATATAAACTATTATGAAAATAATTGGTATAACATTAAAAGTTTATCTCACTAAGAATGTTTGTCCTACTCATTTTTTTAAAATGTGCTTTGACATTAGATTAATGATCTATAGTAATCGGGTTTCCTGATGTTGTAAAGGGAAATTGTTCTTTTTGAAACCTTTCAAATACAGAATATTAATTTTAGGAGAAATAACATAATAAGGCAAATGGCTCTCGCCTACCCCTCCTAGTCTGTGATACACTTTCCTCTTTTGCCTCATCTGGCCTTCAGACTCCTGCACAGACTGCATGGGGCCTCCTCGCAGCCCTGCAACCCCTGAGCGGGAGGTGCTCCTTGGGTGGGTCTAAGTCACAGGGGTGGAGGGCCTAGGCGCCAGGAGGAAACCACCAGCCTGCCTGGAGGAGATACCCAACATGGCCAGCGGAGCATGAGCGCCCCCTATGGCAGATTAGAGCCTCTCAGCATGCTTCTTCCTGTTGGAATAGCAAAATAATGCGTAAAGATAAACTGTGAGTTTTAATTCAGGAAGGAAAGCGGCAATTCACTGGAATAGCAAAGGACACCCCAACCCTGTGGATGAGAGGGTGGGCAAGCCCTCCCTACAACGGCGTCCTGCTGATAATGTGTGAAGCCCCAGTGTGTGAGAGGAAGAGCCATTCTCCCCCTGCTTCTCACCTTTCGGCTAGTGATCTGTGCAACACAGGCCAAAGGAGAGCACCCTGTTTCTGCCAAGCCCGGGAGCTAGCTTGGGGAGAGCCTGAGATACCGAGAGGGAAAGACACTGGGGAAAGCTGCAGGCATTTTTCCAGACCTGGGACTGAGAGGAGGACACTTTTTGTTGTTGTTGTTGTTGTTGTTTGCTTGTTTGAGACGGAGTTTCGCTCTTTTTGCCCAGGCTGGAGTGCAGTGGCTCAATCTCAGCTCACTGCAACCTCTGCCTCCCGGGTTTCAGAGATTCTCCTGCCTCAGCCTCCAGAGTTGCTGGGATTACAGGCGCCTGCTACCACACCCAGCTAATTTTCGTATTTTTAGTAGAGACAGAGTTTCACCATATTGGCCACGCTGGTTTGAAACTCCTGACCTCAGGTGATCCACCCCCCTAGGCCTCCCAAAGTGCTGGGATTACAGGCGTGCGCCACTGCGCCCAGCCAAGGACACCTTTTTAAAATCTGGGCTCATACAAAGTCATTGTTTGGTGACCTGGCAGTGTTAGCCAGAGAAGGCATTTTAGTCTTGGGCCAGAGATTGGAGCACTTGCTTTGGAGAGAGGGAAAGGTCTCCACAGCCAGAACTGAGTCGTGAGTTTGGAGAGTGCCCTGGCAGTAGGTGCTGAACGTAGCCTCTCTCCCATGCCAGGACTGCAGTGCTGAAGCCTACTGCGTTTTTCCTGAGCAGCATGACTTGTAGCCCGCGACAACTTTGCGACCTGGAGCAGGTCTGTGTGGGTCATTGATGGGTGCCTCGGACTGCTTCCTTGGTCAATTGGAGGAGAGTGCCTCACCAGCTGCAAGGAGCAGGAGGGAGGTGGACCCCACTCACCTGGAGATCTAATGCTTCGTATGAACTGCCACTAAGGAAAGGGGGAATGCAGCCCACCAAAGTCCTCTTGGGGTGAAAGGAAATATGAGTGATGTGCCAGCCACTGAAGGGCACAACCCCAAAGCCTGGGCACAGACTTGGAGATGGGGGTTATCTCTCACTCCCCGACAGCCTCTACAGTGTACTTTAATGGACATAGCAGCGCCTCTTCCTGCTGGGGCCCAGGGAGTGTAGGGTGAAAGAGGTACTTCTCAGGCTTTTCCAGTGGCTCTGCTCCCACTGAAGATTAGCGGCCTGGGGAAGGGGTGGGGAGGGCACTTCCAGTGCTTTTCTGTTGCTTCCACCTCTGCTGAAGGCGACCATAAGCAGCCTAAGAGCCTCCCGCCAGCTCATCTCTTATTCTTAAGCACCATCTACTGGACTACAGCCTGAATTACACCACCAAATACGAATACATTACTACACCAAGCATGTCTGAGAAACCCACGGTATGAAGTTATCTGCAACCCAGGAACCCTACAGAGCCCCGGTCCCATAACAGCACCCAGAAACAAAGCCAATGATGTGTTGAAACAAAGATAATATGGCCTGAGAAGGACTCCATACTTCTTGTGGTTAAGTCCTTGTGGATGAACCGTAATGTAACTTAATAGGTAGGCAAGATTGACAGCCTAACTTAGGAGTATGCACCGGTAACAATAGCTGAGTCTTGGCCAATCCCACCAGCCACATTTCAGTCACACTGCCAAGTGTTCAAACTGTGTTCAAATAAGGCAAACGCCAACCAATCCAGCTGTTTCTGTACCTCACTTCCGATTTTGGTATGTCACTTTCCTTCTTTTGTCTATAAATTTGTTCTTACCATGAGGCATCCGTAGATTCTCTCTGAATTGCTCATTTCTGTAGGCTGCCCAATTCGTGAATCGTTTTTGTTTTTTTTTTTGCTCAGTGAAACTCTGTTAAATTTAATTTGTCTGAAGTTTTAACAGATCATACACAACATCCACCACAGTCATAACCTTGAGGAAAAAAGAATAAAATATCAAAAAAGCTTCATCTAAGTGATAGAAAATTCAGAAAAATAAGTGTCAGCTCCCTCAGATGAAAAAGAACATAAGAAAAAAGCATAAGAACTCCAGAAGTACAAAAAGCCAGTGTTTCATCACCTCCAAATATCACATTAGCTTTCTAGCAATAGATCCTAACATTAAATGTCTGAAATGACAGAGAAAGAATTCAGAATCTGGATGGCAAGAAAAACTAAATGAGAAACAAGACAAAGATGAAATTCAACACAAGGAAAACAGAAAAGTAAATGCAGGATTTGAAGAGATCATAGCTGTATTAAGAAAGAACCAAACAGAATTTCTGTAATTGACAAATTTACTACAGGATTTTTCAAAATACAATTTGAAGACTTAACAACAGAATAGACCAAGCAAAAGCATTTCAGAGCTCTAAGACTGCTCCTTCAAATCAACTCAGACAAAAATAAAGAAAACAGAATTTAAAACAAACCCTTCAAAAAATATGGGACCATGTAAAATGGTAACAATGACGACTTACTGGCATTCCTGTGAGAGAAGAAGAGAAAGTAAGCAACCTAGAAAACATATTTGAGGATATAATTCATGAAAATATCCCCAGTCTTGACAGGCAGGTCAAGATTCAGATACAGAAAATCCAGAGAACTCCATGAACTACAATATAAAATTATCATCTCCAAGGTGCATAGTCGTCAGACTATCCAAGGTCAATGTGAAAGGAAAAGTCTTAAAGGCAGCGAGAGAAAAGGACTATATCAGACTGATGGGAAACCCAAGCGACTAACAGTGGACTTAGCAGCAGAAACCTTACAAGGCTGAAAAGATTGGGGGCCCATTTTTAGCATTCTTAAAGGAAATAAATGCCAGCCAAGAATTTCATATCCCACCAAACTAAGCTTCATACGTGAAGGAGATATTAACTCTTTTCCAGACAAGTAATTGCTAAGGGAATTCACCACCACCAGACCAGCCCTACAAGAGATGCATAAGGGATTTCTGAACTTGGAAACAAAAGAACAATACACTACCACAAAAGCTGCATAAACACATAGCCCATGGTCCTATAAAGCAACTACACAATTTGAGACTACAAAGCAACTAGCTAACAACACTATGACAGAAACACATCCCCATGTATTAATATTAACCTTGAATGTAAACAGCCTAAATGCTCCACTGAAAAGAAACAGAGTGGCAAATTGGATTATAAAACAAGACCCAGCCAGACACAGTGGCTCATGCCTGCAATTCCAGAACTTTGGGATGCCAAGGCGGGAGGATTGACTGAGCTCAGGAGATTGAAACCAGCCTGGGAAACATAGCAAGAGCCTCTCTCTACTTAAAAAAATCAAATAAATAAATAAATAAACCAGACCCACCATTCTGCTGTTTTCAAAAGACACATATCACCATATCACAGGTAATAACATCCATAGGTTCAAATTAAAGGGGTGGAGGAAGATCTGTTATGCAGATGGAAAAAAGATCAGGTGTCACTATTCTTGTAGCAGATAAAACCGACTTTTAAAATCAACAACAGTAGAAAAAAAACAAAGAAGGCCATTACGTAATGATGAAGGGTTCAATTCAACAAGAAGATTTAACTATCCTATACACACCCAGGTTGGAGATTTCTAAAATTATTATTTATAGACCCAGGAAAATATTTAAACAGCCACATAATAATAGTGGGTGACTTCAACACCCCACTGACAGCATTAGACAGATTGAGGCAGAAAACTAACAAAATCTAAACTTAAATTCAGCAATTGACCAACTGAACCTAATAGACACCTACAGACTACTCCACCAACCACAGAATATACTTTTTCTCATGTGCACATAGAACATACTCTAAGACTGACCACACGCTTTGTCACAATGTAAGTCTCAGTAAATTAAAAAAGATCATAGCATATTTTCAGACCACAGTGTAGTAAAAATGAAAATCAATACCAAGAGAAACTCTCAAAACCACATAACTACATGGAAACAAAACAGCTTGCTCCTGAATGACTTTTGGCTAAATAATGAAAATAAGGTAGAAATAAACATTTTTTGAAACTAATGAAAATAGACATACAACATACCAAAACCTGAGATACAGCAAAAGCAGTGTTAAGAGGAAAGTGTATAGCACTAAACAGCTACATCGAGAAGACAGAAAGATCTCAAATTAACAATCTCACACTGTACCTAGAGGAACGGGAAAATCAAGAACAAACGAATCCCAAAACTATCAGGAGAAATTACTAAAATCAGAGCAGAACTGAATGAAATTGAATCCGTCAAGGAACCAAAGAATCAACAAAATGAAAAGTTTGTACTTTGAAAGGATAAATAAGATTGATAGACTACTAGCTAGATTAACAAAGAAAAAAAAGAGAGATCAAATAAGCACAATCAGAAATAACAAAGGTGACATGACAACTGATCCTAGAGAAATGCAAAACATCCTCAGAGACTATTAGGGACATGTCTATGTGCACAAACTAGAAAATCTAAAGGAAATGGATAAAATATTGGAAACACACATCCAAGATTGAATCCAGATGAAAACAAATCTCTAGACAGATCAATAATGAGTTCCAAAATTGAATCAGTAATTAAAAAATATAAACCAAAACGTTCTAGACCCTCAGATGGATTCATAATCAACTTTTACCATATATATAGAATAGAGCTGGTACCATTTCTACTTAAAGTATTCTGAAAAATTGGGGAGGAGGGATTCCTCCCTGACTCATTCTATGAAACTAGTATCATGCTGATCCCAAAATTTGGCAATGACACAATGCAAAATGAAAACTACATACCAATATGCCTCATGAACTTAGATGCAAAAATCCTCAACAAAACATTAGCAAACTGAATCCAGCAGCATATCAAAAGTTAATTCAGTACAATCAAGTAGGCTTTATTCCTGGGATACAAGTTTGGTTCAATATACACAAATCAATAAGTTTGATTCAACACATAAACAGAATATTAAAAACTACATGCTCAATAGATACAGAAAAGCATTCAATATAATTTAACATCCCTTCATCATTAAAACCTTCAAAATACTAGGCATTGAAGGAACATACCTTAAAATAACAAGAACCATCTGTGACAAACACACAGCCAACATCATACTGCACAGACAAAAGCTGGGGGCATCTCCGCTAAGAACTAAAACAACACAAGGATGTTCATTCTCACCATTCAACATATTACTGAAAGTCCTAGCCAAAGAAATCAGGCAAGAGAAAAAGTCATCCAAATAGGAAAAGAGGAAGTGAAATTATTGATCTTCACTGATAATATGATTCCATACCTACAAAACCCTAAAGACTCTGCAAAAGGCCTCTAGACTTCATATATGACTTCAGCAAAGTTTCAGGATACAAAATCAACATATGAAAATCAGTAGCAAATCTATGCACCAGTAACATTCAAGGGGAGCCAAATCAAGACCACAACATCATTTGCAATAGCCATGAAAAAAATAAAATAGCCAGGATTACATCTAACCAAGGAGGTAAAAGATCTTTACAAGGAGAACTACAAAACACTGCTGAAAGAAATCACAGATGACAAAAATAGACCAAAAACATTCCATGCTCATGGATTGGAAGAATCAATATCATTAAAATATCCATACTGTTCAAAGCAATCCACAGATCCAGTGCTATTCCTATCATATTAACAATATTGCGAGAATAAGAAAAAAAGCTATTCTTAAATTCATATGGAACAAAAAAAGAGCCTGAATAGCCAAACGAAACTTAGGCAAAAACAGTAAAGCCAGAGGCATTGCCCTGCTCAACTTCACTACAAGGCTACATCAACCACAACAGTATGGTACTGGTACAAAAATAGACACATAGATCAATGGAACAGAATAGAAACTCCGGAAATAAAGCCACACACTTATAACTAACTGATCTTTGACAAAATTGCAATAGGGAAAAAATAAGCAATAGGGAAGACTCCCTACTCAATAAATTTTGCTGGGCTGGCTGGCTAGCCACATGCAGAAGAATGAAACTGGACCCTTACCTTTTACCATATATAAAAACTAACTCAAGATGGATTAAATATTTAAATGTAGGATCTGTTTGTTCTGTATATATATACTTGTATACATATATATTAAGAACTTAAACATACACACTCACAGAGCAAACAGATAACCTATGGAATGAGGGAATATTTAAGACCTGTTTGCTCTGTTTATATATAAATATAAATGAAATGGAAGAAAAGATTTGCAAACTATGCATCTGACAAAGGTCTAATATTTAGAATCTGTAAGAGACTTCAGCCAATGAAAAACAAATAAACCCCATTTAAAAATAAGCAAAGTACATGAACAGACACTTCTCAAAAGATATTAAATCAAAAAATAACAGATGTTGGCAGGACTGTGGAGAAAAGGGGACACATATATACTGTTGGTTGGAATATAAATTAGTTCAGTTCCCAAAGAGAGCAATTTGGAGTTTTCTCAAAGAACTATAAATAGAAATACCATTAAACCCAGCAGCCCCATTACTAGGTTTAATACCCAAA
The DNA here is from genome assembly GCF_049354715.1 of Callithrix jacchus. Lineage (NCBI taxonomy): Eukaryota > Metazoa > Chordata > Mammalia > Primates > Cebidae > Callithrix > Callithrix jacchus. Next base: position 107,127,560 of record NC_133503.1, on the reverse strand, counting down.
GGAAAATAAATTGTTCTACAAAAAAACCACCTGCACTCATATGTTTATCACAACACTATTCACAAAAGCAAAGACATGGAATCAACATGTCAGTGCCCATTGATAGTGGCTTAAAGCAAATGTAGTACATGTACACCATGGAATACTACACAGCCATAAAAAAGAATGAAATCATGTTTTTTGCAGCAACACAGATGCAGCTGGAGGCCATTATCCTAAGCAAATTAATATAGAAATAGAAAACCAAAATTTGCATGTTCTCATAGGTGTGAGCTAAACATCAGAGTATATACAAACCTAAACATGGGAAGAATAGACACTGGGGACTCCAAAAGAGGGGAGGTAGTGAGGTGGGTAAGGGCTGAAATTTTTTCTGTTGAATACTATGCTCACTCTCTGGATGATGGGATCAATAAAATCCCAAACCTTCACGTCATGCAATATACCCTTGTAACAAATCTACACGTGTACCCCAATAATTGCAAATAAAAATTTGAAAACAAAAAGAAATGGAAATTAAACATAAAAAAGCAGATGTTTCCAGATGGCTCATTATTTTACAACAATATCACATGTAAATTCTTGCATATTGCTTGTTGACTTAGAGATGATAAATATTTAAAAGTAGGCTTCATTATAGTTGGTGAAATACCTGATATTTTTTTCTCACTTGAATTGGCAGTAAAATACTAAAAAATGTAGAAGAAAAGTATGTGAGTAAATAGTATAATAGTTTTGAGTTTCACCTCTGTATTATTCCATTCTCACACTGCTGTAAAGAAATACTTGAGACGACGGTAATTTATAAAGGGAAGGAGTTTAATTGACTCAGTTCTGCATTACTGGGGAAGCCTCAGGAAACTTACAATCGTGGCAGAAGGTAGAGGAGAAGCAGGCACCTTCTTCACAGGGTGGCAGGTTGGAGTGCGTGCAAGCAGGAGAAATGCCAGACGCTTATAAATCCATCAGCTGTTGCACGAACTCACTCACTATCACAAGAACGGCATGGGGGAAGCCAGCCCCATGATCCAATTACCTCCACCTGGTCCTGTCCTTGACATGTGGGGATTATGGGGATTACAATTCAAGGTGAGATTTGGGTGGGAACACGGAGCCAAACCATATTACCCTCTTTCCAGCATTAGCTAGATTGCTAATGGAGTTTTTATAACCCATAAAATCAAATAAGCAGATTGTAGAAGAGTGTCCTAGTCTGTTTTGTGCCACTATGACACAATAACTGAGACTAGGTAGTTTATTAAGAACAAAAAATTATTCTCTCACAGTACTGGTGGTTGGGAAGTTCAGATGCAGGTGTTAGGAGGTTAAAGCTGGGTCTTTCTGCTGCCGGGATAGTGCCTTGAATCTTGTATCCTCCAGAAAGGAGGAACTTCTTTTTTGGCAGAAGCACAGGAGAAAGAGAACCTATTCCGAAAAGCCCTTTTTATAGTGGCATTAATTTATTCATGGGACTAGAGACCCCATGACCTGGACACTTTTCATTAGGTCCACCTACCAACACTATTGCATTGGAAATTAAGTTTCCAACACATGAGTTTTAGAAGGATCAATAGCATTGAAACCATAGCAAACAGCAAGAAAGCAGAGGTCCTTAGAAATAGAGAAATACAGTGATCTGGTTGATGATAGTCCCTTAGAATAAAATTTGTTACGGGCTGAGTTGTGTTCCCCACAGATTCACATGTTGAAGTCCTGACTCCTAGTACCTCAGAACGTGACTGTATTTAGAGATAGGGCCTTTAAAGGGATAACTGAAGTAAACGAGGCCGTATGGGTAGACTCTCATCCATATGACTGATGTCCTCATAAGAAGAGATTAAGACCACACAAAAACCAAGGGATGGCAACTGTATAAGGGTACAATGAGAAGGTAGCCATCTACAAGGCAAAGAGAAAAGCCTGAGAAGAAACCAAACCTGCTAACACCTTGAAGTTGGACCTCTAGCCTCCCGAACTCTGATAAAATAATTTCTGTGTTCAAGCCACCCAGTCTGGTATTTTGTTTTGAAAGCTTTGGAAAATTAATATAAAAATTAAATATTTGATTCATGCTTTTTAAGTTTTCTTTCCCTGAATCTATGCCCAATATGTAGAGCATTATTAAGAATTAAGAACAAAGGAAGATAACCATGAATAACTCTTCTGCCTACTTGTACTTGATTCATGTTTTAGTCAGTCTCTTGCATACCATTATTATCTAATAAAAATGTATTTGGCTAACTTGGAAGTGGATTCCTGAATCTAAAAACCTTGAATGCTCTCACATTAGAGAAATGGCATATAAGAGTTAAAAGTAACTTTAGGAGCTAGATAGCCTGGAATCACATTGTGGGTCTGACGCTGTAAAATTCATCATAAAATAGGCATACACATGGTACCTATTTTATACCGTTGTTATGAGGATTAAATGACTTGATGGATGTAAAGTTTAGAAAATCATTATTATTTCCTTAGCAGTCTGTAATACAGTGACAATGAACTTGCAATTCATATATCTAACACCAGGTGACAGTGTGGCCACCCAAGCCTGGATAGCTATGTAGTGCAATAGCTGAGCTAGCACCCCTGTCTGAAATACAGGTCAACCAAATTCCAGAAGATTTCTTTAAAAATAAGATGAATTTAAAACCTCTACATACCAGGCAATATAATTTTTAAAAACATCTACATATCAGGTCATAGAAATCTTCACAAAATAAAAGCTTAAATAAAACATCTTTTGTATCACTTACTGTCACTATTAGTTACTTTCTGTCACTATTCAAATCCTGGCTCTATAGTTTACTGCCTAAATAATCTTTGATAAGTTTCTTATCTTTTATAAGCTTAAATTTTCTTATCTGTAAAATACAACATGAACTTAACAACATTTTGTTGAATTCCTATGTCACATTTATTCAAGGAGCCGGGGAGATACCATCTTAGAAAAAGGATAGAAATCCTTGCCTTCATGAAGCTTATATTCTACTTACTGGAATCTAGTGATTAACCAAAGAACCTCCATCATTTAAAAGCAGATACAAGTTGTGTACCACAATGTTAAAATGAAAATCTTTACCCCAGTTTTCACTGAATTCCCAAAGGCCCAGAATGAAATGATAGATTCAGCGTATCTCTACATTTTGTAGCAATGTGTCATACTGTTGATGCAGTACTTGCAAAGGGGATGGTTAACTACTGCAAACTTTAGCTTAATACATACCTCAAGCATGTAAGAGAAAATGGACAGGTGAATGAATGGATTCTTTTTAAAGACAACTTATTTAGAGAAAGCTGTTGGAGGATTGTGTATAACCACCATGGTGCAGGGTGGGTAATATTTTTTCTCAACTAAATGAGAAAGCAATCTTCAAGAGTCATTGGGAGTTGTTGACATAAGATCCCTGGCATTGAAGCACGTAAAAACTGTGAGAGGCCTCATAAGCTGGTGTTGAGCAGTGAGAATACATGGACACAGGGAGGGGAGCACTACACACTGGGGTCTGTTGGGGGGAAGTAGGGGAGGGACAGCAGGGGGTGGGGTGTGGGGAGAGAGCATAGGGAGAAATGCCAGATATAGGTGAAGGGGAGGAAGGCAGCAAATCACACTGCCACGTGTGTACCTGTGCAACAATCTTGCATGTTCTTCACATGTCCCCCAAAACCTAAATTGCAATTAAAAAAAAAAAACTGTGAGAGGCTATGGCTGCTTAAGCCTGAGGGCACAGAGCCAAGAGAAAAGAGCTTCACTGGAAGTAAGGTACACTTGTATTGCTAACTGGCAAAAAAGCACACGTGTTTCTCACAGACCAGAAATAAACTCCAAGGGTGTTAAGAATCTCTATCTGAAAGGACAATGTGATACCATAAAGGGGATTAGCCATCAGATAGATGCATAAGGCATGCAGAAGGAACAGTGGTTTCCAGTTGGGGTGAGGCATTGCCAGCCTCACAGTCCAAGGGCCTCAGCAGCAGTGTCTTTGAGGAGTTCCACCAGAGAAACAATAAGCACAGAGGATCCAGCACCCCAGGGTGGTCCCAGAGGATAGATCTGTGCCAGATGAGTAGAACTTGCCTGTTCCTTACTTCTCCTCCCACCCTTACCCCAACTCCAACTCTGAAGTAAAACTCATGGAGAGCAAGAGGGAAGAAATCTGCTGGACCAGTCCCAGCTTTTTCACTGCAGACTTGCAGTCCACAGCAGGCCATGCTGGGGCAGAGAAGGAACGCTCACTCTGGTGTGAGTTTGGAATATTAATTGTTACATCGCACCAAACATTTTAATCATTAAAACAAGAATATTCTTGTACCAAGAAGGGATTAGAGGCTTTATGTTATCATTGAAGTTATAAAAACTATTATGGGACCTGCCTAAGTTCTCATCCAGAGACAGGAAAATACCTAGCCTTCTCCAGGTAGAGTGAAAACACTTAACGTGTAAAATACTTAACATGGTAAATATTTTCTATTTTCATCATTGTTCTTCTAAACAGCCTTTGTAACTTGCTTAGGTTTGATCCAGAGACAGGAAAATACTTAGTCTTTTTTCAAGTAGAGTGAAAACAGATTTAACATGTTTAACATACTTAACATGGTAAATATTTTCTGCTTTCATCATTATCCCTCTAATCAGCCCTTGTAACTTGCTTGGCTCCGAGTCATACAGCTCTCCTACTGAGGACTGAATGAAGGTGGCCAAGCATGCCAATATAGTGTACTGGGGAGAGTGGACCAAGCAGAACTCACATCCTCTTCCATTCACACCCTGGGGCTGGCTCAGCCCTCTAGAGCCCAGAGGGAGGGGAAAATCTCTTACTTGAATATATGATTCAGTTTTTCCAATCCTCAGCACACACTCCTGTGAGCAGGGGAATCTGTCAGCTAAGTATAAGTTGTTTTGATAAAGGAAAAAAGTCACAGGTGCTTGTTCAGAACACCTCCTGGTACCAGCAGGCCCTCTGCAGGTATTTGTGGAATGAGTACATGGATGATGCCTGTGGCAGAGTGAGGGAGATTGGATTACTTCTGGGATGATGGTGATACACCAGCTCTGGCCACCCAAGCAAAAATGGGGTGATTTGAATGGTGCCTTCAGAAACATTTCTTTCCCACAAGACCATAGGCATAGGATATTTTCACCATAGAATGCCACTCCTTTCAGTAAAGGCAGAGTTTTCAGCGTGATGTTCTGCCAATTCTTCCAGGTATTAATAGTAATATAGAGAGAAAATAAAAGTCAAATTAGCCTTGGAAAATGCTGTACACTTTGTCCTTCCCACTTGGATATATACATTAGCATGTTATACAGTCTTTCAAATTGCAAAGGTTAATTTTGCTAAACCCAGCATATTTACTAACTTTATAGGAGGTCAGAATACTTTTTCTTTCAGCACACTTGCCAATATCCCTCTGACCAGTGTTCTGTTTAGCAAAATTCTGGAGAAGTCAGGTGAAAATCTTTTCTCCAGAAACGCCCTGTGCAATGGAGCAACAGTAAATAAGTTAGTGTGGAAATTATTGCCACCACAGTCCTCTAAAATAAAGAGAAGGGCTGCAAGAGAGCAGCATTCAGGAGGAGAAGCAACTTCTGAGGAAGTGATGAAGAATTAAGAAAGGACTGAAAATCACCGTACCCAAAAGATGGGAAGGCCAAAAGGGAGTAGCAGGCCACTGGAGAAATGCAGTGTTTCACAATTTTGAATAAGACAAGACTCAGAAATAATATTTCTTGTTTCTCTAGGGGACAAAAAACTAAGAAGTGCCTTATTCTGTAATTTATTAAGAGTGAATTTTATTTATTAAGATTTCTACATCACTTACTCTGTGGCAGGCACTGTTCAGAGCACATTACAAATATTAATTCATTAAATCCTCAAAATAACCCCATAGGGTAGGTACTATTATTGTCAACCCCATTTCACAGAGAAGAGAACTGAGGCATGAATGTATTTACTAACTTACTCACAGGCCAGGACTCTAGCCCAGGTCACCTGATTCCAGTGCCCATGCTGTATGCTGCATTTTCAAATCCATAAAGTGGAACAGAAAACACTGCTGCAGGTGATCCCGTATCATTGAATAGTTTAAACTTCAACTGCAAATATAAAGAAAAAACTCCCCCTGTTCTGTGTCTTCTGAAATGGGAGAAAATTCCTCACCTTAATCAAAAGTGACTGACATTAATGTTTAGCCCTGTAGCTTCTTGATATAACTTTTTATACACCCAAGATGAAACTAAAATCGATGTGGGGGATAGCGTTCCAGGCAAAACAACTTAAGTGATAAAACATGTTACCTCAGCAATGTTGCCTGAGGGGCAGACCTACATATTTCATAAAAAACGTTAGGCAGAAGTTCTGATGTCATTTCATGCACCATTTAATCAGATTTAACTCTAGAAATAGATAGGAATGGAAAAGCCTATATTTTTCTTTTTAAAAAATTAACTCATATTTTGGTATAAAAGTAATTAGTGCACACTACAGATAATTTTCAAAAACATTAAATTATAACTAAGAAAGTAAAAGTTATGTAAAATCCCACCACCTAAAGACAACTGCACTGATTATTTACTTATAGTCCTTTTTTCTATGTTGAATAGCTCTGTGTGTGTTTAACATAATTGAGGTCATTCTGAATACATTCCACAACTTACACATTTTACTCAATGTTATATTATGAACATTTTCTTAAAATCCCCAAGTCTCTAAAAATCTTTGTATAACTATAATGTTTGCTCTAATGTCTGCTATGTTGTTTTAGGTTTTTATTATGTTTCAGTGCCAGTTTTTACCTTTCAATATAAAGAATAGTCTTCTTTTGCTTTTGTCTTCTGCACTGATTTGTATGGCTTTCAGTTCTTGTTTGTACTTACAGTAAAACAAAAAGGTTTCTAATTATGGAGTCAAGATTGAAACTGACTGTTTTTGACTCAGTCTACTTTACAGATGAGAAGTTTTAATGTTTTTATTTCTTCATACTTGTCCTCTTCTACTCCTTAATCTTTGGTAATATCATTTCGGCTTTAAACTATTATTTAACGATTTATATGTGTATGAAGAATATATAACTTTATATTTTAAAAGATATATTTATTTGTAAGATTACAAAGATGTAAATTTATCTTTAGAGAGAGATATATACATCTTTTATCTATAAAAGGATCTTCTATAAATATATACAAATATATATTGAACAAATATTAATATGCATTTTAATATATTTATTCTTAACTAAATTAAAAGACTATATAAATATTTATAATATATAAAATATATAATATACATTTATATATTATGTAATATTAAATTTTGAATTTAATTATGATATATTTTAAAATATATTAAATTATATATTTTTATGTTTAGTATCTAATATCTATTACATATTAAATTTTGAATTTATTTATGATATGTTTTCAAATATATTAAATTATATATTTTTATCATGTTTAGTATATAATATCTATTATACATATTTTAAAGATATATTTAAAGCACGTATATTATTTAAAAGTGAATTAACATTTGCAATAAATTTGTAACCAATTTATACAGAAATAATTTCAAATTTATAAAATATTGCAAAAATAAAAGTAGTATAAAGAACAAACACTCCTATAACCTTTACTCAGATTTACCTACTCTTATTTTATCCCATTTGAATGCTCTCTCTCTCTCTCTCTCTCACACACACACACACACACACACACAATGTTAAGAGTAGGTAAATATATACCTTTTTCCTCCAAGCCATTTGAAGATGATGAGACTCACTGGCAGGTACTATATTCAGGAGGAAGTATTTATGAGGAGTAGGACATTTGCATGATTTTAACATGCTTCCCTATAAATTGCTTATTAATTGCAAAGCAGATTAATAAAAATCAGTAATTCTAGAATGGGTAAATTGAGCAACATTTTGACCTAATGATCAAAATTACCATCATCAATGAGGGACAGATGTGTGTCCAGATGTGATACCTTGAGGAAGACAAAACATCACATGGTCAACAATATATAACTTCAATTTAACCATACAAAAACATCAAACAGAAAAATTGATATGAAGAAAAGACAAAAACTCAGCAAGCAATAAGGACATAGAAGACGAAAAATTTTATCATCAACCAACTTGACCTGTCCAATGTTTATAGAATACTCCACCCAACAAGAGCAGAGTCCACATTCTTTTTAATTTGCACAGGCAACATTCACTAAGATAGACTATATTATGGGCCATAAAACTAGTCTCAATGAATTTTAAATGATTCAAATTATAAAAAGTATGTTCTATGACCACAGTGGAATTAAGTTAGAAATTAAAAACAAAAAAATCTCTGGTTAATGTTTCAATATGTGCACATTAAAATAACACACTTTTAAAAACCCACAAGTTAAAAAAGAAATCAAAAGAGAAATTAGCAAGTATTTTGAACAGAATAAATATGAAAATACAACATTCCAAAATCTCTAAGACGCAACTAACACAGTGCTTAGAAGAAAAGGTCTGTATTAGAAAAGAACAAAAATCTCAAAACAGTAATCCCAACCTCCACTTTAAGTAACTAGGAAAAAGAAGAGCAAGTTAGACCTAAAATAAGCCAAGAAAATAGCAATGATCAGAGCTGAGATGAATGAAATAGAAAACAGAAAATCAATTCATAAAATCAATGAAACAAAAATCTGGTTCTTTGAGAAGATCAACAAAATTGTTACACTTTTATGTATTCTAATCAGGTGTAAAAAATGAAAATACAAGTTAACAATATCAGAAAAGAGAAAGGTACATACTTAGATGTCCTATAGATACTAAAAGAATAATAAAGGATAATTATTATAAATAATTTAATGCCAATACATTTGACAACTTGGAAGAAATGAACAAATTCCCTGAAAGTTACAAACTACTAAACTTTACTACTCATGAAGAAATAGATCACCTGAATAGTATTATATCTATTTTAAAAATTGAATTTTTAGCTTAAAATATTCCTATCAAAAAAATTTTCAGGTCCAGGTTGCTTCACTGGTAAATTGTATCTAAGATTTAAGAAAGAAATAATACCAATAAAAACGCACGTGGAAAGCCAAAGAGAAGGGCATACTTTTCAGCTCCTTCTATGAGGCTAGAACCACTCTGATACAACACAAGAAAATCAGAGATCAACATCCTTTACGAACATAGATACAAAAATTTTAAACAAAATTTTAGCAAATCAAAGCCAATAACATGTAAAAAAGACAAATGGAGTTTATCTCAGGATGTAAGATTGGAATCACATTTGAAAATCAAACATTGTAAATCGCCATATTAATAAACTAAAGGAGAAAAATTATGATGGTCTCAATAGATGCAGAAAAAGCATTAGATAAAATTCAACATCTCTTTATGATAAAACCTCTCAAAAACTGGGATTACAAAAGTACTTCCTCAATCTAATAAAGAACGCCAAACCCTATAGTTAATATGATATTTACTGGTGAAAGGCAGTATTTTCCCCCTAAAATGAGGAACAAACCAAAGATGTTCACTAGCATCGTTTCTTTTCTTTCTTTCTTTCTTTTTTTTGAGACGGAGTTTCGCTCTTGTTACCCAGGCTGGAGTGCAATGGCGCGATCTCGGCTCACTGCAACCTCCGCCTCCTGGGTTCAGGCAATTCTCCTGCCTCATCCTCCTGAGTAGCTGGGATTACAGGCACTCGCCACCATGCCCGGCTAATTTTTTTGTATTTTTAGTAGAGATGGGGTTTCACCATGTTGACCAGGATGGTCTGGATCTCTTGACCTCGTGATCCACCTGCCTCGGCCTCCCAAAGTGCTGGAATTACAGGCTTGAGCCACCGCGCCCAGCCTAAGCATCATTTCTATTCAACATTTTATTAGATATTCTAGCCAGTGCAATAAGGCAAGATAAAGAAATTTTTAAAAATCTATGTTAGGAAAAACAAATGAAACTCATTATTTGCAGGAAAAAAAGATTTTTTAAGTAAAATATTATAAGCACTCAACAAAATTCTAGAACTCAAAGTGAGTTTGGTCAGGTGAACAGGATACCAGGTCGATATTTTAAAAAGCAGTTGTATTTGTATAAACTATCAAAAAATTAGAAATAGTAATTGAAAAATACAACTCACAAGACAAAAAATATGAATTACTTAGGGATAAATCTGACAGAAAATGCTCAAGACCTATACCCTGAAAGCAGTAAAATAGTACTAGGAGAAATTAAAGAAGATCTAAATAAATGGGAGATATGCCATGCTCATGGTTTGGAAGAATCTATCATTAATATATTAATTATACCCAAAATGTTTTATAACTAACACAATCCCAATCAAAATAACAGGGGACTATTTTACAGAAATAAGATGATTCTGAAATTTAAATTGGATTTCATCAAGATTAAGAATTTTTGCTTTTCAAAAGAAACTATTAATAAAATGAAAATAATCTATGATCTGGGAGGATTGTAAATCATATCTTTGATAAAGGACTTATATCCATCCAGAGTATATTTTAAAAAATGCTCAAAGACAATACAATTGAAAATGAGCAGATGTTTGCAATATATATTTTACTGAAGAGATGAATGGATGGCAAATAGACATATGAAAAATGCATACCATCATTAGTCATTAGGGAAATACAAATTAAAACCACAATATAACACCACTATCCTTGCTGGAGTTACTAAAATTAAAAATATTGATGATACTAAGTGTTGGCAAGGAAGTCAAAAAACGGGAACCCTAATATACTGCTGGTAGGGATGTAAAATGGTACAACCACTTTGGAAAAGCATCTCACAGCTTCTCTAAAAATTAAACATACACCTGTTATTTGACACAGTCATTTCACTTCTAGGTAACACCCAAGATAAATAAAAGCATATGCACACAAATATTTAGACAGGAGTGTTCATAGCAGCCTTATTTGTAAAGTCTGTAAGCAGGTGAATGGATAAACAAATTGTGATATGGATATACCATGGAATACTCTTCAACATCAAAATAGGAGAAACTATAGCTCTATGCAATAACATGAATTAGTCTCCACATAATTATGAGGGTAAGAAGCCAGGCAAAAAAAGAATGCATACTATATAATTTAATTTATGTTACATTTTAGAATATGAAAATAAATCTGATGACAGAAAGCAGATCACTGGTTGCCTGCATGGCTTGGTAGAAAGTCTGCTGGTGGTTCAGAGAATTGTAGGAAGCTGTGAGAAAAAAGGATTACAAAGACACAGGAAGCAACTTGGGATTGAGGGATATCTTTATTTTCTTGATTGTTGTGCCAGCTTAAGGAATGTGTACATATGTTAATACTTATCAAGTTGAACTTTTAAATAAGTATAGTTGATTATATTTTAGTTGTACCTCAGTAAATCAATAAACAATAATAGCTGACACAAAGTGGTTTTTTAAAAATGTCAAGCACTTTTGGTTTTTTATATAACATATATAAGACTATATAAATGCATTTAGAACAATAGGCATTTGATAAATATTAGTTAAAAATAAATCCAGTTTATACAAAATTATTTCTGTAAAAATATTTAGCTTATAGTAAACATTTTATCTCTGATTACTTATAAAAATCATAGTTTCCCTTTGACACATGTTTGGACTAGACAAAAAATACCTGATCAAAAGGCTTTCTTACATATGGAACCCAATGACAAAAGCAGTAAGAATGGTAGCCACAATCACCTCTCTCTCCCTCTCTCTCTCTATATGAGTATATACATATATGCATGGGTCCCCAGCCCCTGCATATATGTATTCCTGTTAGGATTCGGGCTACATAGCAGGAGGTGAGCAGCTGGCAAGCAAGCATTACCACCTGAACTCCCCCTCCTGTCAGATCATCAGCAGCATTAGACTCTCATAGGAGCAGTAACTGCATATGCAAGTGATCTAACTTGCACACTCTATGAGAGTAACTAATGCCTGATGGTCTGAGGTGGAACAGTTTCATCCCCAAACCATCTGCCACCATCCCTCATCTGCGGACAAATTGTCTTCTGTGAAACCAGTCCCTGGTGCCAAGAATGTTGAGGACCACTGCATATATGTATACGTACATTTATAGAGTAGTATTACAGGGATTTTATACCCATTTAAATGGATTAGATTTATTTTTAAGAATCTATTCATGGTACCTAAAAGGTGGAGATTTCCAAGTTAATTTATTAACAAGGTGCATGAAACAGTTATCATTCAATAAATATTTTTAAAAGATGAACCCATGCACAATCTTGTTTCTCAAATTATTTATATGTTCATGTAAAAGGCTTTTAATGAAAATAACTTCCAATATTTAAAAAAGTTGGTTTCAATCCCATAGCCTGAGAGTTGCTGCTATTCATGAAAATCACCACTCTCTCTATAAATAGTCTCTAGTTGAAAATGCTAAAGAAAATAAATTCTGTTTCCAAAATTATCTTGGCATTGAATTAGGATTATTCGTGCAACACGAATTAGAGACCTCTAAAAATAAAATTGCTCATTGATACAGTTTGGATATGGGTTGTTTGTCCCCACCAAAACTAATGTTAAAATTTGATTCCTGATATGGTGGTACTGGGAGATGGGGCCTAATGGAAGGCATTTGGGTCACGGAGGCAGATGCCCCATGAATGGCTTGATGTCTGTTTACCTGGTAGTGAGTGAGTTCTCCCTCTAATAAGACGGAATTAGTTCTCACAGAAATGTTCCTGAGAGAGTGGTTTGTTATAAAGCCAGGGCATCCCTCGAGTATTCCCTCTTCCCACATATTTGCCTCTTCTCCATCGTATTATGAGGCAGCACAAAAGCCCTCATCAGAAACCGGGGTCATGTTCTTGAACTTCCCAGCCTACAGAAGCATGAGCTAACTAAAATTCTTTTCTTACAAACTAACCAGTCTCAGTCATTCTGTTACAGCAACACACACAAAATGGACTAAGACAAATATTTAATTAGATTTAAAATCAGGAAATAAAAAATAATCCTATATCTTATCTACTTTTTCATAATTTAAATATCATTCTGTTAACACTTACAAACTCTTCGCCGGGCGCGGTGGCTCAAGCCTGTAATCCCAGCACTTTGGGAGGCCGAGGCAGGTGGATCACGAGGTCAAGATATCGAGACCATCCTGGTCAACATATCGAGACCATCCTGGTCAACAGGGTGAAACCCCGTCTCTACTAAAGATACAAAAAATTAGCTGGGCATGGTAGCGAGTGCCTGTAATCCCAGCTACTCAGGAGGCTGAGGCAGGAGAATTGCCTGAACCCAGGGGGCGGAGGTTGCGGTGAGCCGAGATAGCGCCATTGCACTCCAGCCTGGGTAACAAGAGCGAAACCCCGTCTCAAAAAGAAAAAAAAAACTTACAAACTCTGGTTTATCAGAGGACTGAGCTCATTGCAGAGTTTTTTTTTTCTTTTTTTCGAGATGGAGTTTCGCTCTCGTTGCTCAAGCTGGAGTGCAATGGTACAAACTTGGCTCACTGCAACGCTGCCTCCAGGGTTCAAGTGATTTCCTGCTTCAGCCTTCTGAGTAGCTGGGATTACAAGCATGCCCCGCCAAGTCTGGCTAATTTTTTGTATTTTTAGTAGAGACAGGGTTTCACCATGTTGCCCAGGCTGGTCTTTAACTTCTGATTTTGAGTGATCCACCTACCTCAGCCTTCCAAAGTGCTGGGATTACAGTTAATTTTTTAAATAGTAAAGTTAAGATGTAAGGTTTAAAAAAATGGAGAGGAAAGAAGTATGAAAAAGAGGAGATAGAATAATGAAGTTTTCTAGTATTTAAGTATGAAAGATTACACTAAGTATGCATACTAAATATGTAATTTCCAAAATCACTGTTTAGCCTTGAGCGTGTATTTAATTAGTTCATCAAACATTCAATATTTACTAAACTTATATACTTAAGGAACTGTGAGAGGCACTATAATGGTTGATTCTTAAATCTCCAAGAAAAAGAGTATGTATTTAAAAAATAGTGTAAGACTGGAAATTGAACCTTGTGAAACACACTTAGAAGGGATACGGAAGATGTAAATATGTTTATCATCACAATTCTATTGCAAATTAAGCTGGCTCAGATAGCAACCAGTTCATGTAGATGATGGTAAGCAATATATTACAGTCAGCCACAATTTTTGTTCTCTTCTCACTTATTGGTACTCCCATTAAAATTCAGTTGAGGAAGAATTGTCATTTGCATCATCATCATCATCATTACCACCCCCCAATGGGTGTTAGCATTTCCCATTCTTTCTCTTACACAACACACACACACACACACACACACACACACACACAAACAGCAAAGTTTTGGATCTGATTGCCTAAGTATCAGAATTTCCTTTCCATCTACTTTCTCATACCATGTCTTAAAATGTAAGCACCCAGTTTTGCTTGTTTTCTTGGTCAAATCACTTGCCAAATGTGCTTGCTTTCCTTCTTTCCCCTTAACATTTATTGACTACTTACTATATACTAGCACAGAATAATATTGTGGATGAAAGAAAGGGGAAAAAAGCTATAGTCCCGGACGCCTTTCACAAGACATCTAGGATTGCTGAGCAGTTGCTCAATGCTTATTAGGACTGTGCCTAATATTTTGAGGGTCAGGAGATTGCAAGGAGCAAAGATTTCCTCTGACCAGGATGTGGAAACAAACAAAGTTGCCAGTCCAGGATTTGTAGCAATGGAAAGGCAAGAAAAAAGAGACTTAAAGAGATAAGATCAAGGTATGCTAGGTTAAGGAAGAAAAGACGGTTACACTCCAGGAATGTAGCACTATCTCTTCTCTCTTTGTCTAGAAACAAATGTCTGTCTGTTTCTCTGTGTTTGTCTCTCTGTTTTGGTCTCTCTCTCTCTCTCTCTCTCTCTCTCTCTCTCTCTCTCTCTCCTCTCTCTCCTCTCTCTCTCCTCTCTCTCTCCTCTCTCTCCTCTCTCTCCTCTCTCTCCTCTGTCTGTCTCTCCTCTCTTTCCTCTCTCTCTGTCTCTATCTCTCTCTCCTCTCTGTCTCTCTCTGTCTCTCTCTTTCTCTCTCACCCACCCTCCCCCAACACACACACACACACACACACACACACACACGCGCGCGCTAATACATAGCAGTTTTGAGTTAAGGACCAACCTAAAGCACACACTGTGATTTCAAGAACCAACTGTTTCTGTCTATGATTATATACCACTGAGAAACAAAAGGTTTTCATTTTCCTGGTGATGATGAAAGAATTAAAACATACGTAGAGAGTCTCTGAAGACACTTTTTACTTTTTACTGAAGAACACATGAACCAAAACGCAGGTTTATAACTTGTGGTTGTTGTGGATGATGAGTCATTAAGGAAGGGCTTACATTTCAAAAATAATCAGTAAGGCATTAGTATAAAAATCACAGTGCCTTGTAAGGAAGTCACAGTTGTCCTACTGTTTGCTAATGGTAGTTAACATAACTTGTATAATAGATTGAACTTGCCAAATTGAGATGGGTGGAGGTATCACTTCCTTAAAGGCTAGAAACTGTCAGATGCTGAAAGAGGTTAATACAGAGTCTCTCTCTGAAAGATAGTCAGGAGTCTTTTGAGTACATACTTAGATGTTCAAAGAACAGAAAAGGTAACTTGGAGTAGGGAAAACCTGGGCTTGGGAACAGTTTAGAACTGTTGTCATCAGCATTTCCCAGGAAAAAGGGCTCCAGTGGGCCAAGAAAAGGACCCTGATAATTTGCTCAAATTCACTGTGGTATATGTAGGTCTTATGCAAATTCCGAATAAGCAGCCTTCTAATATCACATTGGTTTCTTTACCAGAAAAAATATTTCCCAAGAGAAGTGATTAAATGGATTTCTACTCCAAATTTGTCTTACGTGACCTTAGGTAGTAAAATTTTCCAGGGAATGGATGGATTAATACTTTCATTTAGACAATTAGAAACTGTAGCCTGGGATGAGAGGGAAAAGAAATTGCAAGGTGCTTTTTGAACACTAGTTTGTCTTTCCTAATTACAGACCTCTTAACATTTCAAAGCCTTTGTCACGTGCAACAGAAGACAGTAATAAGACTATCTTATGTGAAAGTTCTGGGTTTGGCCTTTCACCTAAATTATAATTTAAACCTATTTAGTGCATGTAAAGTATGCATTGACAAAGGCAGAATACTTTGAGAAGTGAATGTTTGAGTTATATGTTATTGCGGGGAGTTTTAAATAGCAACTGGAAACTTATAGTAAAAGATTTATTTTAAATATTTCTTCTTTACCAACATTGTTTCAGGAGCACATTGAACACCTGACTGTTGAAACAATATGGAAATATGAAATATTAAGGAAATGTCACTTACACATTTTTAAATTTGGTTTAACGTACACTCGCTTGATACCTTGAGGAACTGGGGCTCTGTCAGTGCCATCCTCAGAAGCGGGAGCAATGTAGATGCAGCATTTGGCCATTGTTTACCTACTTATTTAATATGCACTCACTTGTTACAATGAGTTGAGATTTACTTGTTGTCCCATTTGGTTAGGTGGCTACAATGCCTGATAATGCTCTGACTTTCAAAGTTTACTTGCAATTAATGAAAGCACCCAAGAAAAGAAGAGGAGAGGTAAATGTGGTAACTACGGTTACTTTCATTAAAGGTGGTTTTCCTGCAGTGAATCAAGATGCTTTGTGTCTACTGAGTATAACCCATGGGCAACCTACTCCAACTTCATAGACTCTATTCTCTCTACAAGATTTGTGAAGGATAAGGTTTATTTCACATCCATTTCTGAGGCCTCAGTTTGGTAACCAATTTTCCACATGGCATTCTCTCCACTGCCCCCAATTCTGGTATAGGGTTCTACCTTCTGGAACTCTGATCTGTCCTCCATACTAGGGTACCGGGCTGGACTTCAAGTTACTAATGTAGAAATTCTAAACATCTTTTATTACTAAGTGCCGTAATTCTCTCAGAGCACCAGCAGTCAAGACTGCTGTATGCGTGAAAGTTTTCCCTGAAGAATTTGGAGTTATTAAAGAAAATAAATTACAACAGAGAGGGGAGAACCCTTTTAAATTGTATCCTAAATATGTTTGTTTCCCTAGTCTAAATTCATGTTAAGGAACAGCAACTGTTTCTTAACTGCAATATAATAAAGAAAGATGGGGCACACTTTACATTGCTGTAAAGAGCCATGTTTGTTCCCCAGCTTGCCTCATCGGTGCTCTTGTTTTCTGATAAATAAGTCCATAAAGCATTCCCACTATTAGTTATCTTGGTGGGTCTCTGTTTTTTGCAACTAAGGCTTTGCTTTCTATAATTTTAGCTCTCCTTAAACCACTCCCACATTTCAGGTATATAGATTGTATTAATACTGAAAGCAATGTGGAAAAATGAATATTAGTTTTATAGATAAGGAAACATTGTTAGATAGGTTCAATAATTTGAAGAATGTCACATGGCTAGAAATCCTAGACTATAGACTTTCAAAGTCCATACTATCACCAGAAATTTTTATCACATTGTTATCTTGTAAAGTAATTTAATGACGCAGTAGGATGTCAAGGCTGCTCCAACTGACCCATAAATGCGTATATATTTTACAGCAGTAGGAACCAAGTTTCTTTTTTTCCAGTTAACTACTTTTTTTTTTTCAGGAAAAGAATGAGTATAGAGATGAGTCTTAATAAAAGATAAAGATTTTGGCTAAGTGCTTAGGAAGAACAACAAGTTGCAATACTGTAGTAGCTTAATTATTAGGTAAAACAGTTCATATGATTTCTGACTGGAAAGTTAACAGATTAAACAAGGCTGTTAACAATTGGAAAATCTCAAGATTCGTTTGAGAATTTTTCACTGATATTTTACATTTTAATTTTTTTAAATGGCTTTCATTTTACATAATCAAAACTCAAAACATACAAAAGAGTGTATAATAAAAAGTTTACCTCCAAACCTCGTCCCGAAGCCATCAGCTTTGTCTCCCTAAAGAGAACTAATATTTTCTACTTCTCATTCTGATTATAATTTGCATTTTTCTAACAATGAGTTGATGTTGAGCATTATTTTATGTGTTTGTTGGCCATATGTAGGTCTTCTTTTGAAAAGTTCATGTCCTTTGCCCACTTTTTAATGGGGTTGTTTTTTGCTTATATAAGTCCCTTATAGATTCTGGATGTTACACCTTTGTCAGATGCATCGTTCGCAAATATTTTCTCCCATTATGTAGGTTGTCTATTTACTCTGTTTATAGTTTCTTTTGCTGTGCAGAAGCTCTTTAGTTAAAGTAGGTCCCACTTGTCAATTTTTGTTTTGGTTGCAAATTGCTTTTGGAGTCTTCATCATGAAATCTTTACCAAGGCCTATGTCCAGAATGGTATTTCCTGTGTTTTCTTCTAGGGTGTTTATAGTTTTAGGATTTGCATTTAAGTATTTAATCATCTTGCACAGATTTTTGTATGTGGTGAAAGGAAGGAGTCCAGTTTCAATCATCTGCATATGGCTAGCCAATTATCCCAGCACTATTTATTGAATAGGGAGTCCTTTCCCCATTGCTTCTTATTGTTGATTTTGTTGATAATCAGGTGTTTGTAGGTATAGGGCTTTATTTATGGAATTTCTAACCTGTTTCATTGGTTTATGTGTTTGTTTTTGTACCATTACCATGCTGTTTTGGTTACTGTAGCCTTATAATATAGTTTGAAGTTAGGTAGTATGATGCCTCTGGCTTTTTTCTTTTTTCTTAGGGGTGCTTTGGCCGTTTGGGCTCATTTTGATTCCAAATAAATTTTAGAATAGTCTTCTCTAACTCTGTGAAAAAGAACATTGGTAATTTGATAGGAACAGCATTGAATTTGTAAATTGCTTTGGGCAGTATGGCCATTTTAACAATATTGATTCTTCTATACCACGTCACACCAGTCAAATGGCTACTGTTAAAAAGTAAAAAAATAACAGATGCTGGCAAGGCTGGGAAGAAAAGAGGATACTTACACACTGCTGGTGGAAATGTAAATTAGTTTAGCCACTGCAGAAATAGTTTGGAGATCTCTCAAAGAACTTAAAAAAAACCATTTGACTCAGCAATCCCATTACTTGGTATACATCCAAAGGAATATAAATCATTCTACCATAAAGTCACATCCATATGTATGTTCATCTTAACACTTTTTGCAATAGCGAAGACATGTAATCAACCTAGATGCCCATCAATGGTAGACTGGATAAGGAAAAAATGGTACATATACACCCTGGAATACTACACAGCCATAAAAAATAATGAAATCATGTCCTTTGTAGCAACATGGATGGAGTTGGAGGCCATTATCCTATGTGAATTAATACAGGAATGAAAAAATCAAATACCACATGTTCTCACTTATAATTTGAAGCTAAACATTAAGTACACATGGATACAAAGAGTGGGACGTTAGATATGGAGGCTTATTTGAAGGTGGAAGTTAGGTGGATGGTGAGGATTGAAAACCTACCTATTGGGTATTATGCTTACTACCTGGTTGACAGAATCATTTGTACACCAAACCCCAGCAACACGCAATTTAGGAATATAACAAACCTGCACATGTACCTTCTGAATCTAAAATTTAAAAAAAAGGTGGAAGAAAGAAATTTTTTAGAAGTCAATGGCCATCTGTGCCTGTTTCCTATTGTATCACATCACCGCCTTCCTAGATATGTCTCCTGTTCAATCCCCAAATCCTTTCCAACAGCCTCTGTCACTTCCCGTTTAATTAAAAAAAATAAAATAATTATATTGTCCACTTTTTCATTATGCTTCTAGAAATATGTTGTAAATATGCATATGTATCCATATGTGTTGCTTTCATCCTTTTTCAGTTTTAAAAAACACTTTATTTTGAGATAATTGTACATTCACATACAGTTATAGGAAATAATAGAGGGATTCTATATACCCTTTACCCAGCTTTCTCCAATGGTGACTTATAGTATAGTACTAAATGATAGTGTAGTAATATTATGGTACAATATTAAAACCACAGTCCAATATCACAACCAGGATATTAACATTGATACAGCCAAGACACAGAATATTTATGGAATCACAAGAATCCCACATGTTGCTCTTTTATAGCTACATCCACTTCGTTTCCACCCTTACTCCCTTCTTAAACCCTGGCAAACTGTTCTGCATTTCTACAGTTTTGTCATTTCAGTAATGTTACATAAATGGAATTATACAGTGTGTAACCTTGAGATACTGGGTTTTTTTCTCTCACTGTAATTCACTGGAGCTTCATAGAGGTTGTTGCATGTGTAGTTTTTTTCTAAATTGCTGAGCAGTATTCCATGGTATGTATGCACCATAGTTTATCCATTCACTTGTGGAAGGACATCTGTTTCTTTCCAACTTTTGTATGTTATATATAAAGCTAAATGTTCTAAGCATTTGTGTATAGTTTGTTGGGTGAATTTAAGTTTTTCTTTCCCTAGGAAAAATGCTCAGGAGTGTAATTGCTGGGTTGTATGTGGTCGCATGTTAAATGTTTTCTGTATGGTTTGTCTTAAGTATCTTCCAGAGTGGCTGTACAATTTTATATTCTTTTTTTTTTTTTTTTTTTTTTTTGAGACGGAGTTTTCGCTCTTGTTACCCAGGCTGGAGTGCAATGGCGCGATCTCGGCTCACCGCAACCTCCGCCCCCTGGGTTCAGGCAATTCTCCTGCCTCAGCCTCCTGAGTAGCTGGGATTACAGGCACACGCCACCGTACCCAGCTAATTTTTTGTAATTTTTAGTAGAGACGGGGTTTCATCATGTTGACCAGGATGGTCTCGATCTGCCGACCTCATGATCCACCCTCCTCGGTCTCTCAAAGTGCTGGGATTACAGGCTTGAGCCACCGCGCCCGGCCACAATTTTATATTCTTACTAGCAATGTATGAGTGATTCAGTTTCTCCACCTCCTCATCAGCATTTGGTGTTGTCATTATTTTTATTATTTTAGCCATTTTGATAGTTGTATAGTGATATCTCATTGTGGTTTTACTTTGTATTTCATTAATGGCTGATGATCTTGAACATCTTTTCATATGTTTATTTGCCATTTATCTATCTTCTTTGATGAAATCTCTTTGTAACTTTGCCTCATTTTCTAATTGTATTATTTGATTTTTTAACTTGAATTTGAAGACATCGATGATAAATTTTAGATACTACTACTTGGTTCGATGTATGTGCTGCAAATGTTTTCTTTCAGTCAGTTTGTCTTTTTATTGTTTTTGTTTTTTAAGAGACCAGGTCTTGTTCTGTTGCCTGGCTGGAATGCAGTGGCAAAATTATAGCTCACTTCACTCTTGAACTCTTGGAGCCAAACAATCCTCCCACCTCAGCCTCATCAGTAGCTAGGACTACAGGCATATCCCACCATGCCTGGTTAATTTGTCTTTTAATTTTTTTGTAGAGAGGGAGTCTTGCAATGTTACCCAGGCTGGTCTTGAACTCCTGGCCTCATTGGAGCCTCCTGCCTCAGCCTCCCAAGACACTTGGAATAAAGGCGTGAGCCACCATGCCCTGCCCTTAGCTTAGCTTGTCTTTTTATTGTCTTAACAGGGTCTTTAATAAAGCAAATATTTTTATTTTTTATGAAGTCTAGTTTATCAATTTTTCCTTTTATGAATTATGCTTATTGTGTTATGTTTAAGAACTGTTTGTCTAGCCCTAGATCCCAAGGTTTTCTATTTTTTCCCTAAAAGTTTTAGAGTTTTACATTTTATATTTAAGTTCATGATTATTTTTCAGATAATTTTTGTTATAAGGTGTGAGACTTAGGTTAAGGTTCAATTTTTTTTTTTTTTTTTTTTGCCTGTAGATTTCTAGTGGTTCCAACACTATTTGTTGTAAAGTCTATCTTTCCTTCATTGAACTGCTTTTGCACTTGTGTCAAAAAGCAATTTGTCATATTTGCATGAGTCTATCTGCCTTCCCTATTCTCTTTCCTTGATCTATATGTCTATTCCTCTATTAATACCTAGTTATGATGGGTATATAAATCTTGAAATAGAGTAGACTGACTTCTCTCACCTTTTTTTTCCTTTTCCAAGATTATTTTACCCATTATAAGAATTGTGCCTTTCTATATAAATTATGGAATTGTTTTTATTAAATGAGTCTCCAAACCATGAACGTGACATAGCTTTCAATTTATTTAGATATTCTTTTATTTCTTTCATCTGTGTTTGGTCATTTTGAGCACACAAGTCTTGTACATCTTTGATTATATATACAACCAAGTATATTTCTTTCTTCTTTTTTTCTTTTTGGAGACAAAGTCTCACTCTGTTGTCCAGCCTAAGGTGGAATGGTGTGATCACAGCTTACTGCAGCCTTCATTTCCCTGGCTCAAGGAATCTTCCTGCCTCAGCATCCCAAGTAGCTGAGACTATAGGTGCGTATCACCGTGCTCAGCTAATCTTTTTGATTTATAGTTGCTCTGGAGCTCTTGAGTTCAGGCAATCCTCCCACCTCAGCCTCCCTAAGTGTTGGAATTATAGGCATGAGCCACAGTGCCCAGCCTATTTATCTTTTTTTGATTGATTATAAGTGAAAATTATTTTTTTCATAATTAGATTGTATGTTTATCTTGTGTTTTGCAACTTTTTTTTTTGATTCCTTAGGATTTTCATATAGGCAATTATATTAACTGCAAGTAGGGGCAGTTTTATTCTTCCAGTAGAATCTGTATGCCTTGTATTTCATTTTCTTGCTTTATTGCTTACTGGACTGGCTAGAACTTCCGACACTATGCTGAATAAGAGTGGTGAGAAAAGACAATTTTGACTTTTCCCAGGAACTTAGGGGGAAAACACTCTTTCATCATTAAATATAATGTTTGCTGAAGATTTTTGTTGATACTCTTTTTTTTTAAACAGAGTTTTGCTCTTGTTGCCCAGGCTGGAGTGCAGTGGTGTGATCTCGGCTCATTACAACCCCCACTTCCGGTGTTGAAGCAATTCTCTTTCCTCAGCCTCCCAGTAACTGGGATTACAGGCATGTGCCACCACGCCTGACTAATTTTTGTATTTTTAGTAGAGACGGGGTTTTACTATGTTGGCCAGGTTGGTCTCAAACTCCTGAACTCAACTAAAACACCCACCTCAGCCTCCCAATGTTCTGGGATTACAGGCATGAGCCACTGAGCCTAGCTTATGATACTCTATAAAATTGAGGAACTTCCTCTTTATTCTTATTTTTCCATGAGTTTTTTTTTTTTTTTTTTTTTTTTTTTTTTTTTGAGATGGAGTTTTGCTCTTGTTACCCAGGCTGGAGTGCAATGGCGCGATCTCGGCTCACCGCAACCTCCGTCTCCTGGGTTCAGGCAATTCTCCTGCCTCAGCCTCCCGAGTAGCTGGGATTACAGGCATGTGCCACCATGTCCAGCTAATTTTTTGTATTTTTAGTAGAGACGGAGTTTCACCATGTTGACCAGGATGGTCTCGATCTCTTGACCTCCTGATCCACCCGCCTCGGCCTCCCAAAGTGCTGGGATCACAGGCTTGAGCCACCACGCCCGGCCATTTTTGCATGAGTTTTTACAAAAATTATGAATGGGTATTGAATTTTGTTAAATGCTTTTCCATAATTTGTAAGATCACATAGTTTTTCTTTTTTAGTCTGCAACTATGGTGGGTAACAATGAATGATTTTTGAGTAGTGACCCAGCCTTGCATCCCTGAAATAAACTTCACTTGGTCACAGTGTATATTTCTTTTTTATTTATTGCTAAATTCTGCTTGCTAATGTTTTCTGAGCTGTTTTGCTTCCACACTCACAAGAAATATTGTCCTTTAGATTTTTCTTTTTTTCTGGTTTTGGTATCAGAATAATACTAACTTCATAAAATGACCTGGGAAATGTTTGTGCATCTTTTATTATCTGGAAGCGATTGTGCAGACTTAGTATTAATCCCTTTTTAAATGTATGGTAGAATTCTTCGATGAAACCATCTAGGCCCAGAAATTGCTTTTCTGGAAGTTTTAAAATTATAAACTCAATTTTCTTAACTGTGGTTATACTTTGTAGGAGGGATAGGGAAAAGTATATCTACTCCTTTCCAGGAGGAGAAGTCTCCCGTTTAATTTCGACATATTGAACTCTTTCATCACATTTTTTGTACAATTATAGCATACAAAACACATTGCTCTACATCTTACTTTTATGTACTATTATATTTTAGAGATCACTTTATATTAGTTTATAAAAAGCCTTTTCATTTTTCAGTATTTGCATATTTTAAGTAGATGTATCATTATTTCTTTAATCAGTTTCCAATTAATAAACTTTTAAGTTTTTTCTTTTATAATAATGTAATGAATAACTTTGCATATATTATTTTGTTGCAGTGATTTCAATTAAAATTTACACAATATTACACACAGCTATATGCAGTATAGCAAGTTAGCAGTACAGGGGGCTTTTTTGAGATCCATTGAAATTACCACATTCTATTTTTATTTTATGGCAATAAAATGGAAGTTACAGGACTCCTACAGACAGAGCATGGTCTCTATTCACATCTCATGCTATGTCAAGGAATATATGTCCTGATGTTATTTTAACTGTTCTATGTGCTGATGTTATTTTAACTGTTCTAGGCTTCTGCATGAAGAAAAACAATCATTGATTCTCTAAATGGTTTGGCTGACAAACAGAGGTTGGTGCCCAGTGTTAGTGCCTGCCCAGTTTTTGCAGACCTGACTTGGCTAATATCTGTATGGGATGGTGTGTGTGTGTGTGTGTGTGTGTGTGTGTGTGTGTGCGCGCGCGCGCGCGCGCATGCGCGCGTGCGCGTGCGTGTATTGCAGAGGGTAAGTTTGAGGGTGAGGGGTGTTGACTTTTTTTTTTTAACTTTTCCCAAGAAAGAAATCGTAGCCAAGGTTGACATGCAAATGCAATTTTTTTTACCTCATTGGAAACACTGCCTGCTGAATAAATCGCTCCCTATTCTTTCATAGAAACATTAAAAAAGCAAGAAGCAACATCTCTAGACATGTCCTTGCTGATATTTAGCAACTTTCTGGGAAGAAGCCAGAGGTCTTTGTATACCTTGATTAAGTTTGTGCATCAATTGTTTGGCATCTTAGTCCTCAATGTCCCATAGAATTGTCTTCAGAGGATCATGAAATATTATGACACCGTATTGTAATTGCATAATTACTTGTCTGTCTATTCACTTAATCTTAAGATCCTTGAGGACACGAATGTATCTTCTCTGTCTATGGTTCCAGAATCTAGCCCAGGTGTGGCACATAATATGTCTTAAAAAATAAGAATTCAAAGGGACCATGAAGACTATCTAATGCTCTCTATTGTTAGGGGAAGGACTTCTTCCTCAGTCCTGATGTTTCAGTCTTAAGGGAGAAAGTAACACTGGTAATTACGTTCCTGGCCTACCTCCTTTCCACTATATCCTTCCCAAGGCAAGAGGAGAGTAGCTCACTAGAGAATTAAACTAGGCATGCTCAACCTAGCTGTTTTCATTACCTTCTTGGCAATGAAGTGCCTTTGTGGGAGCAGGTGTTCTCTGTTCCTTAAAACCTAAGTCTTATCTCCGCAGGGTTTGATATAGGAAGGCCTGCCTGGTCCAATGTTGCCCCTTACTGGGTAGATATATCAGTCTAATTACAGAATTTAAAAAATAGAAACATTATCAACCCAAATGCCCATTAATGATAGACTGGACAGAGAAAATGTGGCACATATACACCATAGAATACAATGCAGCCATAAAGAAAGATGAGTTCATTTACTTTGCAGGGAAATGGATGAAACTGGAAACCATAATTCTCAGCAAACTAACACAAGAACAGAAAATCAAACACGGCATGTTCTCACTCATAAGTGGGTGTTGAACAATGAGAATACACGGACACAGGGAGGGGAACATCACACACTGAGGCCTGGGGGATGGGGGGCTAGGGGAGGAATAGCAGTGGGTAGGAGGATTGGGGAGGGATAGTATTAGGAGAAATACCTAATGTAGATGACGGAGTGATAGATGCAGCAAACCACCATGGCATGTGTATACTTATGTAACAAACCTGCACAATCTGCACATGTACCCCAGAACTTAGAATATAATAAATAAATAAATAAATAAATAAATAATAGATTCATTGTAATTGTACATTAAACTATGTACTCCAAAGTTACAGAAACAATTGGCTCCACCTTTATGCCTTTAATTTCTCAATTTGTTTAGAATGGGTCAGGGAAGGAATGCTACTAGGATCGTCTTGAAAACTCTTTCTCTCACCTCTTACTTTATGAATGAAAGTACTGAGGCCAACAGAAATAAAACTTAATTTGGCAAAATTCAAGTGGTAGTTTATGATTGCCTGTCCTGTGCCAGTCTAGGTATTGTAAGAAAGAGATACACGTATAAACACAACTCAAGTTTCTTAAGAAGCTTATAATTTAGTGACCACTGGAGGTCCCACAGCAAGCTAGAACTGAGAAGTGATTTCTCTGTGATGTTTATAATACTTTTATATTTTTCTGTTCCCTTCTCTATTTTCTGTCTTCCTTTTATTTATATAATTGGAGTAAATAAGCTTTTCTATGAGAATTACGGAATTTAATTACATTTTCTTTCTATGAAAGAGTATTTCTGAAATTACAGATTTTAATTCTCTGGCCTATCTTCCTCCTCTGCACAAAGGAAGGGCCCCTTGACGATTACCAAATGGTTTGCTGGTAAAATGGCTTTCTTGGGTGTGCGGAGATTAGAGAGGAATGGGAAGCCCTGTCTATAGAATTTGCCAATTTCTATGGTGTAAACACTCATACCATAGCTGATTTCAAGCTACTGATGATTTAACAATCAGCTTGCAAAGTTCCTGAAAATTTAGCAATCAGTTCTTCCAAGTCAGATAAAAGTTGGCTTCAGCAGACCTTCACTACAGGTTCTTCTCCCGCTCCTCACAGTATAAATAGGCTAAATATTTAGTGAGCACCTGTTATATCTGGCTTTCTTTGGAGATTAGACATAGTCCTGACCTCAGGGAATGTATAAGCTAAAGGGAGAGATAGTATATTTCAGTATTGTGTGGTATTAGGCTAGGGAAAAGAGAAATATCAGTAGGAATCAGAAAACTCTTCCTAGAGATGGTGACATCTACACTGAAATCTGAGGAATGGCAAAAAACTAGTCAGACTGAGAAGGGCAGGGGTGGAGAAGAATGCTCCACAGGAAACAATTATGTACAGGCTTAAATAATGAATAAGCAGATGTGAGTGTGGAATTAGAAGTGGTCTAGTGAAAGCTGAAGGGCAGCCTGCATCTCCCTCCTGAGTGCCCACTCCACATATCCGGCCTCCTGCTTGATACCTCCATGAAGATGCACCACAGCCACCAAATTCAACATATTCCAGAGAAGGCATCTTCCACCTTTCTCCTCCTCAGGTTGGTCCACAGTACTCACCGCCTCTTACTTCTATAGCTGGATAATATTTTGAGACATTAATTTATGATTTTTTTTCAACTGGTATTTACCTCCCTTGTTGCCTTGGGGAGAGATGTGGCAGGGTAGAGAGGAGTTACCAGCAAAACATTTTTTCGTTCTGGCTTTTACCAAAAACAGCCTAAGCTCCAGAGATAGAATGGAGTTTGCTGGCAAAGGCAGAGTATCTGGGAAAAACAAAAGGAAGGGGAAGGATTTTTCCTTAAGAAGAGATTCCTTTTATCTGAAAAGAAAAAGATAGAAGTCAGTATGTCCCAAGGCAGTGGGATTTGTGCCCTGAACTTGGACCATAATACTGTAAATATAAATGATTGAGGATGTGTCAGGCTCAGCAGGATGGTCCTAGACCCAGGAAATTCCTCTGGCCTCAGGTGTGGTTCTGGAGCTAAAGGGAGGGAACCAATGCATAGAGCAGGGCTATCCCATCTATAGACATGTTATGCACTGTATCCTGGAGTCATAGGTGGCAGCTCCAGGAAGGAGCAAAGGAAACCTCTGTGGACAGATGAGTGCAAACCAAAGGACCTCCCCCCAACTCCTTGCTATCATCACCCACTTATGGCCTGGTCTGGCATATGCTCTTGGAACTTTGACCCTGCTCCAGGGAGTAAGGGAAGAACTTTATAAAAGAATAAGGCCTTTAAAGTGAAATAAAATATGCAGATTCACCTTGCACATTCTTCTCCTTGCCTCCTTGGTGTCTCAAGGGGCTTATCTCTGCAGGCTGTTTCCCTGGCTCCCATCACAGTTGTGTCAGACTTGGCCAGTGGAAGGTACTGGCAGGAGACTGGAGGGCAGGAGGAGAGGAGAATGTATAGTACATGTCCCCCTTCTCCCTCCAGAGATTGCTTCTTTGGCAGTGGTTGTTTCTTCTCTGTGGCTGCAGCTCTCACCAGGCTGGCTATGCTTCCTGGGCGCTGGACTCCCATAACCTGCCTCCTCTACTTCTCCAGCTAGGGGCTGCAGTTGCTAATTTCTGGATTATTGTGCTATCTCCGGATTAGCTTCTGACTTTTTCTATCACCTATGTTACCACTTTATTGCATCCAATTACTTTTGTAGATATTCAAAATGGTTTATGTTTTCCTGGTTAGACCTTGCCTGAAACAAATCAGTTTATAGAAAAGAAGGCAACGTGGTGTTTCTCGCACACCTGGCTTTGTAGATTCTGTTTTACATCATTATGTTGCTATCAAATTTACCTATTCTGTTCTCTCAAGCTGGTTGTTTGCTAGCTGACATCATTTACATCAAGTGGTATAATATTTCCTAGACAACTGACATTTTAAAGTCATTTTAAAATGATTTTCTGGAAAGGATGCCTTGAGGCAAAGACATAACTTACACAAGGAGCGGGCGAGATGGAGCTTCTGAGTCCCCAGATTCAGAAGGCCTTTCAGGGCTCACAATCTATTCTACATTTGAGCCTAATCCTTTATAAGTATGGTATTTTTCTTTATAGATTAAAGAGATCTTCATAGAACACAGAAAGCTCTGGGAAGGGCTTCTGCATTAACTTGCACCCCTTGTGTGCCCCTCAGCCGCAGCCCTTGCAATCCACAACCAATCTGAGTTAAAATAGTACCCAGTCAGCATCTCTAGGTGGCATAAATACATCCTTGATGGGGGCCACACATAAAGCTATTATCAACCATTACTGCCTGGTGAATTGGCTTATTAGGTGTTCTTTGTGACACTCAAGAAATGACTGAAGTTTTGATTGGGTGAGGAGTCAGAGTTAGGATAGGAGCACAGAGCACCACCCAGAGAGGGAGACAATTTGGAGACAATGCCCTCTCAAGAGAGCTAGCCTTGAGCCTAATAAACTATGAGGGGAATTTTATTGCTTTTGGCCAAACTCTCAGAGCAAAGGGCAAGTACAGGACATTTTCTGAAAAAGTTACAAGATTTCAGGCAAGAAGAAATGAAATTAGGTCTCTGAATATCAAATATACAATGTTTTGGAGAGAATGATCATCAGAACAATACACTATTGTGTCAAACAGATTATAATCTGAAATAATTTTCAGTGTGTTCTAATGTACTGATGCAAAAAAAGTTTCTTCATTTATTTATTCCTATTATGTCGTGCTAGGTTCTATGTTTTTGAAGTTACATACAAATCTATATTGGAAAAAATGTAATATTTTCTAAAATTGTTTATGGAACATTCCTTAAAACTTACTCTTCCCATACCTTCCTGTATGTATTTTGGGGCACATAATATAGCATAAAATGTCTTAGAGCTGAGCAGTCTCTGGGAGTCGTTCTGTTAAACTAGGGGTGTTTAAATTTTTTGCCTTTATATTATCAGGGACACATAGATTCTGGTACAAGTGTGAATCAAGACTTGTTTAAACTTGTATGAATCTACTCAAGATTTATGTCTTTTATGCTCGATAAAGCATTTTGTCTTAAAAAATAACACTCTCTTGATTTACCAGTGGTAGCGAAATTTATAACACTTATAAACAAGTTTGGGGTTCACCGTGTATACTCTCAGCCTTAGCCATTTAGTAGGCAGATGACCTAAACTTTCTGCGTGTTTAAAATGTGGATCATAACTGGTTACTTCCTCATAGAATGGCTGTTGAGAGATGCAAATTTGGATATGCATGAGCTTAACCAGTTCGGCAGAGATGTATATGAATTGACAGAAGAAAATTTTCATCAAAGAAAATAATTTATTGCAAGAAGAGACAAGATCAACATTTGTGCAAATTAAAAAATAGTCAATCCAATCAGAGTCAGAATTTGAACTTTACACCTCCAATACCTTTACTGGATATTAGGAGTTTCCGTAGACATGATATTTTTAATTTCATGGGCTTCTAGTTTTCTGTACTTCTGCTCAGTGCTGAGCCCTTTACGCAGAGACTCACAAGTGACAAACATCAACACCACTTAAGTAGAAACGCCTGAGTGTTCCCAGCCCCACAAGCTGGAGCTCTTTAGTTGGAGTGCGGGGTTTAGACTGGAAAGTGGGTGTTACGACTCCTCCTTCCCACCAGCAGTCAACAACCCCGCCCACCCCCGCCAATTCCTTCTGGCCTCTTAGCGCCTTTCTCTCGCCCGCCGGCCCGCCCTTCCTCCGGGTGTCTGAGAGCTGGGCGCAGGAGGCGGGCTCAGCGCTGACGGGCTGCGCCTCTGCAGCCAGAGGGAGGAGGCGGGAAGGCGGGCGGAGGAGGAGGCGGGGGAGGAGGAGGAGGAGGAGGGGGCGGGGACTACGCCGGGCGGTAGCTGGCGCCGTGCGCGGTAGGAGAGGAGAGGGTACCCGACTGGCTCGGCTGGCGGCCTCTGCCCGGATCTCGGCGCCGCAGTCGTGCGCCTCTCCCGCCCCTGTCTCCGGCTCCGCGGCCCTGGGCACGGTGGAGGCGGCGGAGCCCTGGGCCATCGGTAGGTTGCACGGGGACGGCGGCTCCGTCTGTAACCTTTTGTGCCGCAGAAAAGGTAGTGGTTATGGGGGGCTTGGGGGAGTGGGTTTGCCCCAGTCACCGATCCCTAGTGCCAGCCCCAATCGCGGCGCCGCCCCTTCCTCTCAGCCTCGTGTCTGGGCCGGGCACACGATGCCCGAGGTGCTGGGGAAACCCGGCCGGACCAGCTTCTGCGATGGGTGGCAGGGTGGCCCCAGCGTCCCACGGCCGAGGTGGACCGGTTCCCAGGCACCCGAAGGGGACTGGGGTCTGGTAAACTGGGTGGGGCCCGCGCGGGGTGCGGGGAGCTTGTGGTTGCCTGGCACAGGGGTGGGGCCGGAGACGCCGTGAGTGTGCAGCGCGTGTGAGTGTGCGGGGGCGTGCACCCCCGTGTGCGCGCGTCGTGCGCTTGCCGCGGAGGTGCGGGTACTCGGCGACCCGGAGCGCCTCTCCCGCGTTGCCGCGGTGCGGAAGTCGGGGCGCGTTGGCGCGCACGCTCGCTCCCTCTCTTGGCCGCCGTGCCCGCACCGCGGGCAGCGGGCCTAGAGGCCCCATTGAGAAGTAGCTTTCCCCAGCCTGCTGCACCTTTGGCCGCGTGCCCGGCCGCGCGCAGGGTGCGACTGCCCGGGCCAGATAGCACCTCAGGGCGAGCCCCGGCGGCCTGATCTCGCCGCCCCTCCTCGTCCGGGTTGCAGCCCGGCTGAGAGGCCGCCCGCGCCCTCCGAGCGTCTGCCGGTGCAGTGGGGGTGGACCGGTCGGCTGTGGCCGTGTGCGCGCGTGTGGATTGGGGCCCGGTCCGAGCCAGAAGCGTAAGCGGCAGATGTCGTCGGGCATTGCCGCTCTTGCCCCACCTGTCGCGGGTGGATTTTGGGGCAGGTGGGAAACGGAGGAGAGGGGTTTCGAGGCGGGTGGCAGTCAGACCTCGAGCAACGGCCCCATTGTGAAGCTGCCAAACTCTCTAGTGGTGGAATCTGCAGCTCTTCTCCAGAAAGGAGATGGGAACGCCAAGGGGATGATGGCCCGTCCTTTCCCCCTTGCAAGTGTTCCACATCCTTAGGGACTCCCTGCCTCTCCACCCACCTCAGTTTTCAACCGGGTGGATTAGTGATTTGGGTGGAACCAAGATTTCCGCCTGTGTGTGTGTGTGGGTCTGTGTCTGGCTGTGGTGCACAGGTAAAGCTGAGAACTTTTTATTTGAGGAGGAGGAAGAATGGAGGCATTTTATAGTGTGCTTGCCGCTCCTAGCTGAAAGAACAATTCTTGCACATTACTGATGTTACTAGACTCTTCGTTTTCCTTTTTTTTTTTTTTTCCAAAGAACCATCCTAGTGTTGTTAGTGGCTTTATTTTCTCAAATTCTGTAATGCTGGATTGACACTAGACAGATAGAAATGACCCTTTCGCAAAGTTTATTTTCCCAGTCATTTCAAAATATAGTATTGGTTATTATTGCAGAAGCTTTTGGCCTCGATTTATGATTACACTATTATGTTTAATGTTTCACAGAATCCTCAGTGTTTTTATTATGTAACTGAATGCATTATAAACTTTACAGTAAAATGAACATGATGAAATAAGAGTTAATGAATACAGAGACCTGTTAATTTGATAACAATTTATGTATAGAATATGCTTTTGCCAACATTTTAGTTTATTTAATTGCAAATGAGAGTGTTAGTGTATATGATGTATTTATTAATATTAAGTAACAGTCAATGAATTTCCTTACTTTGTATACTGTGTATTTTGGAGAGCTTTAAAATTAAAAGTATTTAATATGGTGAGAGTAATAAAACTTTATGCACAGGATTTAAAATTTATTTGCTGATTTGTAGCTGGGGGTGAGGTGGAGGATCAGCCTTCTTTCCTCCAGAGAGAACTTTGATTTTGTCATCAGCCTATGAAAATGAGTTTTAAGCTTTCCCAAAGGTTAGCCAATTCCACTGTATACACCTGTCCCATTTTGATGATGCTTCCTACGAGGCAAATTCCTTGTAAAGGCTGCATGTTGACCTTTGGTTCCACTTACTATTGGTCATCTTTGCAGTGAAACTGGATATTTTTCTAAAAGTAGAAGGATGATACCACGTGATAAGAAGATAGATATTAGTAACCTAGGTTTAATTTTTATTAGCAGAAATGGAAAGATAATGAATGCTACACTTTAAGGGGGTGGATGGCTATTAAAATAACTGATAGTAGAAAGAGAAACACATTTTTGTCTTACTGAACAAATACGGGTTATCTTACAAAGTTGACAAGATTAATGGTTTGTTTTTAAAAGATCACGGATGGTTTCAGAAAAGACACTCTAGTTAACTCTTCTTAAAAACTATTGATTTAGTTTTTGCAAATTGCAAATGATAAAATAAGATTATTTGAAACGAACCTCTAAGATGAGAGATACAGCTAAACATTTTGTTTTCATTGTTGTGTTGTACTTTGACAATTAAGCCATTTTATTTCTGCTTAGTGTTCTGTTAATAATCCTCCAGAGATGTTTGGTTAATCTTTTATTTGTTTTTAGTGGTCTTTGAAACTAATGTTATATTTTCACTATTCTGAAAGGAATTTTTAAAAATTGCTGTTTATTTCCAAGTGCTTTTTCGTTATTGGTCTCTTTTTTTTTTTTGAGACAGAGTCTCACTCTGTCGCCAGGCTGGAGTGCAGTGGCCTGATCTCGGCTCACTGCAACCTCTGCCTCCCGGGTTCAAGTGATTTTCTTGCCTCAGCCTCCTGAGTAGCTGGGACTACAGGTGTGTGCCTCTACTCCAAGCTAATTTTTGTATTTTTTAGTAGAGATGGGGTTTCACCACGTTGGCCAGGATGGTCTTGGTCTCTTGACCTCATGATCCACCCACCTTGGCCACCCAAAATGCTGGGATTACAGGCGTGAGCCACTGCACATGGCCTGGTCTCTTCTTAAATAGCCACTCTGAAAATGCTACTTGTTTCTTTCTTTCTTTCTTTCTTTTTTTAAGGTTTTGGTGGGCTTCAGGTTAGGGCTATGAAAAAAATGAAAGTAAATGTTTTGGGAGCTAGAATTAGAACTCACAACTTCTACTCTATCAATATCTTTGCCTAAAATTTGTCTTTTCATAATATAAACTTTAATGATGAATGAGATGTATTTACCAATAATTGGAAGGGCTATGTGCTGGTCCTTATATCTATAACCTTAGGATTTGTGATCGATATTGTTAATTTTTTTCTTATTGCTGTTTTGTTAGTGATCTTTGCTGAAGCCTGAGATTTATGACTTTTTTTGTGTGTGTACGGATTTTGTTTGTACTTAAACATTTCCAGATGGAGCTTTCTGTATTTTTGGGAAAGCCACTCCCTTTTCTGGGTTCCTAGTGCCATTCATGTTTGCCGTTGTATGTATTAGATTCATTTATTTCCATGTCTGTTCTCACCTCTGGCCCAGTTTCAGGCTTTACTCTTTGTATGTGCACCAGTGCCTGTACAGTGTGGGGATATATAATAAAACTCAAGAAAAATTGTTGAATGACTGAATAAGTGAATACCTAAGTGGTTTCACCATGTTGGCAAGGTTGGTCTCAATCTCTTGACCTCATGATCCGCCCACCTTGACCTCCCAAAGTGCTGGAGGTGTGAGCCACCTGTAGAAGAACTCAGATCTGAGTGGGAATTCACTGTTCAAGCAGAAGGGTATTTCCCTTTTTAAAAAAGTCATTGCCTTTCTGTTGGTATATGTTATATTTGATTAGCATAACAATTAAAACAGTCAAACTGAGACACTTTTGAAAGTTAAAGGAGGTTGCTTTAAATAATTATGCCAGGGTATTGACTATGAATTGAGATACACTGTCACTCTATTTTTGAAAGGCATTCTTCTTTATTTACCTGTGATAATACCTACAACATGAAAAAAAATTCGATACATTTCATTGTTAATGTTTGCAAACTTTTCTATTTGTAGACGCTTCAATTGCAGTCAAATGTTGGGTGTCTTTTGCTTAGTCACTCATGACTTTCTTATCCAGAAGTCTGTGGGCAGCTCTTGGCCAATGCTTAGTTTTTCCTATTTTTATTGCTTGTGGGATAATGTCCCACTGCATTCTGTTTTAGCTTCTTATAACTGGAAGCATTTATTATATCACATAGCCTTTGCTCTATTTACTTCAGTCTTTTTTTTATGCAGTATTTAGTCTATCTTCCAAGAATTTCACATGGATTCCTTTTCCTCTTGCTGACTGTTTTTTAGAGGAAATCTGTTGATCCCTTTCCAAGCCTTCAGTGTTCAGAACATTGGCCAAAATCAATTGTGAGCAGTAGAGAATTATAAAGTATTCTGAAAGTGTGTGTTATTTGACAGTGTGTGTTATGAGGACTTTTGTATTACAATATTTTAATTGTTGTAAGTGGGAGACAGGGTGGAACCCTTACTGTCATTTTGTAGTAGATTTCTTTATGGGATATGTCTTAAAGAAAAGGTATATATATATATATATATATATTTTTTTTTTTTGAGACAGAGTTTCGCTCTTGTTACCCAGGCTGGAGTGCAATGGCGTGATCTTGGCTCACCGCAACCTCCACCTCCTGGGTTCAGGCAATTCTCCTGCCTTAGCCTCCTGAGTAGCTGGGATTACAGGCACGCGCCACCATGCCCAGCTAATTTTTTGTATTTTTAGTAGAGACGGGGTTTCACCATGTTGACCAGGATTTTCTTGATCTCTTGACCTCATGATCCACCTGCCTCGGCCTCCCAAAGTGCTGGGATTACAGGCTTGAGCCACTGCACCGGGCCAAGAAAAGGTATATTCTTATACTAGTTTCTGGTCTTGTTCTTTTTGTTTCTTTTTCCCTCTTTTTCACCATATACCTCCTCCTTCTCTTAGCATCTGTGCACAGAGAGCACTTAATTACACACAAAGCAGTAAGCAGAGCCAAAAATAGAAAAACTGAGAATGTAATGGAGCTCCTGCACCTTAGTTTTGCTTGTGTTTTTCTCTTGGACACCGTGTTTGTATTCTATTTTTGGCTTGGCACTGGAGAAATAGGAATAATCAGTTACTACTCTTTGTTTACTATGACATTACTGATCGTTTCCTAGATTTCCACATCAGCTCCAGTGCAAGAGTTAGATAATGTCTTTGAGGCTCCTCTGCTTTCAAATCGAGACTAAAGTTTTAGTTGATTTCTTTCTTTTGGTGTTGAAAAACTGTTTAAAAGTGTAAATATTTTTCTGATGCATGTAAAAACTTGGTAAGAATATGTCAGCAAATACACAGGCAAACTATATGAAAGTTTGAATGAGATTTCAGACTATCAAAACTATTCTTTATTTATTATTAAGATATTCAGATATTTCTAATGTTTCTCCTCTTGTTTTTCAATTGACATTTCTAAAAGTATAAATGAAATCTGTCCCACTTTGTGATAGATGCAGTCATGAGAAATAAAGAGGAAACACATAACTGTATTTGATATCCAACTATATAACCAGAAAGTATTGTTTGATACATTTGTTCTGTCTTATAATTTATGATTTTAGAAAATATAAGCTCTTAGAAGAAAGAGTCCATGATTCCGAAGGATTTTGTATAAGACTCTCTATGATATGCCATCAAATCCTAGTATTTTTCAAGTTGGAAATAACCTTGCAGCTAGTAGTTAAAACTACCTCCCCCAAACATTTCACAAATGAGGCAGTAAAGCTTTTAGATAAAGTGCCTCCCCATACACTTAAAATAGAATTTCATTTATAGAAATTAATTAGTATACATTTGGCAGGATCATGATTACTGTGTAAAAGGCTATTCATGTGGTGTTATCATTGAACAGAGGCCGGAGTGTAAAGTAAATGAACTTTGGAGTCGGACCAATTGGGGTTCCAACTCCTGCTCTGACTCTCATGTAGTATCACATGAAAGAGTACTTTAAAATAGGATGCTGTTAAAGAATGCTTTAAAAATGGGACAATAATATTTTCCTCATGGAGTAGTTAAGATTAAATGATATAAATTGTATATAGCTTTTGACATATAGAGGATGCTAAAGAAATGTTTTAAAAATTCTCTTTCCCATTAAAAAAATTATTAAATAAGAAACAAAGATGAATGTTGTAACTTTAGCATTGGGGAAATTATTTGGGTTAATTATATTAAATAAACATTTTGTCTATAGGTAACAATATTTGTTACATTACAGTTTACTGTGTATTAAAACCAGAGGCTTTATTGATGGGGTAGAATCAAGGCT
Source organism: Callithrix jacchus (assembly GCF_049354715.1). Taxonomy (NCBI): domain Eukaryota; kingdom Metazoa; phylum Chordata; class Mammalia; order Primates; family Cebidae; genus Callithrix; species Callithrix jacchus. The sequence continues at coordinate 107,090,434 of NC_133503.1, read as the reverse complement.
TAATTTTCTAAATTTTTTGGTTACCCAATTTGAAAATAGTTGGTGGCAAAAGAAATGAAAGGGAGTGTTTCTGTTATCTACATCTAAAGAAGTAAGTTTCTCGGAATGTCAGTTCTTGGTGCATTAGTTGCTTACAATTTCTCAAGCTAAAGAAACATATTAAATTCAGTAATTGTCTGTTTCTTTTGGATTAAACTCTTCTGCGCTGGCAAGGAAACTAATAAAGTTACAAACCCCTTGCCATTTTTCTTGCAGTTTGTCTTTTGTTTGAGAAGGTATCATACTGTTGCCAGTTCTCAGGCTCTGTGCACCTATGCAGGTAAAATGAATATTCTCGCCTCATTTGACACCCCTCCAACCACTTCTATTGTTTAACACAACAGAAAACCAACAACCAAAGAAATTTTTACAGATGGAAAAGGACTTTGGAGGGTTTCCTTGGTCTCAGCCAATTAACCCTATTAACTGGGGAGGTAGGAGATAAAGATAGATTCTCTTACACATTAACTTCCTAGGTAAGAGAGGGAAGGCACAGAGGAGATGCTAGAAACCTTCAATAAGGTGGTAATCGTAAAAAAGTGCTTTTTCAGCCGTTCTCTTTTTTGTTGTTGTCATCCAAGAGTCTTCTTATCATTTGCCTCATATTAGTCTTATGTAGGATTTACATTGTCACTGATTTATGGCTAAAATGAGTAGATATCAAAAATTAATTGCATAATAATGGCATCATACGTTGTAAAGAGCTTTGCAGCATGTAAAGCATTCACCTACCTCATTTCATTTGGTCCATCTCACAACTGTATTAGGGAGGAGGAGGGGATATTATGGTCCTCATTATAGAGGTTGGTATTTATGCAGGATCAAGAGGCAGAATTCTTAGCAAGGCCGGAGCTAGGAACTATGTATGGCCTGTACTTTTAATCCTAGCATAAGCATTATTTTTTTTTCTCCATAGAGTACTGTAAATCAGTTGAACACCTGAATAGGACTAGGATGGTGAAACTAATACTTATTACCTTAATTTTACTTGTCTCATTATTTAGCCCATTTAGCTACTGTTAGTCTCTAGGTAGAATTTAAGCAACAGAGTACAGAGGAATATACATGATAAAATGTTTGCGGATGCATTTAGTTGAATAAACTCAACATTACTTTAATTGAGTTAATTAATTATTGGATCCTATATAACCTATACTTGGTGTTACTACCTCCTGCTAGTTTCATTCTCTTTTGCAGTTAGAATTAATATCGTGTTGTAAGTTGTGTTACTTGTTCAATTAAAGGTTTATTTTTGTATTTCATGTTTAGTACCTGGAGTAGAACAGAAAAATTATTATGTCTGTGTTCCCTTGGGACTCATTGGAAATTGTACAGTGACATCTTCTGGGATTTAGTCTGGTAAGTTGTATTTTGCTTTTTCTGTTTGTTAACAGTTGTATGAACATAATACCATAATGTGTTTTAAAGACTGCATAAATAAGCAAGTGAATGTGAAATGTCAGTTAATCAACTGAATGTGAAATGTTGGTGTAATATTGCAAATATGTATACTATAATTAAAAATGTTGAATGGTGAGAAATGAAATTATTGTAGCCATATGCAAACATTTTACTTGAAATGTTTGACTCTCTAAGTTTTCCTTATTTTAAATTCCCATAAGATAAAGATCTTATGAAATCATATTTTAAAGTAAAGTAATTAGAGGTAGTTGTTCCAATTTGGGGCAAATTTTAGTAAAAATATTAATCTCGAAACATTGCTGAAATAATTTGCAAAAAATTCTGGTTGTATATGATCATACATAAAGAATGAGCTAACAGGTGTCTGACAGGAGCTTTATTTTCACTTAGTCAGATAGCAGTTCACTGCAAATGTGACATTCTTTTTATCACACCCTGAATTTAAACTGTTAAAAATATGCAATACTGTTTTCTTCCTTTAGTTGTCTTTTTTCAGCGTGTCATCTGTGTATCTTTGCTGACATAGTTGTCCATGTGGCTCGAAGTCTTTGAAGGGAAGAAAAACTTTATACTGAGCTCTGGTAGCTCTTTAGCATTCTCAAGACTATATTAGTGTGACTTCATGTTTTGGTGTGTCATTCTACTCGGCCATTGTCTTTGTACATCCTTGCTTTAAATTATGTAGAGAGGTCATAATCCTTGGAAATAGCAGAGTTTCCTATAAGTGATGTCTAAATTTCCAGTCAGCAGCAGAATGATTCAAAGGAATGTTAGGGAAAAACAAACACTTTAATCTCATTAAGTAGATAAAACCTATTAAATTTATGAAAATGCATTTTAGGACATTTGAAAAATGGAAACATTACTACAATTTTCAGTTTTGTGGAAAAGAGCAAGAAGTTTGAAAACCATAGTACGAAGTACTTTGAGAGGATATTGAATAAAAAATAATGTGGCCTGGTCCCTGACTCAGCTGATAGAAATAAAGCATAAAACTAGGAGCAGTGGGTAGAAGCTACAGGAATATATGTGTGTATATCTATGTCTATCCATCTTTCTCTGTATAGGCCTATATTTGTACAGTTGTTCCTTGGCATTCATGGGGAATTGGTCCCAGGATTTCCCCCAGATACCAAAATCTGAAGACATGTGAGTCCCTGATACAAAATGGCATAGTATTTGCCTATAACTATGCACATCCTCTTGTATACTTTAAATAATCTCTAGATTGCTTATAATACCTATTACAATGTACAAGTTACATGAACAGTGGCTGTACTGTATTGTTTAGGGAATAATGACAAGCAAAAGGTATATGTATACATATTCAGTATAGATGTAATTTTTTGGTTTTTCAAATATTTTCTCTCTGTGGTTGGTTGAATCCATGGATGCAGAACCCATGGACACAGAGGGCTGACTGTATATATGCATGTACATATAGATCTGTATATGAATAAATCAACATTCTAGCAGAGCTGCACAAGGTGAGATGAGTCAACTTGGGAGATAGTGAGTTAACTGTCACTGAAGGTGTTCAGACATACACTGAGCAACTATTAAGATTCCTTTTGATTCTGAAATTATATGGTACAAAAAATTTTAAATTTGGAGGACCATCTGAAAGTTGGAAATATGTGACAGAGTTCATTTATTTTTAATGTCACATTTATTGAAGTATAACTTACATAGTAAAATTCATCCTTTTAAAGTGTACAGTTTGATGCTTTTTGACCAATGTATCTAGTTATGTAGTGACCACTACAGTCAACAAATAGAATATTTTAATCACCCCACAAAATTCCCTTTTGCCCTTTGCAGTTATCCCCTCTCCCCACCCAAGCCCTTGGCAATCACTGATTGATTTCAGGCCGATAGTTTTGCCTTTTCCAGAATGCTGTGTACGTGGAATCATGTAGTATACAGGTGCAACATCTGCCTCTTTCACTCAGTGTTTTCTTAGTTTGTTCCACTTCATTAGTGAGTGGTATCCATTGTAGAGATGGACCGGAGTTTGTTTATCTCTTTCCCTGTTGATGGATATTTGGATTGTTTCCAGTTTCGGTGACTGTGTATGAAGTTGTTATAAATATTCACATTAAGGTGTTTGTATGGACATGTATTTTCATTTTTCTTTGGTTAGATATCTATGAGTATGGCGACTGGGTTGTTTAATGAGCATTTGTTCAATTTTATAAGTAAATGCCAAATTATTCTCTAAGTACCTGACAAAGGCTTCTAAGTAGTTAAAATAACTATACCAAAATGTATGTAAATGAAGGAGCCCGATTCTCATTCAGCACAGATTTATTTTTATTTTACATGCAGTTTTAACACGTTTGGTTAGCAGATATTTTCAGCCCACAGCAGATTAGGAACAGTAAATTAGAAGGCCTATGGGTAGGTTGTTAGCAATTATAAGCAGCCAAAAATTATGTTCACCAATATGACTATACAGTGATTACTGATTAAAAGCAAAGCAGGAACTTACAAGAGTGAAACTCTTGTATTTGGTAAGTTCTATCTGACAAGTTCCCAAACCCATATGCATATTAGAATCACCTGGGAATCTTTTATAAATTGCAGAACCCAGGCTGCATTCCAGATCAGTTAAATCACAAATCTTGGGTGGAACACAGACATCCGTATTCTTTGAATCTCCTTGCATGATTCTGTTGTGTAGACAAGTTTGGGAACCACAGGCTAGAAGTACAGCGTGGACTAGAAGCCAGGATGCCTGGATTGTAATTATGGGCATTAACTACCTATATAGCTCTGGGCAGGCCCCTGTCTTCATGGTTTCAGTGTCTTCTCTATATTTGGAGGTAGAGGTTCCGGGTACGTTATTTCCAAGATGATTCTGGCATTAAAAGTATATGACTCTAGCCGGGGTGGTGGCTCGTACCTGTAATCCTAGCTACTTGGGACGCTAAGGAGGGAGGATTGCTTGAGACCAGCCTGGGCAGCACAGTGAGACTTCGTCTCTAAAAGTATGAAAGAAATAATTAACCCATTGTGGTGATGCACACCTGTGTCCCATCTACTTGGGAGGCTGAGGTGGGAGGATCGCTTGAGCCCAGGAGTTTGAGGTTGCAGTGAGCTATCATTGCCCCACTGCACTCCAGCATGGGTGACAGAGCAAGACCCTGTGTCTAAACAAACAAACAAAGACAAACACAAAAATAGGTGACTCTAGATATCATAGATATCACCAGACAGGTATTAGCCATGCTTACAAGTTCCTGTTTCCCAAATAATGGCTCTATTCCAATGGTTTGATTCAGGTACCTCTTAAAAAGGATTTTCTTAACACGATGACATTTTTATTCTGTATATTTAAGATAGTTATGTTGATATCTGTTTTCTCTTATATGGTATTGCTGTATGCTGCTAAAAAAAAGTGGAAGCATATGGAGCAGTGTTTTGATTACTGGGAATGAATTTTTTTTATAATCTTTATTTTAAAAAATTCTCAGAATGCAATTTCAAAAAGAATTCTTTGTATAGCAGTTTTGAAACTTACCAGCTATTTTCAGAGCTGGTCTAAGGAGCTAAGGCATCTAGATCATATTTTCAAAATGTTGCTGTTTGTGCCAAATAGATAGGAAGCTTAGCCTCTTGAAAAGTGTTCAAAGCTGTGCAGACTTCTCTCTTGACTGTTCTTGCTGGTGCCTGGGGTTCCGCTGACGTGTGTTATCGTTTGGACCTGTTTGCTTTAGTCTCAGCCAGAATACTGGTGTTGGGGTATTGAATGCGGTGCCTAATGCTTTTGAAATGTACATTGTATATATTTTTCTAATATATATAAATAAAATGTTATCTCCCTTTTTTGAAGGAAAATTTACATTTAGTTTATAAATTTCTTTAAAGAGGTGTCTGAGTGTTTCATGTGAAAATAATATCAGGAGATTGGAGGTCAAAGAATGGCTGTCATGTCCCTTTCATTTATCTTTCCCTTTTTGGAAAAATCAAACACATCAACAAAGAGGAAGCACATCATCTTCCTTTTTTCTTTTGATAATTTCTATTGCTAAGCAATAGAAGGAGAAGCAGGCACTCTTTGAGTGACTGTATAGATTGTACTCTTTAAAAGTGTTTACATTAATCTTTAGTTATATAAAGTAATACATTATCCATGTAAAAAACAGAAACATTATTAATAAGGTTTTTTGAAGGTTGTTATAAAAATCTGAAAAGAACATGTTCTTAAACTCAGCATTTTTACTTATGGAATTTCTTGCAGAAATACTCATGTATCTTTTTGTACGCTTGCATGTTTTCATTGTAGAAAGAAGTAATCACTGTCACATTTGTAAATACTCAGGAAAAGGAAGGTTATATCAAAATATTAGTAGAGGTTTCCTCAAGATATGTCCGGCATTGGTAGGGGATGAAGAATGATTTTGCCATTTATAGTATATCATTATGAATTATTTGGACTGGATAGCTTTCAGTTTCTGTGTATTGCTTTTATTGGTTTCAAAAACAACAAGGAAAAACAGTCATTTGAGCTGGTTAGTGGGGTAAGAAAAATGTAGAAAGTATGTGTAAGGGAAAGGCAGTTATAAAAAATATTCATGGACTCTAAGACCTCTTTCAGATATCTCTGTATGGTTAAAGAAATTAGCAAGCAGGATGGTGCCCCAGGCTTAGAGGCTAGTGAAACAATTTTTGTTTCTTAGAGTGTGTCACTGACTCAGACACCCTGTAGCGTAGGAGCTGACTATGGGCAATATCTGGGTGTATCTTTGTGTTAAGTCACATTCTCAGCTTTTTGGAACCTTCGCTTTTCTTTCTCTCGATGAGAATTACATTGTACCTTACCTTTATATGAAAAATATGTTTGGTAAGCTAATTCATTCTGTAACAGAGAAAAATAAAGGTGTTTTAAGAGAAGACAGCAAAAAGCATTTTTTAACTTGGTGGAATGAGTCTAGAAATAGAATTTCATGCCTTTGACCTCTCAACATCTCAGGTAAAGGTTCAGGGAGTTGGAATTTTTTTTAACGGGCATGCTACTGATATATGAATGAACCCTAAATATAGGAAAGCTAATGAATCAATTAATTTTTTGAGTTTCTTAGATCAAATTCAGGTATTAGGATACAGTATTTTCAAAAAGAATTCTTTCTATAGCATTGGTCAGACTTACCACCTGTTTTCAAAGCTAGTCTAAGGAGCCAAGGGCATTTAGGTTATATTTTCAAAGTGTTGGTATTAATGCCTTAAATTTAGGTTTGGCCTCTCAGAGAGTATTCAAAGCTATGCAGATTCTATATGGGTCAGAGGCTTTTGAACATGGTTATCCTGGTGCACCAGGTTCTCCTACACATGCCTTGTAATTTGGACCTATTTGCTTTATTTTTAGCGAAAATTTACGGTTTCATTCCATACGCAATGCTTTGTGTACTTTTTTTTTTTTTTTTTTTTTTTGAGACGGAGTTTTGCTCTTGTTACCCAGGCTGGAGTGCAATGGCGCGATCTCGGCTCACCGCAACCTCCGCCTCCTGGGTTCAGGCAATTCTCCTGCCTCAGCCTCCTGAGTAGCTGGGATTACACGCACGCACCACCATGCCCAGCTAATTTTTGTATTTTAAGAAGAGACGGGGTTTCACCATGTTGACCAGGATAGTCTCGATCTCTTGACCTCGTGATCCACCCGCCTCTGCCTCCCAAAGTGCTGGGATTACATTTTTTAAGAGTTAGTGTTATCTTTTCCTGGTATCATCTAGTTGGATCCACATAAATTTCAGCAATATAGTAGCATCTATGAACATTGCCAAATCTTTTATGTTTTATAAATACATTGATGCCATTGTTACTGATTGGATTGTGAGGGAATTTGATATTGAAGACCTTAAGTGTCATTTGGAAAATTGTATTTGTTCCTGGTACTTTTTAAGAAATTCGATTTCAAAAGCATTGTTTAACTACAAGTTGACCTTTCTATTCTTGTTTTTTGTTTTATTTTTCTTCTATCCACAGACATTTTGCTGCTTCTGTAATTATAACATTAATACTTTTTCTGTGTTCTATTTACAGTGTATTTTTGCTTAAAACTATATGTGAAAGACATTAATGGAAGCAAGAAAGGTATCTTTGGTCCCGGAGTTTTAGAGCTCTGGAATGTAGCAGTTGGCATTAGACCTGATTTCTTGATTCACAGGTTATTCTTACTGATGCAGTGGGAAGTGTGGCACCCGTTGCATTGTACCTCTGGTAGTATTTATGAGAGTGCTTTGTAATTTTTATCTTGGCAGAAAGCTTTTTGGATACAAGGTTTATTTGACAATATGAAACAAAATGCTGAGTCATGAATAGGTGTATTAAAAATAGCAAGCCTGTGGCCGGGCACGGTGGCTCAAGCCTATAATCCCAGCACTTTGGGAGGCCGAGGCGGGTGGATCATGAAGGCAAGAGACCGAGACCATCCTGGTCAACAAGGTGAAACCCTGTCTCTACTAAAAATACAAAAAATTAGCTGGGCATGGTGGCACGTGCCTGTAATCCCAGCTACTCAGGAGGCTGAAGCAGGAGAATTGCCTGAACCCAGGAGGCGGAGGTTGCAGTGAGCCGAGATTGCGCCATTGCACTCCAGCCTGGGTAACAAGAGCGAAACTCCGTCTCAAAAAAAAAAAAAGCCTGTAAGCGTATTTTTTTTCATGGGAAAACCTGAAGAATATACTGCTAAACACAGGCCATCTCCAGTTATCGTCACCATAGCTGAGTTTCATGATGAATGTCTTTCTATAAGAAATTTTGCTGTGGAAAATGTTGGACATCTATATATCAAGATAGGTTGACTTTGAGACTGTTCAGTTTTTACCATCTTTAGTGTCATCTTTGTTTTTGTTTTTAGAATTCTGGAATTAGCAGGTAACTAGACTTCTTCCTCTGCAGATGAGGAAGTGTCTAAAGAGCTTCTGTGCATTGTAAAGATAACCTGAGCAAGTTGATTCTGTAACTGTTCTCAGGATCTTGATTCAATATTTAATTCTAGTCAGGAAATTTTCAGGAATGTAGTAGCACAAGGGTTGTTTTCTGAAGAAAGGGAGGTATGCTGCTTATTCAGCATTCAGCCCAACTACTAATGAATATTTGAAAATGACAGCTGTCTTTTCTGAAACCCAGCCTCTTCCTAGCTTTCCTGGTACCACATAGTAGATATTTCTTAGAAGGGCAATATATAAGTAAAAAGAATCCTTTAGAAAAACAAAAGTTGTTTGTGAGAGTCTTGTTTCTAGCTATTGTCCTATGTGAATATCAAGACCTGAAGTTGTTGTTGTATGTATGGCAGTATATTGTAGAGACCAGTGAACCAGCCAATGAGCTGTTAGTTTTGAGAATACACTATTTGTAGTTTGGAGCAAAAGTACTATTGTTTGATAACCATAAAATACAAACACTTTTTCAGCTCTGAGAATTGCTCATCAAAGTTCAGCGAATAGCAGCTACGTATGTTATGTTTAAAATCAGCCTTTTCATGTTCCGGTGGCTTGAGACTATCCTGTAGGAGTTTTCCCTAGAATACTGACCTGTTTTGCATTGGCTTTAGTTGCTCCCTTGAGTTTTTATGTTAGAGAATATTAGAAAGGCTTACTCCTTCAACTTTCTGATTAGATTGTGTTTTCCATAGTGAATGTTTTGTCTACCTCAGTAGAATATGGTAGATTTCATACACCAGACTGCCTAGTTGACATTTCCAGAGCTCTTAAACCACATCTGTATCTTCTACTTAACAACCTAGGTTAAATCATTGTCTACCAGGTTGATGTGTGAAAATCCTGTTTGGATAGTTCTCTTCCCAAGCCAGTTGACTTTTTTTTTTTTAATAGTGTTATTGGCTGTTGGAAACTTAACTGATGAGTTACTCTTCTAACAATAGTGTCTGTTTCATATCAGATCTGATTTTGACCTTTACACTTGTCTTCACATTCTAATTTTCCAGGTACTTCCAGGTATTTTCTAGCTAATATATCATTTCTGCCTATTTTTCTAAACTGTTGTGTCCTTCTGTGCTTTACCTTCAACCCCTAAGAATTCTCAGAATTTCTGACCATTTACCTTGATGCAGCAGGATTGACTTAGTATGGGGACAAGCTTTTGATAATCTGTTGACCACAAAAACCTGTACCCATTGCTTTTTATTGCAACTTCGTGCACTATTAAAACTTGCTTAGCAATTTTTTTCCCATGTAGACAAAAAAGATGAATTTTAGCTTCGTTTTCATATGAATGATTACTCAATTTGGAATGTATGGGGTCTGAAGTTATAGATTTAAAGAAGTTTATAATATACCAAATGAGAATGCAGTAAGCTACCCATGGTGGAACTCCATGGGTTGTCATGGAGTGCCAGATTTGAAAGAGACCTAGACCAGTCTCAGAGTGGTTAGACCGCTTGAGTGTCACTGCCTTGGCAACTATCCTTGGGTTTGGCACCCCGTGTGTGTGTGTGTGTGTGTGTGTGTGTGTGTTTGTGTGTGCGCGAGCGCGCGCGCCCTTTCCTCCATGGCCCTGGTTAGTTTTTTGCCTCACTGACCCTCCTCTCCTTTTCAGGATGAAGTATCAGAGAAACAACTACTACCTGTAGCTGCCAGTCAGATTACATAGGTTGAAGGCCTTGGATATGGTCTCTTGTGTTCTTTCTGGGTTACAAATTAGTGAGAAAGGAAGGATAACTTTGTCATTTGACTCTGAATAAATATTTGTTTCTTTAGCTTAAAAATTTGTTGAAGCTTCATATGTCTCTCTAAAGTTTAGCTAAGAAGTCTTGTATGCATATCAGAGTAGCTGGTAGCACCTGTTATTCCAGTTCTATCAAGAGAGAAATATATTACTCAAACATAATTTATTTTATATAAATAATATAAATAATAATATAATTTATTTTTACATTAACAATATAATAAAGCTGATTACATCTAAAAGGGTTCAGGGACTAGAGTATTTTGGTTAAATAAAAATGGGAAACGGTCGAAGGTTTAGAATAAATAGTAATACTATATTGATCCTTTGGCATTTGCTTTATTTCAAAAATTGTAATAAATGTTTGTCTTTAGTGAGGATCATAGGGAGGACAAGATGGAATCTGGTAACTTCCACAATCTTCTAATGAAGGAAATTAGAACATACATGTAGAGGAATAATGTGCTGTTTTTTTTTTAACGCTTTCTAATTGCTTGGATTTTAAATGCATACCCAAACTTCAAGAAATACTTCAATAGGAAGTGGTTATTTGCCTTGTAAAAAGATTCATTAGAGTTGTTTAATAAATTTTTAAGTAAATTTTTCATCTTAAAATCAGTTGACATTTTTGATTACCAATCTTTGATGCTTAAAACCATGTTATCTACTTCCAATTGAAAAACAAGTACAAATGCAATTTTTCAGAAATGACATTGTCACTATTACCCTTAGTATTTTATTTTCCAAAATGGGATCTATCTGCAGCTTTCTGGGAACCTAGCCACCACTTGTGCTACTTCTTGTTAGTGGGGCTTTCCAAACTATGTAATGTAATCGTAAGGAACAAATGTTAATATTCATTGTGATTCTGCCATTTATGAAACTATTCAAAAGTGTGTTGTCTTGGGTATTGAAAAACAAAATGTCAAGTCCCTAGTATATTTTGTGGTTAAATAGTCAAGTAAAATGACATCTGATGTTTTATATATTTTCAGTATTAAAAATTACATGGTATGTTGGATTTAGGATTAACTTGTAAACTACAAAATGATATTCTTTAAATAATTCATGGAGAATATGGAAGGAAGAACATTTACAAGGTTTGGGGAAACTTTCCCCTAAGACTCCTTATGCTCCTAGAATAGATTTTTAGATCAAAATTGGATTCCTTAAAGAAATTGATCAGCTCAGTCAACTTTATTATATGTTCTTAAAGACAAATTGAAAAGAATTGCAGGTATCAAGAGCTGCTTTAAATTAAATAACGAAAAAATTTAACTTTCAAGCCAGAAATATTTTGTGTGTTCTTATGAAAATGTGTATGCTTGCTTTCATTTGCTTAATGCTGAGATCTGTATTTGACTTGCTTAACATTGCATTAAGGAATAAACTTTATATGATTGAGTAGAGTGCTGAATTTAGAGAAGTATTTCTGTTGTTGCTTTCTGTTTGCTTCTCCATCAGAACTTTTATGTAGTACATCAGACTTTAATTTAACTTGGCTTTCAGTTCTTGAAGGTGGATAGATAGTTATCATTTCATGCCTGCTCTGAAACGTTTAGTAGACACAGATAACATGTCAGTGGTACGCTGACTGTCTTTCAGGCAAGTGTTACTTCATGCTCCCTGAGCCTTCTAAAAGGACCTAGTCTGGCCAAGGTTCTGTGTGTTATATTCCTCTGGTCTGGCCCAAGTTTTTGTATTGTATTCTTCTAATCTAAGTCTGTTTACTTTTAGGATTGTGCAGACTGGTGCTTAAAATGGAAGTCGATATTAATGGAGAGTCTAGAAGTACCCTGACTACCCTGCCCTTCCCTGGGGTCGAGGCCAACTCCCCAGGAAAGTCAGAGGCAGAGAAGCCCCGCTGCTCCAGCACACCCTGCTCCCCAATGCGGAGGACTGTGTCAGGCTACCAGATCCTGCACATGGACTCTAACTATTTGGTTGGCTTCACAACTGGCGAGGAACTCCTGAAGTTAGCTCAGAAGTGCACAGGAGGTGAAGAGAGCAAGGCAGAAGCCATGCCATCCTTACGCTCCAAACAGCTAGATGCAGGACTTGCCCGTTCCTCTCGTTTGTATAAAACCAGAAGTAGGTACTACCAGCCATATGAGATTCCAGCTGTCAATGGCAGGAGGCGAAGGAGGATGCCCAGCTCAGGAGACAAGTGCACTAAATCTTTACCTTATGAACCTTATAAGGCCCTGCATGGGCCTCTGCCTCTTTGTCTTCTTAAAGGTAAGAGGGCTCACTCCAAATCTCTGGACTACCTCAATCTAGATAAAATGAACATCAAGGAGCCAGCTGACACAGAAGTGCTACAGTACCAGCTTCAACACCTAACCCTCCGAGGGGACCGTGTGTTTGCTAGGAATAATACATGAATGACTTGTAGAGAGTTTAAACCAGTTTAGTTCAGCCTATGCTTGGCTAGAAAAAAACCCACTGCTGTACTCTGTACATGACTCTTCACACTATAGATGGTTATATCAGCTAAGTGTTCCTGGAACATAAAAATTGTTTGGATCAAATTTTGAATACAGGAATGAAATCACTTGGGGGGGGATATCATTCTAGAGCACGCAACTGCAAAGAAAACAGAACGTTGACTGTTAGTTTGTATAGCTTTTTAGCTAGGAAAAAAAGGCTCTGGTACAGTAATTTCATCTTTATGATTCTGACACTCAAATTGGGAATGTTATCTGCTTGGTTGTTGCTGACTTGATATGATTCATTAGAAATTTATATATTAAGTACTCAAGTACTTCTTGAATCTCTGTATTTTACTATAAAATGTATGTAATGATTTGTTTTATGAAATTTAGAACTTGAACATTGCTGAATTGGACCACTTTTATTTTTAAATATTGAGTTTAAATATTTTATAACTGGTTTTGCACTGAAAAAAATTAACATTTCAGATTGACAAGAGAATAATCTTTCTTCACTTGCCTCAATAATATTATTGAGCAATGAATTTTTTATTTCCGCATGGAAAGTTATTGATCTCTATGGCTGTAAAATATTTCTTTATAGCGTTATTAAAGTGTGTCTTAATAAAATTAAATTTGGGATACAAAGTATTTATTTTACAATAGGTGGGGGGAAGCTTTTCCAGAAAGTTTCCAATATGATGTTTTCATAAGTTGAAAAAAACTCTCCTTAGTGCTTATTTTCTACCTTAAATTCACCTGGAACTTTAAAATGGAAAGGATTCTTTTAATTGTGGATTATAGGCATAATACTGTTTGCATCTGAATTTTCTGTAAGTGAATAAAACTTTAATAGAGGAACTCATTTTTACTATCGAATGATTAAACTAAGTATGAAGTGATACCATTCGGCATGTCATCAGGTCATTCCAGTTTTAGCTCTGTGCAACACAAGCACTCATTGAAATTCCAGTTTCTAGGATTAGTGTAGGAGCCTAACGTGCTTCTACAGTTTTAATGGGTTAATCCTGGATTACTGAACAATTTATGTCAATTGCACTGGTTTAATGTTGCTAAAGAAATAATGCCCTGGCTTTAGTAACAAATACAGCTCAACTATTCTTGAATATATTTTGAAAAAAAATGTGTATGTAACTTATCTTTTGTAAACGTTTCTATTTCTTTTTTCCCCCTTTTTTGACTCTTAAAGGTGCAATTTATTACTGAATTGGCATTTCTGGCAGCATAGAACTGCTTACTTTTGATTTTGAGGGCTGTGAGTTTCTTAGGTGTTAGTAATCTTACTTATAAAATAAGAACACCTTTTAATTAATAAGTGGGTAATTCCTGGTGCAATTGTGATTTTTCTTTAGCCAGAATGAATGGCAAACTATTTAGAGCAAAGTAAGTATTAGAAAACCCTAGGAACTCTTAATCAATGTTTATTACACTTTTAGTAAGGCAAACTATGTGAAAGAGCCTTGGGGAGGTTGGCCTTTATCTTACTGAGTTGATCAGATTTCTCGTTGGTCTGGAAATTTTTGGCTGTTGTATATTTTAACGTAAATTGCACCTTTGTAACATATTGTATTGACGAATGATCACTAAGATTAGCTATATCTATACAGTCATTAGTTTGACAAGAAATAGAATCCTGTCAGATGCCAAAGAGTGGGATTTTTACGTTTAATGATTAAACACCATTATTTATTGACAATTTACCCTGTGGAACTGTATTATTTCTAACTATGAAATAAAGGGGTGATGTAAACACACATTGTTGTGTGGTGCTTTAAAGCAGGTTCACCATCAACAGGCTACTTACTGTTCAAGAATTCCACTGAAGCACTTGTTTTAAGACCCTGTTTTTGTTAAACAAAACAGTGACAACAACAGTAACAAAACCATTTACTTTTGATGCTAATTGGCATTTTAAGATAAAAGATGTATTCATGGCAATGATATGTGTTCAATCTATTAGGAAACACAACTGCTTGCCTATGAGGTCTGTTCTGCCCATGTGCCTAAGTTTCTTAATAATAGCTAAATAAAAATTTGTAGCTTTTTTGTTTTGTTTTGTTTTTTTACTGAAAAGACAGGTGAAGCTCTGTGGCAAAAATAAAGGGGTTAATAGTATGAGATATGTCATACTTACTCTTTTCTGATTAGTTAACATATAATTTTAAATTTCGTTTCCCAGAAAGAAAGTTTCAACTCTAGGTCAGTAATTTTCACAGTGTGTTTGCAGAACCCCTTTATGAGTTCAGTCTTACTTTCTCTGTACCCCACAGAATTGTGTCCTACGGTAGGGAAGAACCAATTGTTAAAAAAAGGATAGGCTAGATCTCTTTTCGTTGAAAAACAATCCCTTTGGACATGGTTTCTATTTTTTAACTTTTTCATTTTTTTATTCAGTTTAATATTTAATAAACTTGTTAGAAGCCCAGATAAATAAATTTGTTAGAAGCCCAGATGATGTGTAAGAGCTGCAGTAAAATTTCATTCCTTGCCTCAATCTGAGGTGAGCTGCTTTTGCTCTTCTTCCTTTTGGCTGCATTTTATACCTCTGGATGCAGGGTCCCCGTAGTCAGTAGTCATGGAGAAGCGGCTCAATGGGGATGGATTTAACATGTAAAAACCAGTTCAGGACCCCCAGATCTTCTGCACTCCAGCCCAGCTGGGCTACTGTTCCAGGGCCATCAAATCCTGTCCATGCCTTGTAATAACCATCCGTGGTCACTGTGTCTTTTTCCTTCCCTGGGACACTTTATTTAAATGATTTCAGTATTTGAGGTCTGAGAAGCCTTTTTGAAGATTCTGAGTTAACTTTTAGAAGCAAATTAGTCTTTCACTAAAGAAGATGTTTCTTCAAATCTTAAGAAAAGAAACTTTTTAAACTTATTTTTTCATTCTAGCATATTTTTGTCTCAGATTTTCATTCTATTATAATCATTGGACTTTTAAAAATATACTTTTAAGTGACCCTGGTCTAAGTGGTTCTCATTCAGAGAACAGAGGAGGAAAGACTGTCACAGTTTATAAATGGCATAAATGCTCCAGAGGAGTTAGGGTTGAAAGAGAGCAAGAATGTACATTACTGTAATGCAGAGAGAACAGCAAGTATTAAGTAAAATTGCCTTTTTAAACAGTGTAATTTGATTAGAGAAATGGAAATTGATGAGTTTGCCTTGGAACTATAATAAATGTGATTGTAAAGCTAGTAGTGGAGGCTGTCAGCACTTAATGATGCACTTCACTTTTACCTCTTTAGATGAGAATTATGAAATGGACTTCTTTGATATTTTATATTGGAAAAAGTTAAGGATTTTTCTGGCTGAGAAGACTAGAAGAAACAAATGAAGAATGAGCTTGATTTGTTATTTGTTTGCTGAGCCCCAAGGACACTTCTTTCTTTACTCTAACCAGGGGAGATGTTGAATTTGTATTATGACATGACTTTGTGCAAGGTTTTGTTTTTCTTCTTATTTATTTGTTGTTTTTTTTAGACAGAGTCTTGCTCTGTAGCCTAGGCTGGAATGCAGTGGCATAATTTCGGCTCACTGCAGCCACCACCTCCTGTGTTCAAGCGATTCTCCTGAGTCAGCCTCCCTAATAGCTGGGATTACAGGCATCAGCTACCACACTTGGCTAATTTTTGCATTTTTAGTAGGGATGGGGTTTTGCCATGCTGGCCAGGCTGGTCTGGAACTGCTGACCTCAGGTGATTTGCCTGCATCAGATTCCTAAAGTGCTGGGATTACAGGCATGAGCCACTGTGCCTGGCTGTGAAAGGTTTTATTAAGTGGTTTCAGAGAGAAAGTCTGAAACTAAATTTGAATGTTGTCACCCCGATTGTGGGGTTGTGTTTGATGTACAGATGTTTGGGAGAGCACAGAATGAGAAAAGGGAACTCAGCATTTATTAGATTGGAAGAGAGTAGTTGCAGTTGGTGCAAGCCTAAAGTGATCCTGGCTGGGGTCACTTCTGGAAAGAAGAGCTTTGATGCTTTTGCTTTTGTGGAAAGACACCGACACTCTCAATGTTCCTTCTGAATGTTCTGAAGAAATGATTCTTACAGTGATTTGGTGGAAAGAGGAAGGAATGCTGGGTTCTTGATATTGACCTTTAGCCTCATTGGCCAGGAAAACTATTCTTCACCAAACTTTTATGTAGAAGCATTACACATGAAATATATATTTGGAAGACTGAATCATCTTTTGTCCCTGGCCTACAGCCTCAGTTAGGGAAAGGAATTTACACAGTAAGAAGTTTTTGAACTCAAAGAAATTCAGATTTTGGCTAAAGGGTTGGAGCTGGAATGGCAAATACTTAGCATGCCAACCACTGTGCTCCTCATCTATGCATGTGGCAGACATCACTAATCTATCAGCACATTTGCCCTAGAGTCCAGATGTGGATGCATTATCTTTCTTAACTGAGCACTTTAGGCAGCTGCTACTGAACTGATCAGTTCACTTACATTGCTGATCTGTATAAAAGTTTTACCTATCACATCCCCACACCCCTTGCAGTGTGCTACGACGTGAATTTAAAAAATAGCCAAACTTTTGGAGTAGACCAATCTGTAGACCATTCTGGATCCTGTCCTCTAACCAGAGAACAGATGAGAATGGTCCCACACTGTGACCCACAGGTGTCTACTGAGCATATGCTGGAGCTCTGGGGACAGAAAGGCTTACGACAGTTTTTACCTTCAAGGACATGCTTATTATTGGGAAAACAGAAAGCTAGCCTAAGAGGCATGCCAAGCACGTATTTTTTGACTAAGCAACAACTTAAGAGAGGGGAGCTTAAATCCCATGGAGCTGAAGTCTAAGAAAGAACAGTCTTGTTTATTTTTCTCTCTGCCTGCCTGGCTGATTGGATATGTTTTCACTTGCATTGCTGATCTGTATAAAAGTTGAAATGTAAAGATGTATTTCTTAAAAGTACCTTCATTAGAAAGCCAGGGCAGATGAAAAATATGGGAAAAGCAATATCTTAACAAAATAATTGAATCTGAGAAGCATCAGGGCATGCCAATGATGTTCAGTTGTTATCTCCCTGTCTCTATGGTTGGCTGCTGAGATGAACTGAATAGAACTAGAAGAGAAGAGTTAAGGTGGAGGGATACTGAAAGAACTGAAGCCTTGGAGCGAGTGGTCAAGGGAGGTGAGAGCTGCAGAGTGAATAATTAAATGTATGCTTCAGTGATACTTTTTCCCCTTGCATTGCCTTTCCCTTTTTTCTGGGGCAGGGTAGGGTGAGAGTAACAGAGAGGTTTACTTAATTATTTGGGATCAGAAACACATTTAAAAATGCCTATTTTTTATATAATTTGTATAGGAAAATTATATGGAAAGTATTTTGCTCAAAAAGTTTCATAATGTAGATTATCTTTTGAAATGATCAAATAGAAGAACCCTGAATTAGTTGGTAGATTTATGTATTTTATTTTCAATTGGGTATTTTAAAAAATACAATTTAGGCATTGTTTTTCTTTTCTTAATTTTTACATGTATTTTTAGTGTCATACTCTTCTAAGATTTTAATGCAGTTATATGGAAACATTTTTAAGGATCAGGATATTTATAGGATTGAAATATGTTTAGGGGTAGGCAATATAAGGTAATCTAAATAGCTCAAAAAGATAATCATTAAACAAGATGAATTGACTTTTTTATTAGGAGAAAATGACTTCTTATATTGCATTTGGTATAACATTGCTTGGTCAACTTCTTTCCGCCCCCTAGAAATTTAGTTCTTAAAATATTTTCTGTGACAAGCTCTCAGAGTGATAGACATGGGGATTGTATTTTTCTTCTTCAGATTTCCTTTAAATGTTTTCTTGATTTTTTTAAAGGACACTTTTGACCAGGATAGATACCAGAGAATAAACATTTAAAGCATGACTTTCCCCACTGGACCAGGTATAGAGATGGTAGGAAATCCTTCAAATTGTAATGGTTCCTAATTTGTGAATACAAAAGATGTAAGAGATACCTCATTTGTGTTATGCTAGATACACAATCCAATTAGTAATGAGATAAGGTTCCTTTATTGACAACTAGATGAAGTGATATTAGAAGGTTATAAATGGAATGTTCAGAGGGCTATGATGGATTTTATATAAAAACGTATAAAAACAAATCCTTGTCTGTAAGAACCACTAAGACTAAACTACAGCACTTTAGCTGTGAGGATTGATGCTCCTTAAAATCCATGAATTCAACCTTTATTTGCTCATCCACCAAATATTTATTGTGATATATCATTATGTGCCTGCCTCAGGGATAAGTCACGGGAATAGTGTGGGAGTAAGACCCAAAACCCATAGTCAAGAGCAAATAGTTACATTTTTAAATAAGTGCTTCTCAATAAACAGATTTACAACTTTATGACTTTAGAAGAGAGGAGAAAGTACCTAATTCCACCTCATGTGTGGGATAGGATTCACCAGGGAATGATACTTGAGCCTGGAGAGTGAAGAATGAAGAAGTGGGTAGGAAGGGTGGGGACCCCAGGCAGAAAAGTGCCTATATTAGAATATTCAACTGGAGAATGCTTCAGGGTTCATCCATTCTACTTTGCCTGCCTCAAACCAACCTGGACAGAAGTCTGTCTGTCACTTACATTTCTAAAAAATTTCCAGAAAAGGAAATATGGCTTGAGCCACATTATCTGAAGAACTTACTAGTGGTAAAATTTCCAATCATGTTATTCGAACTGCCAAATAAAATTTTGCAATCAGCATTTATTCTAATCCAACAACCTTTTCACCTTTGAGTGACTTCCCCAGCCTCAAAGAGCCTCTCATCTTTTGTGGGTCTCTGGTGGTCCAGAGTTTGCACAGATAATAGTTTTTTCTGTCTTTGGAAGACAAATAAGCTTTTGGACCAGGTAGCCAGTGTTGGGCCCTATTTGGGTACATAGCTGGAAACTAGGCCTTGAGAGAAAGTCAGAGGTGCTCCATTGCAAAATTAGCCTGATAAGAAGAGGGGAGGGATTCCAGTTGTTTTTTTCTCCACTGCACTTGTTCTTTCCCAGTGGGGAGTAGAATGCTCTGCTCTGCAAGCTCCCAAACTCCACAAGTTCTCTTTTAAGATTAGAAGTTGTTGTTCTGCTCTTGAGGCTCTAAGGTTTCTCGTGACTTCATTACCCTGGGCTGAGTGTGTCTAACCACTGTAATTACCTCCAGAATTCTCTGCAGGCCTCTTTTGAAGACTGAAAAAGATAATTTTACTGCGGGGGTAGGAGAAAGGAAGTAGCAAGTGGAAATGCCTGGGGACTGTTTTTATTTTTTTAATTTAAAAGTAATTTTTAGAAGCCAACAGCTCAGTTTTTCTCTCTTTAAGGGGCCAGTTATAAATAAAGATACTTATTAAAATGCTAGAACCTTCACATAAAATGTCCTATAGTTAAGACCATTTTGATTTTGTGATTTTATTTATTTGTTTAGAGATAGTATCTCACTGTGTTGCTCAGCTGGCCTTGGACTCCTGGGCTCAAGAGATCCACCCACCTCAGCCTCCCAAATAGCTGGGACTACAGGCACATGTCACCATGCCTGGCTTAGATTTTGTGCTTTTAAAGATAAGGTCTCATCCATGTTGACTCCATCACTTTTTTTTTTTTTTTTTTTTTTTGCAAGATATGGCTAATCAACATGAGCCTTAATTTTATTTGTTCATAAAATGGGAAAAATAATTTCGACTTCACAGTTCTTATGAGAATTAGATATAATGTATGTCATAAAAATATCTGTGACATGCTAGTTGCGGAATAAAGAGCAACCATTTGTACTAATAAAAACAGAATCTGAAACCCCTAATTTGCCATGTTTTTATTCTCATAACTGCTTTTAAAAAATTCTAGGTAGTAAAAAATAAAAGCACTACATTGAAATTTAAGCATTTTAGATAAAATGAAATGTATATGTGTGTGATGGTGAATATATGTTGTCTCTCTTACCTAATTGATGAACTAAAGTTGTGTTTTCTGAGTGTGCTGTTGACATCACACTCAGGGGTGTTGAGATGATCCAATTGGGTGTGGGAAAACAAATGTGCTTATAAAATTATTTTATTCTTTAAAATTTTGATTCATTGTATACATGATATAGTTTGCTAGTATAGTAGTAAATGCATAAAATATATACATAAATATACATTGGAGATACTAATTCAATGTTTAAACTTAAAAAAATCTCATAACCATAAGAGTTGGCAACCACTGATCTAAATGGCCATTTATAACATAAACATAACACTTATGACAATTCATTTTAAGTTATATTTTATTTTTAAATTAGAGACAGGGCCTTGCTCTGTCACCCAGGCTGGAGTGCAGTGGTGTGATCATAGCTCGCTGTAACCACAAACTCCTAGGCTCAAGAGATCTCCTGACTTGGCAAAAATCCATTATAACTTAAAAGTCCTTCTCATTCTTCCAATTTACCTTCTTGGAATTTTACATTATTTAATGTTTGAACATAGGTTTGAGATTTGGCAAGATTTTTTAAATGACCATTTTTAGGTATTTATAGACAGTTTTATTTTGATTCTTATCTACGTGTCTTTGCTGGTAACTTTCTGTCCTGTGCAGTGGTTAATTGCTTGAATTTGCTTTTTGGTTCAAAATCTGAGGACCTGATATGTTTGGGAAATAAAAGATACTAGGACAGAACCCACCTGTCTCAATAGGTCTCTGAGGTTTGCATCTGTGAACCTTTCTTGGGCACTTACAGTTCTGGTTGAGGACTTCTTAAACCATGCAATGAAACATTTACTGAATATCCCATTTGCAGAATCCATTGTGCCTAGAACGAGGCTGTGTTCTTGGCAATGGTTTTTAGTCATGTCTTTTAAGCACGTGATACCTCTTTACTCTGCAGGAGTTTCTACTTACCCACAGTTCTTTGATTATTTAAACACCCTTTTTTAGAGGATTAGCAGAATTCCTAATCTTATTCTTTGGCCCATGACGGTTGTACACAGTATGTCTTCAGAGGTTGATTCTCTTGCACTGACAGGTAAAAGGTTCATATAGTTTCTATACATACTAAACTATACTATGTACTACACTGTACTATGCTTAGTATACTAGGGGGAGGGGTCAGTAAAACCAAAGACTCTGTGTTCTGATACACTTTGTTGTCAGAAATTTTGGCAACCAGAGCATAAGTAACATGAATGACATAAAGTATGTCTAGAAAGTGGCTTCCTCCTTCCCTTCTCTCTTGACTTTTTTACTATTCCTGTCTGTTTCCCGATGGCTGCCACCACTTCTAGGAGCCAAAGTTGACCCAAACTCTCAGTCCAGCCTGCTGGGTGACAGCATGTAAGGCACTGGGTTAGATGTGGTCCAAGGAGCTATTTTCCAGTCAGCCATACATTGTGCTCTTCATCTTTAAAAACAGCTTGCTCTCTTCAAACTAGGTAGTACCCCAGAAATAATTATTTGCTGTAGTTAACTTCGCTACAGTTAACTACAGCCAATTTGCTGCAAGGCACAGTTGCATGTTACTTTTTCATAATATGAAGAGGGATCCATTTTCATTATTTCCTTACTGTCCTTATAGAGAAGAAAAGATTTCCATTTTTTTCAGTCTGTGTATCATAACATATATGTTTACATCTCCCCATTAGACTTGTATTGCTGTCATCTCAGTGCCCGATCTGGTTTCTAGTGTGAATTTTTTTGTTTTAGCCTAAATAGAGAACCCGAGGGGGACATTTTCAGTTATTTCTGCTGGCGTTTTCTTGAGTCGTCAACAATGCCCCTATTTGTTGTCTAGCCACTGTGTAAACGGACTTTGACAAAGACTGCTGGGAATTCAGCTTGTCTTCGTTTTTCATAAAGAAAAATATCAACTATATTTTGATATTCTTTTCGAAAAATCTCTTGTGACTGGTGCTGTTTACTTTTTCATAGCTTCTGAGGTAAAAACAAATTTGTCTTTTTTATGCACCACTGTAGAATTCTTCATTTTGTGGCAAAGCCTCAAAATGAGATTAATTCTTCCCTTTAAGGTGTCATGATGTATCTAAAAGATGGAAAAATGGCAAAAAAAATTTACTTTATTGCAAATGAAAAAAGCCAAATAGCCTGTCTGTTAAATCTGCATTCACTACACCTCGGGGTAGCTGTTAGTTTTAATAAAAACAGTGGCAACAATGGAAAATTGGGGTGGAGGAGGGCTTTGTGAGAGTGCGATTGGATCTTTTTGGAACTACAGAAATTTTCACAAAACATTTTGTACCTAAAGGCTTTTCAAAGCAGCATTCCATTCATACAACTTAGCTATGCAATCACAGTTTATAACAACCTGGGATGCAGTTGGTGGCTCCATCAAAAACTTGTACTAACAAGTTTCTTTATGTGGGCTGTATAATAAATAACTGCCCAGTCACAGTCTTTGTATTAGCATACCTGGGAAGTCTTGTTTTTCCTTCCTAAGGAGTGCTGATAATAGGTGCCATGCATCATACTCAATCAGTGCTTTGTTTTGAAATCAGTTACTATTATAGAGCGTATGTATTTTTCTTTTGACAATTTCCTACATTAAAAGGCTTAGGTTTATTCAAATTATGTATTAAGAACCTACCATATGCACAGAACACTTTTGGCACTAAACCATAGTAGGTAATGCCAGTTATTGGTCAGAAGCATGTGAGTTTTCCTTGAGTTAAATATTGTATGATTTTTATTTTGTGTAAATATAACCAAAGGTGTTATGGAGTTGGGTTGTCATGATAGCTTTATCATCAGTTTGACAATTTGATACTATTTATACACCATTATTAATGTATGATTCAAGGAAGAAACTGAAATTCTTCTAGAAAGAGAAAGAATCTTTACAAATAAGTAATTTCACTCAATATTTTTAAGTATGTGGACAAAAGATCTCAGTACAATTAACCTATGAATGAGGGCTTGGGGATAATTGTTTTAGATTTGTTCAAACCCTTACGAAACTGGTAGTGTCAGAATGAAAGGAGCAATGCAAACAATGTGGAAACAGAGAACAAAATCTGAGTTGGTTCAGTAACATTCACCTCCTCCTTTTTTTTTTTTTTTTTTAAAGAAAATTGTCACCTGGTTAGATTTAAAAATAGCTTCTCAATTGCAGACTTCCAAGTTTATCTCAATGTTCTCAGCACTGTGGGCTCTATGTGGATGCACAGTGTGTGTTAACAGTGCTTTTGTAACCATCTCGGGATTTTTTTAATGTCTTGTTATTTCTGTGAAGTCACACAAAAAAAGTGACTGCTGAAATATGCAAGAAATTAGCGCAAGGTGATAGGATCTGGAGCACCTTATAAAAGCCTGACCTTAATGCTTTAATTTGTTTACCTCCCACACAATCTTTTATTCTCTTTTTTTTTTTTTAGCTTTGAAATCTATTTTATTAAGTGTGAGAATTGCAACTCCTGCTTTTTATTTATTTATTTTTGCTCTCCATTTGGTTGGTGAGTTTTTTTCCATCCCCTTGTTTTGAGTCTTTGTATATCTTCAGATATATCATTAGATTTTGTGGATAATGTATATTTTGTGTGTTTAAAATGGAGAGCTCTATTGAGTTTATTTGTTCTGGATCTTAGTTCCAGTCCCGGGTATCGTTATCAATTTGTTGTCTCGTTGAATCTAAATCTCATTATGGGTCTTATGTATCTGGGTGTTAAGATCTCTTATTATTACATTAATCCTTTTACCCTTGTATCCTTGTAGCTTTGAAATCTATTTTGTCAGATGTGAAAATTGCAACTCCTGCTTCTTATTTATTTATTTTTGCTCTCCATTTGGTTGGTACGTTTTTGTTTTTTTTTTTCCAACCCTTTATTTTGAGTCTATGTATATCTTTGGATATACCGTTAGATTTTGTCTGTATCTTTTGATTGGGAGATTTGGTCGATTTAAATTTAGGGTTGCTGCCATTTGTTATTAACTGGCTATTTTGTCCTTTCGTTGATAAAAATTCTTCTTTATGTTAATGCTCTTTACTTTTTGGTGTATTTTTAGACAGGGTCATACTGGTTGTTCCTTTCTGTGTATAATACTTCTTTTAGAAGTTCTTGTAAAGCAGGCCTGGTGGTAATAAAATCTCTGAGTACTTGCTTGTTCCTAAAAGATTTTATTTTTCCTTCAAATGTAAAGCTTAAATTGGCAGGATATGAAATTCTGGGCTGAAAGTTCTGTTGATTAAGTATATTGAATATTGGCCCCCACTCTCTTCTAGCTTGTAGGGTTTCCGTTGAGAGATCTGCTGTAAGCCTAATAGGCTTACCTTTATGGGTGACTTGATCTTTCTCTCTGGCTGCCCTTAATATTTTCTCCTTCGTTTCGATCTTGGTGAATCTAATGATTATGTGCCTTGGGGTTGGTCTTCTTGAGGAATATCTTTGTGGTGTTCTCTGTATTGCCTGGGGTTGAATAGTGTCCTGCTTTGCTAAATTAGGAAAATTTTCCTGGATAATGTCCTGGAGAGTATTTTCCAGCTTGACTTCATTCTCTCCGTCACATTCAGGTACACCAATCAAGCGTATATTAGGTCTTTTCACATAGTCCCATATTGCTTGGAGACTTTGCTCATTCCTTTTTATCCTTTTTTCTCTATTCTTGTCTTGTCGTTTTGTTTCATTTAATTGGTCTTCTACCTCTGATACCCTTTCTTCTGCTTGATCCATTTGGCTGTTTAAGCTTGTACATATTTCACTAGGTTCTCGTGTTGTATTTTTCAACTCCATAAGTTCATTTGTATTCCTCTCTATATTGTCTATTCTTTTCAACATTTCATCTAACCTTTTTTCCAAGTTCTTAGTTTCTTTACATTGGGTTAGAACAAGTTCCTTTAACTCCCAGAAGTTTCTTCTCATCCACCTTTTAAAGCCTACTTCAGATAATGGAACACAGTCCTTTTCCATCAGGGCTTGTTCCGTTACTGATGAGTCCTCTTCCATCAGGGCTTGTTCGGTTGCTGATGAGTCCTTTTCCATCAGGGCTTGTTCCGTTGCTGATGCGTTCTGATTTTGAGTATACTCGGCCTTCTTAGGCTGTCTTTTTCCCTTCATTGTAGATGAACCGCCTTTCTAATTAGTTTTCTGAGTCGACGTCCGACTTATTGATTCCCAGTGCTGGGATCTGAGCAACCCACTGTGGCAGCCTAAATAGCAGCAATAAGACTGATGGTGCTCGTCTGCCCGGGAATCTCTGGTCTGGCTTCCCTCTTGAGTCCGCAACAAGCGGCTCTGACTTCCTGGAGCTCCAAACTCCGGTCAGTAGGGGAAGCAGTCCCGTTGGCTCTGCATGAAGAGCTGCTGCGCCTAGACACCGGCAAAACCGCTGCGGCGGCCACAAGAGTCGCACTGGCGACCCGTGGGGCTCCTCCACTGGGAATCGGCTAATCGGTGAGTGACGAAAATTCGTCTAATGATGTGGCGTCGTCTCGTTCTCTGAGCTTTCACTGGGAGCTACAATCCTGAGCTGTTAGTGGTCGGCCATCTTGGATTGATCTCCAATATTTTATTCTCAAAAGTTTGATTGTGTTGTAGTTGGATTTTGTTGATTAGGACAATTACGCTGAATGACTTTAAAATCTCTTCGCATGGAGTTTCAGCTTGGGCACATCTTGGTATTACTCAGAGAGGAACCAGAGAGTCCTTTTCAGAATTCCCAGAGTAGGACCGTGGGAAAAAAACCACCCAAGAAAGAGCAGTGCGAATTTAGGGAAGCAGTTACCTTTGTTCTGCATGCATTTCTGCTGTTCAGCATTGCTAAGGTTGGTTATCACATTGAAAGCTGCATGACTGGAAAGAGCCAGGACAATCTGAAACCAAGCAGAATATGCAACTGAAAGAACACGCACCTAGAAATCAGACCAAACCTGGGTTTGAATTCTGGGCTTGAACTCTGGTGCTGACATTTTTGGCTATATGATCTTGAGCTACTGTCTTGAGACCTTGTTTTTTTTGTTTGTTTGTTTGTTTTTCTGTTGTTGTTTTAAATCATTGAGAATGTAGGCTAAGTTTATATGTAACTGCTTAGCACAGTGTCTAGTGGAATACTTTTTTTTCTTTTTTTCAGCTTACTTAGGATAAAGGAACAGACTTACACTCACCTTTGACAAGTAATAAAGGATATTTGCATCATTCATTTTAATTGAATTTTCATTTATTATTATTAAAAAAATGTCATGGCATGTCATTGACCATGAAAACTCAGTTTATAAACACTTTTGACCATTTTTTTCCTGCTTTAAATAACAAGTTACTTCAGGATATCTTTTATATTTAATATTATGCAATAGAAGTAATATGGCTGATGTCAAATCTAAATTGAGTTTCCAAGAAGAGTGTCTATTCATTGTGCGTTTGCTTCCAGCTGAATTATTAAATGTTTCCTCTCTTTCATATTTGTACTTCATTTTAATGGTGAAGGCAATTTGTAAAAATAATGCATAATCAAGCTTGCCTAACAAGGTAGGACAGCCTTTAGCCTGCTAATTTAAATTTCTTTGATAACGAACAAAACACCCTGTCCTTCCATGGCTAAACTACAAAGCATCCTTTACTCAGATTGCGAAATTGATAAAATTGTGTGATTTATGTACATACGTTTTAAAATGCATTTCTAAATTGCTTCCAGGTCTAAATATATAGGTTAGTTACAACCAGTTAGACTCTTACAGTATTTTTAAATTCCTTTTTGGAATCAGATGTAATTTAGCTAAATAAATTAATTGAAAAATAAGTTAGCAATTAAGTGTTGAGGTGAAAATGTAGCCTTACCTTGGTTTCGGACGTTACCTTTTAAATAAGGTATAGTAAAGCTTTAATTGTGAGTCTTCTAGTTATTAAATCTGCTTCATGTTTTGGTATAATTCTCTGCTAAGACCTTCCAACTTCTCCCCTCTCAGTCCCAAGTCATTAAATGGATGTGGTGTGGGTCATTAAACAGATGTCCTGTTTCATAATTACATCAATTTATGAATTCAGTTTTGGAAATAACAAAGCAATTGTGAAGTTAATACTGGCGATCATGGTGACTAACTTTCTTGTTCTTTTCTAAGTTTTTTTTTTTTTTAATTGACTGTATTGGGATAAGGGATCTGTTTTCTGTGTGATTCCCTAATCTACTTAATTAATACCTGATACAGGAGTTGTATGAGTTTGTGCCCTAAAATTGCTTATTTTTTCGAACATCAGGTTTCTCTAAGAAATATTTACTGAGGACTTTTTTTCCTTTTTATTCCTGAGACAAGCCAGGAACTTTCTAGATTAAACCAGAGCATTCTGATAAACATAACCTCATTTACACATTTAAGAAAAAGTCATTGAAGGTCTGTTCTGTCACAAGGGAAATCATTTTTCCTTTGACATACAAATGGGAGAGAAAAGTTAAATATAGTAGATAATCTTAATGCAGTGACCATGCCGAGGACTCAAAAGTGTGACTGTTTTTCAATTTCAGCTCAGTAAATCGGGGCAGTAAGCATAGGAACCCATGGTCAGCTGGAACGAATGAGAGAAAACAGCAGTGACCTTTGCATCAGGGGAAAGACATTCTGTTTCTGGCTTTTCACAGCCTATGTGTTTGTGTTTTTAATGAATGACTGAACCTGAAAGTTCATCTCTAATCTTGATCCACAGGGAAGTGGCAGAACTCCTAGCAGCCAAATGATACAAATTTAAATTTCCTGTGGAAGAAAGGTCAGTCATATTCTGTTCACTGGGGACAATCTCAGCACAGCTAGCAATACTTCTGATTAAAATTCCCATTGAGAGCTAGCGATTTGTCTGATTGGAAAAACTAAGTAAGTCCTTAATCACCTAGATAAGATGATATCACCAGGGCATCATAAACTGTCCAACCAGATGAATAACCCCTCTCAAATATCCACTTCGTTTTAAAATTGAAAACCAAAAACACAGGGCCGCATTTAACAGCAACTATTTATAGTTTTGTGATGGAAGGCCTCCAGTTTCCTATAATTCCCATTGTTCTCTAAAAATAAAGACCCATTTAACCAAGGAGGATTGGCAAGTGATCTTGTGATGTATTTGAGTTATTGTTCAATGTGTGAGACTAGGGAGGGTACCATAACATCGCATCAACACCTCTGGGAACCGGGCTGGATAGGGCACTGCCTTGGCCTACTGTATATACCTGTTTGCACACTTACTGTTGAAAATAACGCTTCCGTAGTTGGTTTCTGCTTTTCCAGTGAAACACATAAGCCTTTTTATAAGATGAGCACACAGCGTATTTAGTTTGAGACAAGTGATGGTCCTAATGAATTAGAGCAGCATGGAGATGATTCAGTTCCCTGCCTCCATCCCTAAGGCTCTTGTGTTTTCTAAATGTGGAAGTTTTGTAACTGTACCATCTCCATCTAACTGAGACCAGCCTATGAAGTCTCAGGCTAGCTTTTATCCTGAATTTAAAATAACCTGAGATGCACCATTTTAATCAGAGGCCAAGAAAATGCTGTTGAAGAGCAGCCTAACATCCTGTTACTTATCTCTAATACCTGTATTAGGTTTTACCTGAGAATTTCCACTTAGAATTTACTTCTTTCCTGTTCAATTTTTATGTGAAAAAACAACAGATAAAACTGTAGTGTCTGTTGTTTCTTTTTCTTGTAAACCAGAAGAAAGTTTGAAAAAACAAAAGTGAAGAATAGATATACATGCAGGTTATGTGCATTTCCAGTCCAACCTTGAAATTACCCGGGGAAGCTTCTGTCTTCCCTGGCCCCATCAGTGTGTGTGGGGAGCTCTGGAGAACCAGGGAGAGTGACTGCATTCAGAAGGGCGCTCAGAGTCTTTATCTGAGGCTTCTCATCTCATTGCTGAAGGCCTGAAGGAGAATTTGGAGATTTTTCACAGTCGATAAATCCTGACATTTTGTTTTTAATCTCTTCCTCAATGTGAACTCTGTCAGATTCTCTAAGAAGACACCTTAACTACAGTTGCTATCCAGAGTCTAAAATGCTCCAGAGAAGGGCTTTCTTTTCAAGAGTATGATAGTGAATGTACACTCTGAGCATGTAGCTTTTCATATGAAATTATAATAAATTATGCATGAAGGTGAAACACTGAGGAAGATGCAGCCTTATTGAATTGAATTTAGTGGATGGTTAATTCTGATGATGCTGAAATATTGCTCATTCTGAAAAAGGCACATTGATGCCAGGAAGGTCCTTGATGTATTTGGCATGGAACGGTGACATTTAGCTATTAGGCTGGAGAGAAGCATCTTAGACAGCGCTGAAGGAGTGAGGGCTGAATACTTGAGTGCTTTCACTTGTAATGCATTTCTGCTTGATTACAATTAAGAACTTTATAGCTTTCCTAAATAGTAAATATGTGACCTTTATTTAAATGGATTTAGAAGGCTTAGTGGTCAGTTAAGTAAGTTTCGGATATATTTTTAAATGTGGAAGTTGGACATTTTCAGGTATCAGAATGCAGCCATATATTGTGTGTCAAAATGAATTTATTGTGTCTTTCAGATAAATAACTGAAATATGTGAAAAAGTGGGAAAACATTGACCCATGCTTAGCAGGTTTTAAAAAGCAAAATAATTCCAAATATTTATTTATTTTTAAAATGAACACACGTCGTAGGAAGCAATGAACAAATGAAGACAAAATCATGGACTGAAAGCTTGATAAAAGTTGTGGAAAAATAAAATGATTTTTAACAATTGAGGAAAAGAGCCTTTAAACGTTTTTGCTGTGCCGAGTGTGCAATTTCATACTACTAAGAACTGAGAAGGTGAACCTTGGAAGGTGATTAGGGTTTTTTCTCATCATTCACATAGTAAGCTATAGATAGTTGTGTCTTTAATGATAATCTGAACTTTAACTTCAATTCCATAGTATCTACTTTAAAAGCCTTGATAGTGTGAAGTTATTCCTAAATTATTTTAGTACTAAATGGTTTTCATTAGTGAGTCTTCACATTTTAGAGAGAGAAAAAAATCAAAACTAATTTATCTGCTTGGTGGCCATCATGCTTTGCATCATTATTTGCTTTGCTGACTCTGAGGACGGTTGTGTGTGAGTGACAGACCATGTCATACAGTCTCCACCTCAAATGCTGCTCAGGCTGCATGGGGGTCAAGCAAGGACAACAGGTATCTGTGAGAGTAGATTATTTATAAGGAGGCTCCAGATGGGATTTCACTTATTTATTTAGATTTCATTTGGAAATATATCTAGTTTTGAAATGGTAGACCATTTGTCAGACATTGATGTAGAAAAGCAAAATAATAGTGATGAAGAGCTGTCTTTAGTGATTTGTGAGATGTATCCTATTTTCTATCTGGTGTTGTGATTTTCTACAATTTATTCTGGTAGAGTCCAGAAAAAAACACACATCTCACATTAAAAATACCCAACAATATTAACTAAATATATTTGGCTAAAATTCCTCTACACACAGGAGAACTAAAATATTTAATATTCTATAGTAATGTTTAAAAATCTTTGCCAAGGTCACCGTTTTAAAAGCATATCGAGGATGTCTTATTTTGCCACCTTATCTAAAATTGCAAACCACCCCCAACTTTCCCTATAAACTTTGTTTTTTCTCTTAGTTTCTGTGACTATCTAATGTATTAAATATCTTGCTTACTGTGTTTATTTTCCATTTGTTTTATCAGAATGTAAACTCCATGAGGGCAGGAATGTTCGTCTGTTCTGTTCACTGTGGTGTTGACCTAGAACAGTGCCTGGCACATAGTTGGCACTGAATAATAAATATTTGTTGAGTGAATAAATTGAATTTTAAGAGACCCAGCATTTATTCATTCAACAGACATTTATTAAGCAGACGCTGTGTGCCTGTGGCTCATGTAAGTACATATCTTGGTTTGTTAACACTTCCTTTGTTAAATATGCAATTCCAAGCACCCTAATGTCCAAAGAGTCTCTGATTTTCAGTATCTATTTGATAATCTATCGAGTAATTTACTGTGTCCAAGAGTACCTACTGATTTGTAAGAATTAATATGTAACTAAATAGATTCTACAGGGATAGTTTAAATACTAAGATTATAGTATCATGCGCTTTTGAAGAATGGGGAAGAACTGAAAAACAATAAAAAGAGAAATCTTCAAATCCTACAGACGATGTACTTGGTCAAATTAGGCAATGCTTTCCATCCCTTGCCAAGTCTAGAGGCTGTTACTTATTGCCTTGTTGGGAGCACATGCCTGGGCTTGAATGCTGGCTGTGCCATTTATGAACTGTGTCATTTTAGACATGTTCCTTGGTATTTTTATCTCAGTGTCCATATCTGTAAAGTTGAATTGTTGTGAGAATGAAATGAAAAAACACATACAAGTGCTTGGGACAGTGCATGGAATGTGGAATGTGCTCATTGGTGGCAGTGCTGCTGTAGGAACCACCTAGCCCAAGCAGTTTCTATTATTTGCTTGTTTTTGGATTTGTTTGTATTTGAAAATGTTTCTCTCTATATTTTTTCACATGAGAAGCAAGTGGCAAACTGAACAGGAAATACATTTAATGTACTTGCACGATCTTTCAGATGCTCTATATCTGTTTGTGTTTTAAAAAATTAAGTACTGTGTTATTCACACTCTAATATTCTTGTCTTATTAGAGAAAGAGAAACAGTGATTATTAAATGTTGTCTAATTACCTTAGCCTGGTGTTGTTTTCAGCCTCTAGGGGAGTCAGGGACATGTACACTGTGTACCCTGCATTCTGGAAAGGAGAAAAACAGGATAGGGATTGTGAATTCAAGAAAGAATTGGGGGGAAGAGTTTTCAAGTGCATTGCACCCTAGGGACTTGTGTCTGGCGTGGGGCTACCAGGGAAGAGACAGCAGAAAAGATAACCAGAGCTTGTGAGCACTCAACGTTGTGATGGAATCTGGACTCTGCTTCCTGGCAATGCAATCTTCAGTCAGCCCCTGACTTCTCAGAGGTAGAAAACCTCTGAGAAGAGCAAATGCTGTGTAAGCAGAGGCTTCCCATGGAATCCTGCTAATGAATTAGCTGTAGTTTTGGGGCCAAATTCCCGAATTGCTATCAAAGTCTTCATTTTCTCTACTGTATATTGGCCATAAATTTTTTTCTTACAGCACTGGTAAGATAAGGCATGAGCTAAATCACTTTGCACTGTGCCTAGTACATTAAAAAAAAATGCATGGTAAATTGTTGTTCCTATGAGGGGGAATGCCAGCACTAAACTTAAAAGAGTTAGGGACTAAATGAACTATATAAAGGACTTAGCGCATAGTACCTGTTTTAAAAATGTTCCTCCTTCCTTCCTTCATTGTTGCATTCTCATATTTCTTTCAAGAGTAATTTCCACCTTCTGCTTCTTTCTCTCCTTTCCAACAAAGTCTCCTCGCTCAGTCTCTGTAAGTGATGCTCAAACAGTGTATCTGCCCACATCCCTTGCTTCGTGATCACGAAATGCAAGATTCAAATGGGATGGCAAGATGGGCCACTTAGTGAATGCCACACATTTCATCTTCTTGAGCTTTCCCACTGAAAACATAGCCACCTACACCCCTTTCTTCTTCGCAAAGATGATTACTCAGTACTTAAAATCACAGAATTGTACCGCTAGAGTTTAGGCCGGAGGTAGAAAGCTGAGAACTTGGGGGCTAATACAGCCAGAAACATTTTGTTTGACCTGCCTGGGGTTGGCACAAGTGGTGATTTTAAAATTTTGAATTAGTTTCTAATGTTTTAAAAAGTGACATATTTCTAATTCAAATATAAAACACAGACTCACACATATTTCTGGCTACTGTGAAAGTGGGGCAATCTGGCAACACAAAGTCCAGATTCTCCTGGGTGACAATGGTCTGGAGTGGAGCAGCTGCCCCCTGGTGTCCTCTAGTTAGACCCAGCCCCCACCACTGTCTGCCTTTATTTATATTACCTGCACAGCTCCTGACCATACAGTATCCCAGATCTTTCCATTTACAGATATGGGACTGGAAGCCCACCATGGCTTAGTGATGCTTAGAGAGGGCCAGGTAAGCTAGTTACTTACCTTGTGAGTGAAGGTGTGAATTTGTATTTTTAGACTCTTAGACCTGTGCTCTTATTATCTCCTTAGCTAAAATGCATAGAAGATCATTATTCAATGGAGGACAGGTTTTTAAGCGCTTTATGGTTAATTTTCAAACATCGTAGCCCATTATCTTTCTTGGTTAGATGATGAGCAAATGCAAACAAACCTCTAAGTTCAATTTTGCCCTTCAGTTCCATGCCTTTCCTTCTATTTATGGCTCCTGGCCATACCCATTGTGCCCATTTCCAAGTTGTCAGGCACTGGCCCTGCTGGTAGACAATGTCCACTGAAAACTAGGTAGCTTCATTTGATACTGTTTTTCCAGGGATGCAAGCTCAGGTGCCTATGGGAGCCAGGCAGTTAATGTGTGTGACAGGCTGGGGTGACCTGGGCACTAGCAACCCTGAAGGAAGAGCACATTCCTACCTCAGCTCTGGTTGACAGATACCATGGGGGATTCCTGCTGCCCTCAGATCCCTTTATGTTTTTATTTTTAAGGAGAATCCCGAAGTTAAGATTTTATATAAAAACTTCTGACTTAAATTTGGCAATTAATTTACATCCTTAAATAAAATCATTTTGGCTAAAGAGAATAAAGGCTCCACAGTTTGTGAGTCCTGCCAAGGGAAAAGTCTGGTTGAAAAAAGGAACAGCTGACTACTACAACCCTTGCCATTGAAGGGGCAGCGAGAGATACACAGAGAGCACACAGCTTTGATTTCAGGCAGACTTGACTGTTCTACTGCTATGTGATGCTAACTAAACCACTACTTCTGTGAGTTTCAAAACCCCCATTTAAAAAAGGCTTCTAATAATCCCTTAGGTGGTTGATGTGAGGGCCAAAGAGAGAATATAGGTACACTACAGCATTGGTAAGATAAGGCATGAGCAAGCCAAGGAGATGTCTTAGCTCCCTTCTTCCTCTGCTAATATTGTCTTGTTTTTATCGAAACGGTGTATTTGAATTTAAATTTCTATACTTGTTGCTTTGTTTCTTTTTCTTTTTTATTTCACAGTACTATAAAAATGGTGGGCTCTTCCTGCTGTCTTGGCTCTCTCATGCCTGCTGTTTGAGGACCTGGACTGAAAATGATCCTTCAGGAGAGATAAGCTGTATTGAATGTTACCTGGTACAATTAAGAGACATCTCAAACAAGCTATTATTTATGAGATCAAGACAGGAATCAGCAATGAAATAAATTCAAATATGGTATTCCCAAGTAGCCATTCACTAAGAAAAAATATGCTCTGTTCTCAAGCAATATTTAGGTTAAAACAACACATAAATGCCAGCAAGTTCATATGCCTCCCTTATTTTTAGGCATATTTTTAATACTCAAAACCGAAAAATATATTTTAGA
Organism: Callithrix jacchus; assembly: GCF_049354715.1. Lineage (NCBI taxonomy): Eukaryota > Metazoa > Chordata > Mammalia > Primates > Cebidae > Callithrix > Callithrix jacchus. The sequence goes on along the minus strand of NC_133503.1, from coordinate 107,055,433 downwards.
GCTTTTTTATTTTCTGGGAAAATAAAGGTATTCCCTACTGGATTTGAATGAACTTTGAGAGAATTTTAAATGCCTTTAAGAATAATGAGAGCCTTCAGACAGTGGGATAGCAAGAGAAATGCCCACCTCCTGCCTTGATGTCACCCGGAGAAGCTAAGAAGTGTGGGGAGTGAGATTAAGTTAACTGTAAGCAGAATTATGGGATTTAGAACCTCTATCTATTGACTCTGTTATTATCCAATTAGGAATTCTTTCATTTGTAACAATTCTTCGGTTAAAGAAGGAAGAAAAGCCACAAAGAAAAGTTTGGTGTTAGGGGAGACCAAGTCAGTCATATATTGAGATGGTTCCAGAGGTGGGTATGCCTTCCCATTTATTTCTTTGTTTTTACATAGCATCTCTCTCTATCTTTCTCTTTCTCTCGCTCTTCTCTCAGTCTCTCACTTTTCCTCTCCCTTTGTCATCTGATAATATAGAATGAGTGGCTTTTTATCTCTTAGACATTGATTTGCCTTTACCAAAGGAGGAGTAATTTTAGATACATCCAATTTTCAGAAGTAGAAGTGGGATGTGTGAGGCAAGTTTCAACTTCCCCAGGCATATCTCTGCTTTAAAGGGAATGTTCCCATGACAAAAATAAAAAATATTTGATAAAAATCTTTTTATATAACTCCCTATATTTTTTTTCATAGCTTGGAAGTGGTCTAAGAGTTGTGTGATGTAGCCGTTGCTAGGGAAACTTGCTTTTTAGTGAACAGCAATTTCCAAAGCAGATGCATTTCCTCTCTAACTAATGAGTGTGTAAATGGTACCTCTGCTGCATTTTGCCTCAGTATTTTGGAAACAACTTGAACTATTTTCTTAGGACAGCAGATACCTGCTTTATAAAATTGAAGCAAATAGACTCCTAGTATGTTTTATTTATGTGCAACTTGTGGTGCATATTTCAAAAGCATATTTGCTGTTTTGGAAGACATTTTACACCTGTTAATGGCAGAAATAATTGCTAGGATTTTTAAAAAGAAGTCTTCCCTGGAAGGTTTAACTATGTTTGGTTGCATGGTACATTTCATTCCCACAAATCTAACCGCATAGAGGGGAACTCTGCTGATTTGGACTGGGAAGCCAACTGAAAGTCGAGCTGCACACTAGCAAATTGAATATTGTTATGCAAAGTTGGGTGGGAGCAAGGCTATTTCAGAGGCTATAACATTTCCTTCCAGTTCACTGATCCCCTAATTTCCATTCACTTTAAACTGCTCTTGTATTTTTTTTCAGAGAAAAAAAAGCTGTTTTCTACCATTTGCACTGTTTCTAATCTTTGGCTTTGAACAAAATCTGTCTGGGTAACAAGAAGATATGGTCACCCTCCTGCTTTTATGGACAGCTGGCAATGGGTCCAAACACATGCAAATAAGGAATACAGCTATTTCCATAAAAGGTGGAGCCACATATGCCCTCTAATTGTGCTCTCAGATTTTAGAAGGAGGAGAAAGATAGATTTAAGGAATTAGGAAAGGAAAAAGCCAGAAAATGGGAACAGCAGCTTGGACAACATAAAGTACTGTCTGAGCAAAAGACAATATACAAACTTTTTAGCATCTCCCTCCCTGAAAGAGACCTCTAAAATTTCTTAATTTGGAGGCTTTTTATAGTATCATGAAAATGAAAGAATATTGGCCTGCTTATTAGCAGAAATTTACAAGAACTCTCTTGATAGAATTGTGCAAGATTATATATGACTTTTTCTTTTTTTAAAAAAAGTCATTTACTCATTTTTGTCTTAGAAATTTTGTACTTCTTGATTATGTCCTTTAGAGAGAATAAAACTATACTAATATTGAGTATATTAGGTGAATTGTTTTAGAGTTCAGTTAATTCAACTTGAAGCTTTAAGTTTTTTTTTAAAGGAAAAAATATAGTTTCTTAATATAATATAGTTTAAGACTGCACTGACATTCTGGTTGTGGCATGTGTAAGGGAGAATGGCAAAGAATGCACTTTTAATATTGTATCTTACACAAGAAGTATCAGGAGGATTCTAATGCACATAGCATGAGAGCTGAATTTTCCAGCAAGTTACTTTGGATTGTAATAGGGAATGGTTGTGGGTTTGGTGAGGTTATTACCCCTTTTTTGTATATTGAGCAGATAAATTACTTGCTTCTAGGGAATTGTGAACTTAAAAAATTTTTTAAATTACACATGGGAATAAAGTTTCTATTCTTGATGGACTTTTTCTTCTTTTTTAAACTAAACTCCAGACTTTATTTGAATTTCACCAGATTTTCCATTAATGTCCTCTTTCTGTTCCAAGATCCAGTACAGAGTACCACATTGCATTTAATTATCATCTCTCACTAATCTTTTCTGGTCTGACAGTTCCTCAGTCTTTCCTTTTTATTTTTTTCCTTTTCTAAGACTTTAATAGTCTTGAGGAATAGTGGCCAGGTACCCAATAGAATGTCCCAAATCTAGGGTTGCCTGATTATTTTTTCATGATTAGACTGGGATTATGGGTTTTTGGAAAGACTGCCACTGAGGCAAAGTGCCCTTCTCATCACATCATATCAGGGATAGATGATATCCATATGCTGTCACTGGTTACATTAGTCTTCACCACTTGGTTAAGGTGATGTCTGCCAGGCTTCTACTGCAAAGTTACTGTTTTCCTTTTCCCTACTCTATTATTTGAAAAGAAATCTCTTATATTTAGCCAATACCAGACAGGGGGTGATAGAAATTAAACTCCACTTCCTAAAGAAAGGGGTATATCTACATAATACTATTGAGAATTCTTCTGTAATTAGAGAAAGATTTGTCTCTTCTAATCAGTTTACTTTTGTAATAATTTAGTTACATCAGTATGGATTCTCTATTTATTTCATACTTTGGGTTATAATCCAATACTGCTTTATTTTGTTGCTCAAATTGTTCCACCTTTGGCAATTGGGAGCTCTTTCAGGGTGGATTCAGTGCTCCTTTGCTGTAGCCTCATTTTTTTTGTTGCTGTTGTTGTTTTAGCACTTCTTTACTTTCTGGCACTGCAAGATGCTGTAGACTGGGTGGCTTAAACAATGTACAGTTATTTCCCATAATTTTTGAAGTTGAAAAGTCGAAGATCAAGGTGCTAGCAAACTCAGTTCTGGTGAAGGCCCTCATTTTAGCTGGCAGATGGCACCCTTCTTGCTGTAACCTCACATAGTGGAAAGAGGGAAAGCTCTGATCTCTTCTTCTTCTTATAAAGACACTGATCCCATCTTGAGGGTCCTACCCTCATGACCTATGTAAACCTAATCACCTCCCAACGGCCCAACCTCTAAATTCTATGACATTGGGCATTAGGGCTTCAACATGAATTTGGGGGAGACACAAACGTTCAGTCCGTAGTAGCCCTAATACAATATGAATGGTGTCCTTATACAAAGAGAAGATTAAGACACAAACATACACAGACTGAGAACCTTAGCAAGAAGCCAAGGAGAGAGGCTTTAGAAGAAGCTAAACCTGATGACATCTTGATCTTGAACTTCTAACCTCCAGAGCATTTCTGCTGTTTAAGCTACCCTGTCTATAAGTTTGTATTAATCTGTTAAAACTAAGAACACACGCACACATACACACACACACAAACACACACACACAGACATCTATTGGATATTAGCAGTCTCATGTGGGAAAAAGGCATTAATGAAATAATGATGGTGATGAATGGTGGGGGGAAAACTACAGAGAGTGTGCGGTCATCAGACAAGAGCACCTGACCCGATCTGGGCTTGTGTAGTGGGGCTGGGGGAAGAGAAGAGGTGGGGAAGTCAGTTTTTATGAAGGAAATGACGTTTAAGCAGAGACCTGAAAAAAAAAAAACAAAAACAGAGAGCCAGAGCACAAATGTCAAGAGCAGGGTGGTGAAGATGAGGCTGGCAAGGTAGACAATTGTATTACAAAGATGGGATCATGTGCTCTCAATAACCCGCTTTATTCAGTTGGCATTTTGATTCACGTGTCATTAAAGATTCTCTTAACACAGGCTTTCAAACCGAGCTCTCAGAATCCTAGGTGTCCTGGAGTACAACGTTGCCAGGGCTTGGCTCTGCAAAGCTAAACCTACCTCAACCAGAGCATCTCCTGAAAGAATGCTTTCATTTACATTGGTTTCTATAAAATATTTACTTAAACAAAAGGTTCTATCCAGAAAAAGTTGGAAAACCCACCATTCTAAAACATTATTATTATTATTATTATTATTATTTTTACATGGCAGATTAAGTGCAGAGGTCTTTTATTGTCTGGAATTAGAGTATTATTTGAGAGAGAGAGAGAGAGAATATATGTGTGTGTGTGTGTGTGTGTGTGTGTGTGTGCGCGCGCGCACACACACATGCATGCAGTTCCTTCAAATTTAATGTTGACTTCTAACTTTTTTGCAGAAGAAAGGGATTTTTATTTTGTTCACTCATACCTTAAGCCTCAACCTGAAACTTTGGCATTTCTCTTTGTCAATATTAACTTGTTCCCATATCTCCTTGGGGTTTCACTTGTTATAATATTTATCAAACTCTTTCATAATTGCATGTCTATTTTTCTTCTCTACAGACTGTAAATTTCATTTCTTGTTCACAGACTCAATGGTGACTTGCACAGTGCCTTTCACTAGTGTTCCACAATATATCTGTGGAAAAAATAAATGCAAAAATATCTTTTAAAAAAAAAAACAAAAACAGTATGAAGTAGGTATAGGAACCAGATATCTTATTTCAGGAAGAACAGTCCCATATATCAATTCAGTTTTTCTATCATGCCAGGTACAATGTTCACCAAATGATTTTTCTTTTTTGAAAGAGAAATAAAAAAAAAAGGAAGAAAAAGAAAGAAAAAGAGAAAGGAAAAAAAGAATGAAAGAGAGAAAGAAAGAGTAAGAGAAAGAGGGAAAGAGAACGGGAATCTTGCTCTATTGCCTAGGCTAGAATGCAGTCTAAAAATGGGTATTAAAAACCTCTTTTATGCCAATAAATGTGCTTAACAATGGAGACAGGAAGGAATGAGGGAGGAAAATAACAAACAAGCAGCCAACCAATATTTCATTTAAGCCTGTGAAATGCTATGCAATTGCTGAGGAGTGATTTACTTCCAATTGTGTGGTCACTTTTAGAACAGGTGTGATGTGATACTGAGAAAAATGTATGTTTTGTGGATTTGGGGTGGAGAGTTCTGTAAATGTTTATTAAGTTTACTTGTTCCAGGTCTGAGTTCAAGTCCTGGATATCCTTGTTAATTTTCTGTCTCATTAATCTGTCTAATATTGACAATGTAGTGTTAAAGTCTCCCACTATTATTGTGTGGGAATCTAAGTCTCTTTGTAAGTCATTAAAAACTCACCTTATGTATCTGGGTGCTTCTGTATTGGGTGTGTATGTATTTAGGATCGTTAGCTCTTCTTGTTGCATTGATCCTTTTACCGTTATATAATGTCCTTCTTTGCCTCTTTTGATCTTTGTTGCTTTAAAGTCTATTTTATCAGAGACGAGAATTACAACTCCTGCTTTTTTTTACTCTCCATTTGGTTGGTAAATCTTCCTCCATCCTGTTGTTTTAAGACTTTGTGTATCCTTCCATGTGAGATGGGTCTGGATGCAGCATACTAATGGGTTTTGGCTTTTTATCCAATTTGTCTGTCTGTGTCTTTTGATTGGGGCATTGAGTCCATTTAAATTTAGGATTGATATTGATACATATAAGTTTAATACTGCCATTTAATGCTAGCTGGCTGTTTTGCCCATTAGTTGATGTAGATTTTTCATTATGGTGATGCTCTTTACCTTTTGGAATGTTTTTGGAATGGCTGATACTGGTTGTTCCTTTCTATGTGTAATGCTTCTTTCAGAAGCTCTTGTAAAGCAGGCCTGGTGGTGATGAAATCTGAGTACTTGCTTGTTCACAAAAAATTTTATTTTTCCTTCACTTATGAAGCTTAGTTTGGCTGGATATGAAATTCTGGGTTGAAAGTTATTTTCTTTAAGGATGTTGAATATTGGCCCCCACTCTCTTCTGGCTCATAGGGTTTCTGCTGAGAGATCTGCTGTGAGTCTGATAGGCTTCCCTTTGTGGGTAACCTGACCTTTCTCTCTTGCTGCCCTTAGTATTTTCTCCTACATTTCAACCCTGGTGAATCTAACGATTATGTGCCTTGGGGTGGCTCTTCTTGAGGAATATCTGTGGTGTTCTCTGTATTACCTGGAGTTGAGTATTGTCCTGCCTTGCTAGGTTGGGAGAGTTTTCCTGGATAATGTCCTGAAGAATATTTTCCAGCTTGGATTAATTCTCTTTGTTACATTCAGGTAAACCTATCAAACGTAGATTAGGTCTTTTCACATAGTCCCATATTACTTGGATACTTTCCTCATTCCTTTTTACCCTTTTTTATCTCAACTTGTCTTCTCATTTTATTTCATTAAGTTGGTCTTCGACCTCTGATATTCTTTCTTCTGCATGATCAATTCGACTGTTAAAACTTGTGTATACTTCGTGAAGGTCTCGTATTGTGTTTTTTTAGCTCCATTAATTCACTTATATTCCTCTCTAAATGATCTATTATCATGAGCATTTCGTCAAACCTTTTTTCAAGGTTCTTAATTTCTTTGCATTGGGTTAGAACATGTTCTTTGAGCTCACAGAAGTTTCTTATTATCCACCTTCTGGAGCCAGATTCTGTCAATTCATCACACTCATTCTCCATCAGGCCTTGTTCCGTTCAGCCTTTTTGAGCTGGTTTCTTCCCATCTTTGTGGATTTATCCACCTGTTGTCTTTGTAATTTCTGACTTTCAGATTGGGTCTCTGAGTAGACATCCAGCTTGTTGGTGATGAAGTTTTTTCTGTTTCTTAGTTTTCCTTTAGAAGACGCCCCTCCCCCACAGAGCTGGACCTTCCCGGGTTCAGTTGTGCTTGCTGTGAAACTCAATCCTCAGTGATTCCAATTGCTGTTTTTTTTTGTGGGGGTGGGACCAGCCAAGCCTGATCACCTGGCTCCCTGTCTCAGAGCCTCTTCTTTTTTTAGTTGAACACTGAAACAGCAGCGTTGAGATTTGTGGTGTTTTTCTGCCCGGGAATCTCCTGATCTGGCTCCCTGCTTCAGTCCCCTTTTCAATCAGCTGAATGGGCGACTCTGCCTTCCTGGAGCTCCAAACGCCAAGTAAGAGGGCACCCAGTCCCATATACTCCGCACTGAGAACCGCCACGTCAAGGTGCTGACAAAACAGCCATGCCGGCTAAAAGAGTTTTGTTGGTTACCCATGGTGTTCCTCCACTGGGAATCTCCTGGTCTGCGGGCAACAAAAATTCATCTGGAAGTGTGGTGTCCACCCACTCTCTGTGCTTTCACTGGAAGCTACAATTCTGAGCTGTTGCTAATCGGCCATCTTGGATCTCTCTCCACCCTGTTTTTTTTTTTTTAAGAGACAGGGGTTTACTCTGTCACTGAGACTGGAGTGCAGTAACACCATCATAGCTCACTTCAGCCTCGATGTTCTGGGCTCCAGTAATCCTCCAGCCTCAGCTTCCCTTATATCTAGCCAATACTAGACAGGGGTCCTTATGATCATGCCTAATATCTGAATGTGTTTTTGTAATGCTGATATTACAACCTGGGGCCACAGTGAATGAGAAAAGACATACTTTTCCTACAGAGTATCTACTATGCAATGGAGAAATACTGAGCAGGAGTCTTTCTCATTTGGGAAGTTATTTTCTTGCTGAAAGATATAAAATGCTTTTTAAATTAGTTAAAACAAAAACGAAGATAGGCTAGTAAGCAGGTGCTATTTTTAGCAAGGACATCCAGATCCATCACTCTGGTTTTCTGTACTAAACACATATAATTTCCTGGTCAAAGGGGATTTAGAGACCACTTACTCCTCTTATTTTATAAATGAGGAGTCTGAGACCTAGAGGCTTGCTCTGTCATGAGAACTCAAGATATATATGTATTAAATCAAGTACTAGACCAAGAAATAACATATTTCATTGATCATTCAGGTGGCGCTTTCTCCCCTCCCCTGTAGTCATACAGGAAACTTTCTACTGAAAATCTTGGAAAATGTAATTCAAACTCATTTAAGCCAACAAGGGTTTTGTTGAGTAATGTAACTAAAAATCCACAGGTAGGTTTGACTCCAGCAAGGTTTAACTCGGGTACTCAAGTACCTTCTGCAGGGCCTGATTTCTCTCTCCATCTGTTTGTTCTGCTTTCTCTGTGTCAGGTCCATTTTTAAATATACTCTGCCCTTACAGTAACATTAGCCTCTCCTTCTCCAGGTGCACATCTAATTGGAGAAAATGCTTGCCTCCTTCCTATCCGCCCAGCAAGTCTCCTTGTATTGCATTGTTTTTGATTGAATCCTGTGTCCATTACTAAGCCAATTATGTTGGCTAGGATGTTGCACTGCTCTGATTTATCAGACCCAAGCCATGTGCCATACTCCTGGAGCCAGGGATGGAGGCTGCCATTCTTGAATCACAGGGAAAGTTGAGGAAAATTCTGGGTATCATTACCCAGAAAAGGAACAGAAGGGGAATGGAAGCCAGTTGGCTCCCAAATTTCAAATGGTTTTCTGTATTGCCTTTAAAAACTTTTCCCTTTTCATTTGAGCATCTAATATGTGCCTCCATGCAATCAGAACAAAGCAGACAACGTCTCTGTCTTATTCCCTTTTGTGCCACCCTAACAGAATTCTAAGACTGGGTAATTTATAAAGACAGACATTTACTTTTTCATGGTTCTGGAGGCTGGGAAGTCCAAGTTAAGGCACCAGCAGGTTTGGTCTCTGGTTCCAAGATGGTGCCTCATTGCTACATCCTCCGGAGAGGAGAAACGTTATATTCACATATGGCGGAAGAGCAGAAGAAAGGGCCCCTTTTTACAGTGGCTTTAATTGATTCATGAGGGTGGAGCCCTCAGGACCTAAACACCTCCAAGTAGGCTTCACCTCCCAATGCTGTTGCATTGGGGATTAAGTTACTAACTCATGAATTTTGTGGGACACCTTCAAATTATAGCATTCCCTGACACATGCAGTTTGTAATCTCAGGGAAGAAGTGGGTGTATGTAGAAATAATCATTAAAATAAAAAAGTGTCACAAATGGGTTAAGTAAAAAATAAAAAGAGGTTAATGCTTATCTACTAAAGATATATGGTGGAATATTTACATATAAATAATGTGATGTCTGGGATTTTTTTTCAATGTTGTTTGGGTTAGTAGGGCTAGGGTGGGGTAGACATGAAATCCAATGGGCATAGTTTGATAACTGATGAAGCTGGTTGACAGATATGTGGGGGATTTATACTCTATTATCTACCTCTGCTTGAAATATTCTATGATAACAAGTTTAAGAAAGCAACTTTATGAACAAATATGTTATTGGATAAGTGCCATGAAGGAAAAATAAAATCCTATATATAATGTATGAGAGGACCCAACCAAGTTTCTATGGTCAGGGAAGAGTTTACAAGAAAATGATGTATTTGTTATAATCCAAAGTGTGACTAGTATTGAGATAATAGGAGTGACATAGGTGCTGGACTGGGCATGGTTACACTTTCTCAAAAACACTTCAATCAAATAAGATATTCCTTGTCCTAGGACAGAGAACTGTCAGAGTGGGACAAAAGGTCAAAAATATCACAATGGGAGTGCCTCATAACAGAGTAAGGAAGACTGCTGTTTCCAGCTTAACAAGTAGGAATAAACCAGTTTAAGGGAGGTAGGTGAATGGAGAAACAGGAAGTGTTTGGGGGAGACGGAAGGGTGTGCATGAAGACTTGTTCTATGCTCTGAATGAGGCACTGTGCCTAGTACTGGTGCTATATAGGGGTGAAGGAGGTTGATCTTCAATCTCATATTGTCTTGGTCTATGTGGGAGACACACAACAATAAACAAAGACACATACAGACAGTCTTCGGCTTAAAATGGTTCGAATTCTGACTTGTCAACTTTACAAAGGTGGGAAGGCAATACACATTCAGTAAGAACCATACTTTCAGTTATGACTTTCAATCTCCTGGGCTAGTCACATGTGGTAAGACACTCTCTAGTGATGCTGGAGAGTGACAGAGAGCCACAGCTCCCAGTCAACCATGTGATCATGAGGGTGACCAACCAGTATTCCGCAGTGTACTGTGTTGCCAGATGATTCTGCCCAACTGTAGGCTAATGCAATTGTTCTGACTACATTTAAGCTATGCTAGGCTAAGCTATGATATTGGCTAGGTTAGGTGTATTAAATGCATATTCTGCTTACAATATTTCAGCTTGCAATGTTTTGATTTTTTGTTTGTTTCTGTTTGCCCAGGCGGGAGTGCAATGGCACCATCTGGGCTCACTGTAGCTTTGACTTTTTGGGCTCAGGTGATTCTCCCACCTCAGCCTCCAAAGTAGCTGGGACTACAGGTGTGCACTACCATGCCTGGCTATTTTTTGTATTTTTAGTAAAGACAGGGTTTCACCATGTTGCCCAGTCTGATCTCAAACTCTGGGACTCATGCAATCTGCCTGTCTTGGCCTCCCAGAGTGCTGGGATTACAGGTGTGAACCACAATGCCTGGCCTTGCAATGGTTTTATCAGACATATCCCCATAGTAAGTCAGGAACATCAGCACTGATGATAAGGAGTAAATGCAATGTCAGTGGACATCACAGAGGACGTCAGGATGAATTCTCAGCAAGTACTGGTGGAGGAGAAAGAAAAGAAAAAGGAGAGATAGGAAAAGGCAGCTTAGGAAAGGCTTGCTGGAGGAATATTTACTGAACTGATCCTTCAAGGTGGAAGGAATGCTCCTAAAGGGAGGGGTAGGGAAGAGCCCTCCAAGCAGAGAGAACTGCATGGTGCCTCTCCTGGTGAGCATTCCCTCTTATGTGATTGTCTTTTCCTTATCACTGTTCTAGCTCTAGGGAAAGGGATGCTTCTCCCATTACCTCTCTGGGATTCGGTGAAACCACAGAATGAAGACAGCTTCCCCCTACCTCTGTTCAGCACTCTTCCCCTCTGTCCTCGCATTGTCCCACACAGTGTTCTTACTACTTAAGGCTCCTTGATGCTGCTGTTTCTACGGCTTGTGTAGGAAGGAAGCTATAAACAAGCCAGGATGCAAATCCACACTTATGGTTTTATTAATAGCTTGAAGTCAAGATTGCAGAGATTCAGAATTTGTCTCAGTAGAATGAAATACACTTAAATGAGTGGCAGAGGAGTTGTCATTGTATGCTACTGCTGTCACATGGAGTGACATTGTCTTCCTTCTTTCTTCCTCCTACTTTCCTAAGCTTTTAGAGACAAGCTTGAGAGAGTGCCTCTTTAGAAGTGGGAGCAGTAGTGGGAAAGAAAGTTTTCCTCTCTGGAGCACATGTGACAAGCTTTTATCTGATGTCTTTTGCATAAATAGTGGGATTCCCACTTAAGATTCTGTTATTTCTAAATAAAACAATAGATTGAAATCATGCTTATCTTCAAAGATTCGTCAAAGCGCTCTCCATGTTTAATACTTGAAGGAGTTTTTTCTTGCCCTAAGATAATCCATATATAGTGAAAGCACAGGTGGGGTCTTGCCACATTGAATATTTTGCGCTGTGGCTCAAGCCTGTAATCCCAGCACTTTGGGAGGCCGAGGTGGGCAGATCACGAGGTCAAGAGATCAAGACCATCCTGGTCAACATGGTGAAACCCCGTCTCTACTAAAAATACAAAAAATTAGCTGGGCATAGTGGCGCGTGCCTGTAATCCCAGCTACTCAGGAAGCTGAGGCAGGAGAATTGCCTGAACCCAGGAGACGGAGGTTGTGGTGAGCCGAGATTGCGCCATTGCACTCCAGCCTGGATAACAAGAGTGAAACTCCATCTCAAAAAAAAAACAAAAAACCTTTTAGTATTACAGTTTCAGTTTGTGAGCCGGCAGTTTTAAGGGAGGCATACTTACAAGGGAAAAGAAGATGTAACCTTTCATCAGAATGCCAAAAAGCTTTATGGACAGGCTGTAGTTGACCATAGGATATAATTTGGAATGGACTTTCCGGTCTTCCATTACATCCCTTGAGGTTGACGGCTACTCTAAAAATGTCTCCTTCCTCTTGCAGCAGGCAGCCCCAGGCCAGTTGGGCACACCTTGGTGAGCAGAGCGCCTCCTGCGTTTCAGTCTTTTTCCCTTGGCCAGAGCCTCCCAGCAGTGATTGGCTTGCCGCCCGACTTCAGCTGTGTTCAGCAACAGGCTAATGATTTGTGAACTGCTCTTGTCTGCATTGCCTAATTTTCTTATTTCTGCCAAGCTTACATCCTTTTAAATTTGAGGGTTAATAATGATAGCAAATCGAGTTCTCAAAAATACATGAAGTTTTCTGGACCAAAAGATGTTCATTCTCATTAGAAGCATTTTTAAAAGTCTGATTTTCCACATTACTTCTTTTGAGCTCGCCACATCACCAATCTTTCTATTCTTTTTGTTTCCAGACACATTTCTGTGGTGCCCCTCCCTCCTCCTAAGGGTCTTTTTGAAAACTGTAGTTTATTCATATCCATCCTAGTGAGGATGTTCTCTGGGGAAGGGTTGAGGTGTGGCATATGCGACGTGGTCACTTTAGAAATGGGTCATATTTCTAAAACTGTTAACTTGGGAACTCCTGCACGTTTTAAATTAAGAATATCCGAGAATATTAAAAAGAGAATACAGATTCCATAAATACTTCATTGATATATTTTTTGATTTTTTCATCCATTGATCTAGTGTTAAGTACTGAGCTAGGCGCTGTGGGGAAAGCAGGGATGAATAAGATGTCCATGTCCCTGAGGTTTTTCCAGTTTAATGACACAGACAAAAATCAGCATTTTATGATACAAGGTACAGTGGGTTTAATGAACAGGTTCCAAATGCTGCAGCAGTTCAGATAAGGGAGAGATTCCTTTTGGTTAGTAGGATCTGTGAAAACTTGATTGCAGTGATTTTTGAGCTAAGGTTGAAGAATGGATCAGATTACAGTGGGATAGGAAGAGAATAATTGTGGGCCAATGGTGTGGCGAGGCACAGATACGATCTGGGGTAGAGGGTCGTGTGGTTGGATTTGACTGAAATGTAGTTTAAAATGATGATAATAACAATGAGAGCAATTATCTTCTGTGTACCTACTATGTGAATAAATTATTTCTACTATACACAACATTATAAGATCAGCATTATTATTCCATTTACAGAGAGAAAATCTTCATCTCAGAGCAGTCACATAACTTACCCATGGTTATTTAACTGTTAAGTGGTGGTATTGAGAGTCAAATGCAGACTGTCTGATTCAGAAGCCTCTCTGTTCCTTCTACTATTCTACAGTCTTCAACTTGTGTATTTGGAGAAGGAAATGAGGAACATTTATTTGGCATGCAGATGAAAAAGTCTGAAATCCAGTAGATTATATAGGGCAAGAGACAGGAGGAAGTTTAGTCAAAGGCATATATTGTGAAGATGGTTTTACTCTTTCAATTGAATTATTTATCCTAAGTCCCATGTCTAAATGATGCACACAGGTGGGGAAAAGAATATGCTTTGATTGCAAGAGACTTGTTAAATTGGGTATTTGTCTGGCAAAAGATTGCTCATAGCTACATAACACTGTAAAAAACGATGATGATGACAGTAAGTAGATGTCTTTGCTCAAAGCCAACAAAAGGACAAAAATGATTTTATCTCTGATGCTCACAACTTGTAGCACAGTTGTATCATCTGTCACCTTGAGGTATTGGAAAGAGCAGAGGTGTAGAGCCAGAAAGAACTCAGTTTAAATTCTGCCTGCACCCTTTTCTAGTTATTGAGGTTATTTAATACTTGTAGACCTCAAAATTCTCATCTGTAAAATGTGTATACATGCATATGTCATAGAGTTTTTGTGGATGTTAGAGAAAATGAACTTCTAATGTATTTTATAACAAAGGAGGAATAATTAGTAATAAAAATAAAATTCTACTATAGAGGCAATGGTATTTCTGAGTATGCCAAAACAGAAAACGTGATAATGGCATGACAAAAATATGAATAGTTATATTATCAAAATTTAGTCTACCTTGATAAAGGTGGTGCTTTCCTCTACAAAAAGAACTATATATCAAAACAAGCAACTGAGTATATAATGTTGAATTTAAATATATTCTCAGAACTGAGTGCATTTATACCGATATATATAACATCAAAATATTGCTTAAAATTATTGGTTGTAGAGCCTCGTGAAAAATACAACTCATTCTTACTATGCTGAAATATGGTTTTACCCCATTGTATTAATGCAATTCTGTCTGGCTTTTTAATCATAGTTTTTAATTCTTTCTGAGAAAACCTCAGTACATCAAAAGTAGGTCATGCTGTGCATAGATTTCTTTTTCTAGCTTGATGTGCACTTACCTAGTAGATTGTGAATTCAGTTATCAGAATGAAAAATGGATGATTCTGACGTCTCTATTGAACATCAGAAATATAAACAGGTGTTGAAAGTATTGCTGCAGTTGTTTTGAAGGTAATATTCTTGCAAAGAAACACTTGCTCAAAGACTGCTTTTGTTAACAGACTCTTCTAATTGAGACCTTGTGTGGAAACCTCCCAGAGGGAAATCCTATAATTGGTGAAAGCAGCAAGGAAGTGTACAGCATGCCAGATAATTTCATCTTCCTGAAGCCCTTGCCCCTAATGCTTTAATTGATCTCATACCTTATTCCAGGACACAGAACCTCAATTAATGTATTCAAAGAAATATTTGGGACAACTTTTAAGCATATATAATTATCATTGATTTAGGATGTGTTTATGCTCATCTTGGAACACATTCCTATTGACCAAGATCCCTATTGGATTTTCCATAGCGTTGCCTGACTTGTAAAGCAGAAAACAAAAACAAGACAAAGCACAAAACCTCCCAAACTGGAAAAAGATTTTCTTGAAAGAGTTTCTTTTTGGGAAATTAGGATAAAGTACTGAGAAATAAGTCCATCTTGTAAAATATGCTGTCAACTTTTCCCTGGAGTAATCTACATACAAAATATAGTTTTAAAATGTCAGTAAACTCATGCAATAAACCAATTAGTTTATCCCTGACTTGCAATCTAAATCTGAGTAATTTGTTTTAACCTAGATACATATAAATGCTACAGCATCATTCACTGCTCTTTCTTAGTATTCAGATATTCCTCAGCTTGAAAAAAATATATATCTTTGCCATAGGATTGATCCTATTTGAAGAATTTGTCTCATGTAAGTAGTCATAAATTCCAATGCACAAAATGTTTATTGTAACATTATTTGTAAGAGCAAAAAATATTGGAAATATGTTAAATATTTAATAATTGGAGGGGACTTACATGAATTAGACTAGACTCATAAGTTAGAATATTATGTAGCTATTAAAATGAATTTTTAAAGGCATAGTTAACACATCAGAAAATTCTCAGAGTTTGATGTAAAAATTACAATAAAAATTACATATATAGTGTCTACTTAAATTTAAAAAATATCAAAATATGTTTGCATTGCATATTTTGGAGCTATGGAATTTTGGGTTATTTGTTTTCTTCCTTGTCTATTCTTTCATTTGTTCTTTCAGCAAGTCATTATCAAGAATCTAACATGTAATAGGCCCAATACTAGAGCTGCACATTCAATGTGGGGCAAAAATTAAATGGCCTCTGTTATCATCGTGCTACCAGTTTAGTGGGGGAAGATACATATTAATTTTTAAAAATCACACAAATATATGTAAAATTATAACTGTGGTAAGTGCTAAGAAGAACAGTGACTGTGAGAGAATACAACAGGGAATCTAGCATAATATGGGGTTTAGTTCACTGAGGAACCGATCGATGAACTAAAATCTGATCTTTGGGTAAGAGATCGAAGCTGATGCCTGGGGGAGAGAAGTCGTACTGTAAAGACCCCATACTAGGATGAAGCATGGTATGTTTAAAGAAGTGAAAGGAAGCTGAGTGTGGTGATATGGGAAGAGGGCTTTGGGCCAGTCATGAAAGATTTTGTTTTTTTTAAAAGTTTCATTCTTCTGGAACATGGAAAAGAAATTGGGAGCCAGGCGCTGTGGCTCATGGCTGTAATTCCAGCATTTTGAGAGGCTAAGGTGGGCAGATCACGAGGTCAGGAGATCAAGACCATCTTGGCCAACATGGTGAAACCCCATCTCTACTAAAAATACAAAAATTAGCTGGACCTGGTGGCAGGCACCTGTAATCCCAGCTACTTGGGAGGCTGAGGCAGGAGAAACACTTGAACCAGGGAGGTGGAGGTTGCAGTGAGCTGAGTTTGCACCACTGCACTCCAGTCTGGTGACAGAGCAATACTCCATCTCAAAAAAAGAAAAGAAAAATAAAAAAATTGGTGGGGAAGAGAAACAAAATTAGGGAAACTGGCTGGGAAATTTTAGCAGTAGGACAGGTAAGTGGTGATGTTACATTGGATTAAGGAGATCAACTTGGGAGTGGAGAGTCAAATAAAGAATTTAAGGTGTACTTAGGAGGTAATGATGAAATTGACTTAATGATGGATTATGCACAGGGGTAAAGAAGCAGGGGAAACTGAAGATGACCTCTAGATTTAGCTTGAGCGACTGGTTGGAAGATGGTGCAAACCATTGATATAGGGATGGGGGCGAGGATCAGGCTTAAGAAGGGAGATAATGTGTTTGGTTTAGGACCTGCTAATATGAGTTACCTTTAAGATACTCAAGTGGGGATAATAGAAGTCAGTTGGATATATGGTTCTCAAACTCAGAAAAGTCTGGGTCTATTCACTATCTTATTCCTACTGCCTGGAACATTTTGAGCACCCAATAAATATTTGAGGAATGAATGGACTGGAGAAGTAAATTTGGGGTTTATTGACTATGATTGATAACTGATCTCCTATTGGATAAAATTCCTAAGAGCAGAAGATAGAATGAGAAGATAAGATGACATTAAAAAGCCCCTTAAAAAGTCCTCTATTTAATGACTTGGAAGGAGGAAAAGGACATAGAAAAGCCAAGGAGTAGTAAGAAAACTATTTGAGAGGTTACCATGCAAACCAGCAGAGAGAGGTTAGCCATGTCAAAAGTGCTGATAGGCCAAGTAAAGTGACAACTGAATATATTTTTTGGGTTCAGATACTGAAAGCCTTTGATGACCTTAGCAGGAGGTCAAGTGTGAGTGGGAGGTGAGGGGAGCAGCAAGTAATGAGTAACGATGTTATCTAAATGGTGATGTGGGGGTAAAAGGAAGTTATTATCATTATTATTTTAATTGACAGTCATTGGGAAGGATGGATTAAGAGTATGTGTGTATCTGAGAGAGAGAGAGAGACAGAGAGAGAAATTTGAAAATATAAGAAAGAAAAGAAATAATCTATTATTTAAATTTCCTATGAAAGTCAGAGGAGGTGAAATTCAGTGCTATTAATTGTAAGTTCTAAAGGAATATTTTTTATGACAGTTGTATGCTGTTATTATTTACATAATTTAATTAAACATTACATAAAATGAGTACAAAAAGAAAGAAATTGTTCTAAAAGAATATTTTTAAGGATAATAAATAAAAGCTGTAGTAGTTAGGTGGTAAGAAAGGCTTTTCTATACTATTCTGTGTTTTCTAATATCTTTATAAGATGTATGTCACTTTTATTATCAGAAAATAGGTATAAAAATGAAAGGCATCCTCATTCTACTGTCATTTAAGCCAAATGCTTAATGAATGGAATGGACTGCTAAATGAATGGAAATCTAGAGAAAAAGGAATATGTAGCAAATAAAAATCTAGGGTAGATTAAAATGTTTACATGAAACTAAACTAAACATAAACAGTTTCTGAGTTTTGAAATTCATTTGAGATTTTATATCGATTTCCCAGGATGGCTGTTTCCTGGAACCTACTTTCAGCCTGGACATTTCACTAGTTCAGGAACAAGAAGCTATTCTCCCAGACAGTTTACTGTGGCCACTTCTGGGAGAAAAGGTGACATGTTCTGTTCTTGTCAGCATATTTAAAAAGAAAAAAAGGTACATTATTGTTTTCAAAATATTTTTGAGGATAACAATCAAATGAAGGAGATTTCTTAGCATCATCAAGTTATAGCACCCTTGTGATATATTAGTATTAAGGTCGTAAATCCAAACATAATCTTACTTTTAGTAGGGACTTAGAGATCATCTAATTCAGCAAATGTATTTTCAGACCCAGAAATTGAGGCTTAGAGAGAGTGATTGAATTAATATTGTAGCTTCTTTTCCTAGTCCCCATGCTGGTGAGGAGGTACAATTTGTTAAACTGAGAACTTAAATATTTCATAATATGTAGGAATTCACTCAGGATAGTGACCCTGACAATAATAAAATATAAAATAGTGTGAGACTTGCTAATATCAGCTCTCATATTCAGAGAATGCCTTCTTGACTCTCGTGTTTTTGGTCTGGTAGAATTCCCAATTAATGGCATAGCCTTACAGCAACATTTCCCAGACAGTTGTAACGAATGTTACTAGGTCTTCTATTAATGTTGCATAATATATTCCTCCTTTGAGGTTCACACCTCGCCTTAGCATATGAAGAGTTATCATAAGCCCTAAAGTGGATTATATTTTAAAACTTTTTAAAAGCGAAGCACATTTATTATATATATTTAAGAGCTGTATTATTTTAATAATAGAACAGGAAAAAACTTTAGAGATTTATTTAGGGTAGCAGGAGTGGGAATAGTCAGACAGGCAATTGTATTGAGAAACCCATCATAGGTGCTCATTGAACTTTGCCTACCTCCCTCCCCAAGGTGCTGATTCCACCAACATTTTGCAGAGTAGATGCACTAGACCACAGCAAAGGGCCTTAAGGAACTGTGCAAAGCCTGTTAAGTAACTATAGGAAGCAGCCGACTTTCAGCCACAGTTACAGTGGTAGCCTGTCAAGACGACACAAACCTTCACCTGATGAAAATAATCTCTTAAAACAATGGAAAATTCCAATTATTAGAGTTTTATGGATGGTTAAAGCATTGATTCTAAAAGGCTTGTGTTAAACTGTAGTTATTCAAAATGGAAAAAGCAATATATTAGAAGGGCAGGGTTGACGTATGAATGTGCAAAATTATATTGCTAAATTCCAACATTAACAATTATTTCATAAAAATATTTCAGTAAAGAATAGGTCATCCAAAGAGTTACATGAGTGTTTACCTCATTTAAATTAAGTGAAGAGTACTATAGAGCCCACATTTTAAAACTGACTTAAAAATTTCACATACCATAAAATACATTCTCTCTCTCTTTTTTTTTTGAGATGGAGTCTCACTCTGTTTCCAGGCTGGAGTACAGTGGCTTCATCTCAGCTCACTGTAACTTCCACCTCCTGGGTTCAAGCAATTCTCCTTCCTCAGCCTGCCGAGTAGCTGGGACTACAGGTTTGAGCCACCACGCCCAGCTAATTTTTGTATTTTTAGTAGAGACAGGGTTTCACCATGTTGGCTAGGATGGTCTCGATCTCTTGACTTCATGATCCACCTGCCACAGCCTCCCAAAGTACTGTGATTACATGTGTGAGCCCCGGCGCCCAGGCAATACATTCTCTTAAAGCATATAATTCAGTGGCTTTTGGTACATTAACAAGGTTATGCCACCATTACCAAAATCTGATTCCAGACAGTCTCATCTAAAAAGAAACCCATAAACATTAGCAATCACTTACACTTTCTCTCCATCCCCAGAGTCTGGCAAACACTAATCTTCTTGTCTGTATGTATTTGCCTATTCTGCACATTTTATATAAATGGAATCGTACCATATATGGCCTTCTGTGCCTGGCTTCTTCTACTGAGCTTAATGTTTTCAAGGTTCGTCCATGCTATAGCATCTATTAATACTTTTTCCTTTTAATTGCTGAGTAATATTCAATTCTCCCTATATCCCACATTATTTATGGTTGCTTTCACTTGTTGAAAGTTATGAATAATGCTGCTGTGAACATCCCTGTACAAGTATTTGTATAGACATGTGTCTTCAGTTTTCTTGGGTATATATCTAAGAGTGGAATTGCTAAGTCATATGGTAATTCAATGCTTAACTTTTTGACAAATTGCCAAACTGCTTTCTTAAGTGGTTGCACCCTTTTGTTATCTTAATAGCAATGTATGAAGGTTCCAATTTCTACACATCCTGGACGACATTTGATTTTGTTTATCTTTTATATTTTGGCCCACCTACTATGTGGGAAATATTATCTTATTGTGGTTTTCATTGGCATTTTCCTAATGACTAATGGTGTTGAGCATCTTTCCTGTGCTTATTGTCTATTTGCCTATATTCTTTCTTTCTTTCTTTCTTTCTTTCTTTCTTTCTTTCTTTCTTTCTTTCTTTCTTTCTCTCTCTCTCTCTCTCTCTCTCTCTCTCTCTTTCTTTCTTTCTTTCTTTCTTTCTTTTTTTTTTGATGCAGTCTCACTCTGTCACCCAGACTGGAATGCAGTGGCATGATCTCAGCTCACCACCACCTCTGCCTCCCTGGTTCAAGCAGTTCTCCTGCCTCAGCCTCCCAAGTAGCTGAGACTACAGGTACCTGCCACTACACCCGACTAATTTTTGTATTTTTAGTAGAGACAGGGTTTCACTGTGTTGGACAGGCTGGTCTCAAACTCCTGACCTCAGGTGATCTGCCCACCTTGACCTCTCAAAGTGCTGGGATTACAGGCATGAGTCACCATGCCTAGCCTATTTGCCTATATTTTTGGGAGAAAAGTTGATATCATTTATTTGTGTCCCCACCCAAGTCTCATCTTGAATTGTGGCTCCCATAATTCCCATGTGTTATGGGAGGGACCTGGTTGGAGATAATTGATTCATGGGGAGTGGTTTCCCCCATACTATTCTTGATTTGATGGTTTTGTAAGGGGAACTCCCTACTGCCTGACTTTCATTCTCATTATCTCTTGTCTGCCACCATGTAAGATGTGTCTTTTTTCCCCTTTGCCTTCTGCTGTGATTGTGAGGCCTCCCCAAACCATGTGGAACTGTGAATCTGTTATACCTCTTTCATATACAAATTACCCAGTTTTGGATATGTCTTTATTAGCAGCATGAGAACAGACTGATATGAATGTCTATTTAGGTTCTTTGCTCATTCTGAAGTCGGATTATCTGTTTTTTCTTTAATGTTGAATTGTATGAGTTCTTTATATATTATAGATATTAGCACCTTATCAGTGATAATCTGCAAATATTGTCTCCCATTCTGTGTATTTTTATATTTTCATGATAGTGTCCTTTGAAGCATAAATGCATTCACTTTTATATAAACTATCTTAAAACTCAAAATTTAGAGGCAGTGACTAATAGCGAATGAAAACTTAATAGATATAAATAAAATAAATGTTCAAGAACATACCATTTTATGGAACCTTTTAATTTCTTTAAACTAGCTAGAATTTTTTCTAAATATTTTACTGTTAAAACATTGAAGGATTTGCCTTTTAAATCGAACTCTTCACTTCATGGAAGGAATAAGATGTCTTTGCCTTCATTCTTTCCTGACAAAACTGGTTCTTCATTGAACACTTTGCTTAATCAGCATAAGAGTCACTCTAGAGCAAGCTCATTCATGTTGAGGCACAAAGATATATACTGATGAGTGAAAAAGCATCATCTTGTAATTTTCAGTGTCTTCAAACTCATAGGTGGCTTTCCTAATACTTCTTTCTAAACCATGTGTCAAGGAGAATGCAAAAAAAAAAAGCATAAACAAAATCTTAAAAACACAACAAACAGTATCAGGTATCACTTTCAGTTTGGAGATCAGCATTTCCCTGCTTATTTACTGGAACATCTTTGTAACAATTATAATGATAATGGTAAAAACACTTGATGTCTTTTATTGGGTGTATTTTAATGCTGTGAAATAAATATTTTAGGTATGTCTATTCTCCGATGAGAAAACTAATTTTAGAAAGGTTGCCTTAGGTTGCACAGCTAGTTAATGGTCAAACTATGATGTCACTTTCAGAGGAATTTAGAAGGGAGAAACTTAATCCTATACCAGAAGGGCTGAAAGGTAATATTCTACTACAGGCTTCCACTGAGTATTTCATTTTTAAGGCAGGCTTTTTAATTATCCACCCATGACTATTTCCTCTATTCAGGGTTGGGATGATGATGTAGATGGTAATAATGTGGATGTCAACAACAACAATAGCTTCTTTGAGTACCTCCCTTTGTTACCACAAATCTCTGCAGCAATCATTGAAAGTTACATTATATCCAGTTTATAAATGAGGAAGCTGAGGGGTACAGCGGGCTGCAGCTTGTCTAGGATTATGTGCTGGCAAAACCGAGAATGAATCCAGTTTTATTTGACTTTGAAACACCCAGCACCATTACATGTAGACAGAATTTTTTGACTGATTTGTCACCATCATTTAGTTATCAATGGCTGTTATAGGTTTTAAACCTTGGGATTTAAACATTGTATATAGTAACAGAGATGATGAATAAATTTAGCTTATGTGTATAATTATCACTGTATAATATTAATTATACAGTGAAAATTCTCACATGTATAATAAAGAAAAGCCAAGAGTAAATCAAGTTACAGTAGTTATCTATTGGTTGCCTGCCAAATTCTCCCTTTGCCACCAATAGTCACATTGATTTCCATTTGGGAACTATGTAGATGTGAGACGGTGACACCACGGTTGACTCCAGGGGTTATAAATCAGGTTTGGTCTAATTCAGCTAGGGAAGTCCATTTTCCCAGATGTAGTACCTTGTTCCCAGGTGGCCTGATCTGATCTAATAGGAATAAATTTAGGACTTTCCCGGGAATGCTAGGGCACAGATGCTCTTCTCCAATGTGTAAGGGCCTATCCTTGAACCATTTTGGTTGACATGAGAGTCATTCTGTGGACTGATAGGTAGAATGAAGAACTGAGAGAACTGCAGTGAATCACATCTAGTCTTGATGTTATCACAAATAATCTTGCCTGCATCCTGATCAGCCTTTGAACCTTTGAGTCATGTGAATCATTCCCTTCACCTGTTTAACCATTTAAGATAGTTTCCTAACTTTTGCAACATACCTATACTGATGCCATCATCTCTGATCCTATATGCTATTCACATTTTTTCGTGTTTATATGACATTTTATCTTAATAGTCAGCTTTTCATGTGCCATCTGTTCTTTTTGACCTACAAGACTATAAGCTATACTTGTTGCGTTAGAAAAAAAACAGGTGACACTTCCAAAATTATATTTCTTATCAGGAAATGTGTGCTTCTTACTTAAGACTTTTGAGGGGTAGAGCAAATACATTTTAGAACAAGAAGTGCCTTTGT
The DNA here is from genome assembly GCF_049354715.1 of Callithrix jacchus. Classification (NCBI taxonomy): domain Eukaryota; kingdom Metazoa; phylum Chordata; class Mammalia; order Primates; family Cebidae; genus Callithrix; species Callithrix jacchus. The sequence goes on along the minus strand of NC_133503.1, from coordinate 107,032,073 downwards.
CTACATAATTTTTATTATTAAGTAGCAATGAAGCATCTAGCTGAGTAGCAAAGGAATTAAAAGCCTATCAGTGGTGGTTTGGTGTTATTAAGAAACTATCACTTTGTCATTCAATTTGCTACTCCATGTAAAGCAAACTGATGCACATAAGAATTGAGTTATCTAGTGTGAAGAAAATGTGTGTGTGAATGTGGGTGTTAGCACTTTCACACTGAAAAACAAAATCAATATTGTGACATAGCTAGACAATATCCAACAAATAATAAAGTGTATCTTAAAATATTCAAAAAATTCAACTCATCAGTCTATGCACTTGTTGATCAAAGGTGTTAAGAATTTTTATTAGGAGGGATTCTTTGTATTGACAAAAATATGAAGATTCCTCACCCACACATTATAGTAATATGGTTTAGTGGCTATTGAAGAGAAGGTACTTTTGAATGGTGTTGGACTATATGCAAATCTAATAGAAAAGTTAGAAAATTTAAAACAGACGTAGGATTAATGATACATGCAATTGAAGAGTATATATGTAAGTGGATAGTAACTGATTAGAATTTGGGAAGAGTAGCTATTGAACTCAAATATCCAGGATGAAGAAGCTGAAACATAGCTTTCCAATGATCAATTTTGAATGGATTTATGAAAAAACATGACATTTCTGTCAATTTGAAATTAATGGCTTTATTAGGCTGTTTTTGAGACTGGGTAATTTATAAAGAAAAGAGACTTAGTTGGCTCACTGTACAAGCCTGGCACTAATATCTGCTGAGCTCTGGTGAGGGCCCCAGGAAGCTCACAATCACGGGTAATGTGCTGTACCTAAGATAACTTCCTCTTGAATTTCTTCCACATGTATCTGTACATACACCAATACAAAGAACACATGCTGGATGGCTAACAAATAGTTGTTTAGAAGATTCCTTATTTTCTTTAAAGGAAAAGCTATATCATAAGGACCTGTGCACTCTTGTGTATGCTGTTGTCTTCTAATTAATATTGGCAAGTAAAGAATTTGACTCTAGCTGTGATAAGATTAGGAAATTCAAAAGGAGGTTGCATAACCCCTGTGCTTTTTGCATGTTGAATAGTGGAGGAAAAGAAAACAGTGTAGTGGCATTTTCGGATGTTGCTCTTTTGGAGCTAACCTCAAGTAGTTTCATGGCTGTGTAGAAATGTGATTTATAATTCAGTTTATAGGCTGTAAAACATACTAGTTTAAAACAGGAGACCTGGAGAAAGAATGCTGCAGTTTAGATACAATCTCTGCCCGTTAGCGACTAACTGTATGACCTTGACCAAGTAACTCAACCTCTGTACATCTCAATTTCACAACGTGGGTTTGTGAAGAATTGTTGGAAGAATCAATGAGATAATCTGTGTAAAGCTCTTAGAATAGCATGAAAGACTAATAAAGGGCTCAACTAAAATTAGTTGTTGTTACTATTATTCGTTCTCATTAATGAGCTATTACCACTGGCATTCTATATGAAAAATATGAATGTCTGCTTTCTTATTTGTCCAAAACTGCTTGCTCATTCACTTATGTTAATTTTTGTTGAAGTCAACCAGTGGCTGTTAACATACATTAAATCATAATTTTGAATGATTAAAAATCTAACTTCAGACACCTACCCAGTACACAAAGTAAATCTATTAATTTAAAGCTGCCAAACTGCCTTGACCCTGTTCTTGGCTAGAATTATCAGAATCAGAACACATTCGTAGAACTATCAGATAGCAAGTTCCCTTATGTATATACCTAAACTCTGAACCTTCCAACCATTATGTATTTTGACTTCTAATGATCTCTAATAAGAAAAAAATAGCTGGTTTTGCCATGCTAGTTAGTGTGGAATCATTACACACTACAACTACACAAACAACTACAATTATTCACAACATAGTGGCCTTACAATATTAGGAAAATAATAACATTTTTGGTTTTTAAAAAACTGTAGGTTAATTAGAGTCAATATACTTGGTCAAGCTTGAAAGAATTTCCAAAGTATTGCAATAGAAGTATTGCAAAGAAAGCAAATATTGATTAAAACAAAGAACACAGCCTCAGGAAATTTCATAGTGATTAGTTTGAATGCTTTTTATTTGAACAATAGAATAAATATCATAGAAGTTAATTGGCAGTCAATACATTCTATGCAGTATAGTCTAATTTATTATGCACCTAACAAAGAAATGTCTATCTATGTAAGTGCAAAGTAGCCTCAATTAACATTAATACTTTCTTGCTGTCCACTTACAATTTATATGATGTGCAATATAGTACTAATTGCATTAATAATTAATCATGAATCACTCTCAACACAGTGTTAAAACTCCTGAACAGTTGGAAAAGCCCATATGTACAACTCACAATCACATCACTTTGAAGTTGGGTGATGAACCTATTGTAGATGCATTTATTAAAGTTCGTAAAATTTAGGTAATTTTCTTTATGTCAAACAGAATTTATTAGTGGTCAGCTATAACAAGGTCTTTGTACAACTATGGCATTACAGAGTCATCCAGGCAATTCAAATGCAATTCACTTTTGTTCCAAGAGACATTGAGCTTTGAGAACTTCAATGTGGATGACCTAGAATTTGGGTAAAATAAGAAAAAGAAATAAAGACACATTTATCTCATGCAAAGGTTTATATGACCAACTCCAAATTAACTGTACAAATTGGGGGAGAGGCAAAAAGCACAGAGCTAATTAAAATCCCCAGGTGATCCTTAGGTCTCGAATGTGTTTCAGCTTATTCTTCCTTCCAAATCTTTTGCAGAGATACAAAAATAAAACAAAAGGAATTGACTTATATATCACTGTGACCTTTCTCTCTACATACTGATGAAGATAATGAGCAGTGAAACAGAGCGTAGGCAGAAGAAGGGAAAAGAAGGGCTCAAGATGATCTGCTAGCATGTTAGGCTTAGCATAATCATGAATTGACTGCATTTGAATAATCTCTTTCCAAATTAAATGAGGATTAAGTGTCCAAATTTTATTTTGGAAAAAAACTAAACACCCCCGTGAAGCCCCACAATATGCAATCCCTAACCTTCCGAAACCGCCTGACTATCTTACACTAAAGTATTCCATTAGCAATGAAGTTTTCATTGCCTTTGGGCAAAAAGGCAGAGAGGATAGAGAATGTGGTCTGGTACTTGTATACAATGTAGTTGTGACTTTGCCTCTTAGGCACACAGTAGGAAAGAGTACTGCATCAGACTGCCTTGTCTAAAGTGCTTTATACTCAATGACACCAAGCCATATAAACATGAAAAGAAATGTACTAGACATGCGTGGGAAACGTACTAGACATTCCCCTTCAAAAGTAAATGTTAAATCTGGGTTCATTGTAAATCAGAGGCAAGGATGCTGAAATAAAGAGAATAGAAAATAAAGATGATTTTGTTGATGGGTCTTGTTTTTTTGTTCACATTCCTTTCAACTGACATGAGGGCTGCATTTTTGTAATGTGGCTATCGTGAAATGGTTTGGGCGTGTGTATTTGTGTCTGGTTGGTGTTGTATGTGGGTGCTGTTTGTTGTTGGTATATGTTATGAACTGCATATTGCATCCCCCCAAGATTCCTATGTTGAAACTCTAACCCCCATGAATGGTATTAGGTAGTGGGGCCTTTGGGAGGTAATTAGGTTTAGATGAAGTCATGAGGGTAGGGTCATGATTACGGGATTAGTGTCCTTAAAAGGAGAGAAGGAGACTAGAGCTCTCACTCTGGACTGTATGCAAAACAGCAAAAGGGTCCTCACCAGATGACGGATCTGCTGGCTCCCTCACCTTGAACTTTTCAGAATCACATTTCTATTGTTTAAGCCACCCGGTCTGTGGTATCTTTCTATGGCTTCCAGGACTAAGTATGTGTGTGTTTGTGTGTGAATAGCCATTGGTGGGGTGTTTGTGGATGTCTGGTGGTTGGTGATGTGTGTGGCGAATGTGTGTGTGAATGGTGGCTGGTCGTGTGTGTGGTGGCTGATGGTGTGTATACTTGGTGGTGTGTATGTGAGTGTGTTGTGGTTGATAGGAAGTGTGGGTTTCACATCTGCCGGGTAGGCCACTGAATTAATATCCGGCCATTTGAACAAATGAATCTTTAGCATCCTTAATTTATGCGGAAGCACAGATCAATGCTGAGATACTGGCCATTTATTTTACAGTTTTTGTTGCTAATTTGTTCTAGTGAGATTTATAGCAGTCCTTGATGAAGTCCTGAGCCTTCCCTAAAAGCATCTGCCCTTTTAACTGAAACTTCTCTAAAAGCAGCTGCCCTTTCAACTAGGAGGAAACCCTCCTAGTTGAAAGCCTTTCAACCTTCTTTAGGAGAAGAAAGTGAATGAATGAGAATGGAGTGAGAATGAGAAAAAATGGGAAGGAGAAGAAAAGAGCGTAAAGGGAGACAAAAACAAGAAAGACATCCTTTCTATGGAGCTCTGTGCAACTCTGACAACCATAGCATGATCTTGGCTTTTTCTAAATGAGATTCTCCCTCACCATTGGAGTTGTCTGGGTTCCCAAGGCTAACAGAATATATTTAGAGGTGCCTCAGTGATTATTTGCAACTTCTGTAAATTAGCTGAGGACTAACATCCTGGGTGGTGTCACAAACCTGCAAAAGACAACCATTCCACCAACTTTGGGACAAAATTAATCTTTTCAACCCTTTGACTAAATGACCTGATTAATACTAAGCCCTAATATCCCCTTTCGGACACATAATAACCTTCCTTCCTTAGCTCGCATAATTTTTAAAAGAAGCAAATGGAAAACTGGAGAGTATCTTCACTATTCATTATATGTTGAATATACAAGGTGACTCTCTACTTCAATAATTGCAAAGGCCAGAGAAGAATTATTGCTTCCTTGATTCTGTGACTCTGTTTTGTCCTCCAAAGGTGTATCCAAAAAAATCAATGTCAGCTGGCTTTAGAATAAATGTTTTTAATGGGCCTGCTGCTGCCAAGTCTGTCCAGGATGCTTGATCAATGTCTCTGCACCAGTGATAGAAGCACTGCAACTTCAGCAGCCTGGTTCTGTGCAGACCATCGCAGGGGCTCTCGATTTAAAATGCTTACAGGAGTCAGACATTGGTGTATGTTATAATAATATATAATTATTATATAATTATATAATATATAATAATAAGTGGACTCAAGGGTCCACTTATTATAAATAAGGGGAGCAATTAGGCATAGGACAATAGGAAATATGAGGGACTGTGTGAAATTGGAGAGTGTACCTCTGATGTAAAGGAGGCAGCCGTCAGTCACCTTCATCAGCTACCATGAGGCAATGAGGGCCCTGTGTTGCAGGAACATCTGATTTTTAAGAGAAATTTTCTCATATGGTTTATCTCTGTATCTGGCATAATACACAGACTAAGTTGGGGTCACACATGGTAAAACTTGTGAGAGGGTCATCTTGAAGAAAAGATTAGGGAATTTTCTAATATTAAAACCCCTTGGAGAGGCACATTTTTGTTTTCCAGGGCTGTCATAATAAAATACCACAAACTGGGTAGCTTACAACTACAAAAATTTACTTTCTCACGGTTCTGGAGGCTAAAAGTCTAAGAACAAGGTGTCGGCAGGTTTGATTTCTTCTGAGACCTCTCTCTTTGGCTGGCAGATGGCCACCTTCTCATTGTGTCCTCACGTGGTCTTTTCTTGTACTTATGCATCCCTGGAGTCCCTTTTTGTGTCCAAATGTCCTCTTCTTAGGACACCAGTCAGACTGGATTAGGCTCCACTCTAATGGTTTATCTTAATAACCTCTTTAAAGGTTTTTCAAGATACCGGAGGTATAGGGCTTCAACATATGAATTTAAAGGAGGTACATAATTCAGCTTATAATGAGGCAACCCTTCACAGTCTGGGTTCTGCAGAGGCAGGCAGCTCGGGCATCTGCAACCCATTCTCTTCATTCAGACCAGCAGACAATATGTGTTACAAACAAGGAGTAAGCAACTCCAGCATCACATAGGCAGTGACTTAATTAATGGTTTACGCCTATCCCTAGACAAGAATCCTAAAAGAAACTTGTGATTAATACAGATTATAAAGGCTTCCTAGAGAGAGTGTGGAAATACTCAACTCCTGCAACAGAACCAACTTGTTTCATCAGTGCAAGACATATTCCATTCTGGAGATGGCATTGTCCTTAAATAGTTAGTAATTGGTATTTCAGTGTATTCCAGCATTTGTTATCAAGCATAGAGCCTATTCTGTAAGACAAAGCATCTGTAGGGAGAAGTGGTGGTTTATGCTCTCCCTCTGTGTATTGCCACAGTGTTAAAAGTCAGTAACTGCTTAGCCTTCCAGAGAGAGGCTTCCACATTGATAATGAGAATAACTTCACAGACTGTTTTTTCTGGTAAAGATCAGTTTACCTCTTTTGAACAACGACAATTAAAAAAGCATACTAGAAATTGAATTTCCTATGGAAGTGCTTGAAGCTCTTTACTTTTAAAAAAAAGTTTGTTTTCCATTGGGTGCAATGAAAACCAAAAAATTAATCTGGTAACTTAAGAATTTGATACTGACTTATATAACTCCCTAGCAAGAAAAAAAATAATAATTAAAAGAACCAGCAAAGTACTTGAATAGAGATTTTTCCAAAGAAGACATACAAATGGCCAATAGTTATATGAAAAGGTGCTCAGCATCACCAATCAGCAGAGAAATGCATATTAAAACAGCAATGAGATATCAAATCACACCTGCTAGGGTGGCTATTATCAAAAGGACAAGAGATAAGTGTTGGCAAGTGTGTGGGAGAAAGGAACATTCGTACATTGTTGTTGGGAATGTAAATTAGTACCGCCATTATAGAAAACTGTATGGAGGTTCCTCAAAAAAATTTACAACAGACCTGCTATATGACCCAGAAATTCCACTGCTGGGTAAATAACCAAAGGAAATGAAATCAGTATCTCTAAGAGATACCTGCACCCCCATGTTCACTGCAGACTTATTCACAATAGGCACGATATGAAAACAATCCAAGTGTCAACAGATGAATGAATTCAAAAAAAATGAAGTACACACACACACACACACACACACACACACTCACACACTCAAAAATCTTATTTGGCCGTGAGAAAAGAAGAAATTCTGCCATTTTTGACAACATGAATGAACCTGGAGACATCATGTTAAGTGAAACAACTCAGACACAGAAACACAGATACAGGATGATCTCACTTATATATGATATATAAAAACATCAAAGTCATAGAAACAGAATAGAACAGTCATTACCAAGGGGTAGGGATGGCAGAAATAGGGAGATGTTGATCAAATGGCCCAACTTTCAGTTACAGGATGAACAAATTCTGGGGATCTGAGGTATAGCATGAGTGGTGATGAACGTGTTAAGTATTTAGACTGTGACAATTATTACACAAGGTATACCTATATGAAATCATCATGTATATACAATCTTTAATTGGCAATTAAGTATTTTTAAAAAAGAATTTGACTCAATGTTCTCATGTCACATGTCTATATATCTCACTTGGTTACTGGCTGAATCAAAATGGTGTTGTAAGTGCTGCAGCATTTTTGTAATCCAATGAGTAGAGAATCAAAATACGGTATTATATCTGGAATCATAGCGAGCAGGGTCTTCTGGAAAATTCCTAGGTATCAAACGTTTGTGAGTAGATTCTTGACTTAAGCCTTTGGAGTCAGCTTTTCAACTTACAAATTTAGATTTAGGTCTCAGAGGCTCTAGTTTGTCTCTGTGAAGTGTGAGGGGATGGAAAAACAGGATTGGGGTGAGAGTTGTCATATGCAAGCCATGTGTACCGCAAGACAGAGAAAACTCATCTGCAGAGAAGGATAAGAATGAAACAGACAGATCAAGAGTAGTAGAAAAGGGAGCCTCTTCACTCCTAAGGAAGTGATAAGTTAATTATAGCCCCTAACTCCCAATTGCTTGCTTCCATCTCTGGTGCAATCCAGGTATATTTTCTGCCATTGGGCTTCATGAAATATCCATGTATCTTTCTAGTAAATACCACTATTTACTTAAGATATATTGAAAGTTCCTGTTTATGCAATCAAAACATATCCCAGACCAAATCAAGTAATCAATTAACCACGGGAATTATCCAATTCTGAATAATGATCCCAGATCTTTTCATTTCTTTATTTCTAAATTGTCTTTGTAGTCAATTGTAGATTTTTTCCACCAGTTTACAGTCTTCCCAAGTTTTGAAGAAGCAAATGTGATCATTTTTACTTACCGATTTATATTACTTCTGATCAGATTTTCTATAGTTTGAAAGTTTTATTTCTCAAATACAGAAGACAGATATGCTAATTTTAATAAAATGGTACTGGTCCATACCTAACCTTCAATAAATAGCTGTAAATGGATTGATGTTTACTTCTTCTCCCAAGTCTTTCATGTGGCACAAACTTTGTATTGTTGGGTAATACATTTCTCATTTCTTGGTGGGCATTAATGTGGTCTGTGCTTCAAAATGTCTGTTAGAATTGGTGCAACGAATCTATCTACCTGAATTTAGATACCATCAGTATATTTCAAATTTCTTGGCTCTTTTTTTACTCATCTTCTGTGGAGAAGTGCAAAATAGTCTACTACAGAAAAATTTAGGGCTAGATGAAGATTCATTTTAATGGGGAAGACGTGAGATGTGCTGTTTAATTAAAGGTATAGTTTAGATCTCTATTGCTCCTCTAAATTAAGTGCCCTACAGTTGCTCAGTATAAAAAGTCAATTGGATAATCAGGGCCAGATGTAACATAGACTGGCTGTCGCTGTCAGGTATAAAGCTCATGGGGTTAACACTTCCTTTGGAAGAAAGCACCCTCCTGTTACTATGATTTGATAGCTCTGCCTTCAGCTCTAGACGCTACTGCCAGGTAATTAGTGGTACATCCTTAGGGTAGCCCCTGCATAGCTGTTACATGTAATTTAGGCAAGAATATACCCTCCTTCAGTCAGAGCTTTCCTAATGCCTTCATATGGTCTTTTTATTTTAAAAAGGAGTAACATTAGTTTATACAATTAGAATTGACTTATGTACAACAATGTGAATATACTTAACACTATTGCACTGTACACTTAAAATGCTTAAGATGGTAAACTTTATGCTATGTGAATTTTACTATAATTCTTTTAAAAAGAAAAAAAGTGGCTTGTGATGTTGTTACCTGTGGTTTTCCTGAAGCAATAGGCAAGTGCCTATGTAGGCTACAATGGTTTATTTGGTTTTAAATTTATATGAAAATTTTCTTAAATTAACTGCATTCTACAACTCACCTTAATGTTGAAGATTCTCAAGCATCTAGTAAATATTACTGCTTTCCTCCTCTCCTATTTCTTTCCATAAACATTTATCAAGCATTTGTGTATTTGAGACTAGATAGAGAAATGAGAAGCAAGCAGGCTTTGGTCTCTACCCTCAAGGAGCTGCAGACCCGTTGGGATAACTGACAAGCAAATGCTGGGCTACAATTCTGAGAAATATGTCTAAACATGATGTTTAGGAAATCCAGGACAGGATATCCAGCTAATCCTGGAGTTGGGATAAAGAGTAGACATGCAGGGTTCACCAGAAGTGACGTCTGAGAGCAGAGTGTATAAGGAGTAGCTAGATGAAGAAAGGAGAGCGGGGCATTGCAGACAGAAGGAACAACATCTAAAAAAAAAATGCAAAGCATCTGGAGAGGGGCATAAAATACTGCAAATTATTGTGTCTTTGGTAAGTAGTATTTGTATGAGAAGGAATTGGGCAGAGGATATGAAAAGTGGAGAAGTGGCAATAAATGAGGCCCGACAAATAGTCAGGGTCAGATCCTTGTATATCATGTTCAGAAGATTGAACTGTGTCCTAAACCTTCCCCAAAATGTTTGAAGAAAACCTTGAAAGGAATTTAAACAAATTCTACCAGTTGTGGTTTAGAAAAGTCACTTTGACAGTGCTGTTGAAATGTATTAAAATGAAAAAGCTGATGACTTTCCAGTAATTCAGGAGGAGAAGTGACAAAAGTCTGAACTGGAGCTGTGGGGCTGGAGGAGAGGAGAAGGAGTGAGTAATATGGGGTGATTAGGTATGAGAGGAGTGGGGAGGGAGAAGGAAGGGTCAAGAAGAAGTAGCATTTTAAATGCTACACTGAAGATTTGTGCATTTCACTCTATGAAAATTCCCTTCACCCCAATAACTGTAGTTTATAATAGCTATGCTCAATGTTGACAGTGAACTGATGTCTACAAGCTACTCTGAAATAAGAAGGAATGATACAAGGCTAGATGGGTTGATATGTGATAAAGCAAGTACAGCACAAATGATAGTTGTAGAATCTAGGTGTTGAGTTTATGGATGTTTGCTGTATAATTCTTTCAATTTTCCTACAAGACTGATAATTTCCAGAAGAAAATATGAGGTAAAATGTTGCTATTATTTTTCTTTATGCGATGTGAAGAAGTTACAATATACATTATTATGCAAAACAGCTATAATTTGAATAACAAGAAAACCCTATCACATGCAATGCTTCAGTAGTATATAACATTTTCATACTGTGGCCATATTGATAAACTAATGAATATTTTACTTCAATCTGTTGGTTTTGTGAGCCATATGTTTTTTCTTCTCCAAATTAGCTAGTGTATTTTCAGGTAAATGACCAGAAAAACCATACATTGCTGTAAACATCAACAAATAAAATATATGAAGTATTGCTTACTCCAGAGTATGTTATTTCACTTAGAAACTGGTGTAGTTGACTTTGGGTACTAGGTATGGGAAACAGGGAGAGGGTACTAATTTCTAAGAAACAACTAAATAAACAAAGAATTACTGATTTTTGTGCGTGTGAGCAGGGCAATGATTGACCTTAAACAAAGTAGACAATCCAAGAAAAAGAGTAGATATGGAATGAAGAGGGTAGGCAGAGAGGATTATTTTAGGTTTTACATGCTGAGCCTGAAGTGTTGCAGGCAGTTGGACATATGGTTTTGGAATTCAAGAGGAGGTTCTGTGCTGGAGATGGGGAGTCATTAAAATACACCAATGAGTCACTGGAATATATCCAGATGGTGATGTAGATGAGACCTTGGGTGAGGGGGCAGAGTGTCAGAAAAGTCGACACAGTTAGGACTATGAGGGACATTTCAAGAAAACAGAGAAATGGAACCTCCCGTTGAGACTATGAGACTAGGAAGATATGCCCAGATAGGTAGGGGAAGAGGGAGAGGGTGAGAGAGAGGGAGAGGGAGATAGGGGGATGGGGAGAGGGAGGGGAGAGGGAGGGGTTGGGGGAGAGGGAAGGAGAGGGAGAGGGATATCCAGGATCTGAGAGGAAAGAGCCAATCAAAAGGAGGGAGTGGAGGAGAGTGGTTCACAGTGTCAGGTGCTCCCCAGGGTTCAAGTGAGGTTAAGAGGTTAAGGCTAAGTAGTTACTACTGGGTTTGGTGGTTGTAAGTAATCAGAAATCACGGTGAGAATGACTTTGGTGAAGAGGTGAATTATAGCATAATGAGGAGTTGACAAGCAAATAGGACGTTAAAATGTGGATACATCAACTGTAGATTATTCTTTAAAGAAGTATGGCTATGACAGGTTAAGCAGCTTTTTTTTTTTTTTTAGATCAGAAGGACTCAAGCATGTCTGAAGGATAAACCCCTTGGAAATGGATTAAATAAACAAAAGAGAAGAGGTAATAACTAGAATGTCTGTGAAGGGAAGGGATTCTGGGGCCAGGTGGAGGGTCTGGAGTTGGATGGGTATAGGGAGACCTTGTGCTTCTCCCACTGAGTTGGGGGAAAGGAGGCAAGGATGGGTGTGATTAGGTTCCTTTTCTGGGTAAGAAGAGATGATGGCAAGGAAGGTGAAGAAGCTCAGTTCCTGGCATCTTACTTGTCCTGTGAAGTACATTATGAGGTCACCAGGCAAAAGTGATAGGGAGCGTGGTGGGGTAAGGGACTTATGAAGAAAATAATGTATGGAATTATGAGCAGGAGCAGAAAGAACATTGAAGAAAACGCGGGCCATCAGAAGGCACGGTTGGGTAGTGTTTTCCAAGAGCTCTCAGTTATCCAAATATAGATCGTATCTACCTCGCCATTTCCATTCTGAGAAGCTTGTCAGCTCTCAGCTGCCTTCTGTTCTGGGTTTAAGCCTCATTATAGACAGAATGTACCAGGGGCTGATATCTGTTATTTTGTAAAGAAATTTTCCACCTGTGCAAATTACAAGAAACAAATGACAACAACAGATGTCTTTAAACATGTTATTCCTGGAAATCCAGTTTGAAATATTGTTCATTTTAATATTTTGATATTAGCATCATAGTCAGATTGACCCCACACCAGTATGACCACCAAAGCTGGGCATGACCTAGTATGTATATTACGTCTTATAGCTTTTCTCCTTGGGCAGGTAGTGTATTCTGCTTCTAGAAGCCTTAATGTTCCCTTATGGCAAGACAGAAGTTGCCAAGTCTAACCCTGCTCCCTAGCTCCTATGTACTCAAGTCAGAGGCAAGATGTCACAGCTTTAAATCAAAATTGCGTTACTGACCTTTTTGTTTCCCACTGTTCAACTGTCATCTCAGTTTTCTGCTTTCAGAATTGGAAAGATTGCCTCCAATCCTGATCTCTATTTTTTCAAATGTGGTTCAGGTTAGAAATCAATCTATGGTCAGCCTCTGGTGTGGGTCTTTCTGCATGCAGCTCTAAGATGCTTCATTTTGATACTGTGCTTCTCATTCTGTTTATCTCAACATCAATTTCAGCAGGAAGTCTCTCTCTACAATTCCTGGCTTGTAGAGATCCTACAGGTGAGAAATTTCTTGTCTCCTTCAATGTTCATGTCACCCACTGCTCCTTGCTGGTGTCCAAAAGTCCCATCACTGCATCTTTCCTGAGTCACTGCACTCAAGTGACAGAACTCCTTGGGGGCTAAACCAGACGTCACTCAGTTTCCCACAGAGTAAGAACAAATGTTTTCAGAAACAATTTGTGAAGTACTGAGTCAATTCAGAATCAAATTCCTGTATTATTTCTAACATTTCAGTTCCACTTTGAAAATGGCATTTTTTAATTTAATGCCATTCTTTAGATTCAACGAAGTCATCCTGAATGACTTCACTTCTCTGCCTTCTGTTTATCTACTGGTGCTCCCCAGGATCTTAGTCAACACATATTTGTTGAGGATGTACTTGAGCTTGTCCCTGGTGATAAAGAGGTAAATAAATTATAGTACCTGTTATCAAACACACTTATAGTTTGGCAAGAGACAAGATAACAGTTAATAGATAGCAGCAATTCTCAAAATATAGCAAACAGAATAATCAACTGTAAGGCTAGATTCTTTAGCCCCTCCTTACATGTGGGGGCGTCGAGGAGGTGCCGGAGAATGGTGGTGAGTTGGTGTAAAAGATGTGAGAACTACACTCTGAGAAACATTGAAAGACAAGATATAAGGGTTGCAATAAAGATATCGACTCTGGGTGCTCTGGAAGCCACAAAGGGGCTGACTGTCTCTGTCAAGGTGGGTGGTAGAGGTGGGGGAGGCTGAGAAGAGGTTTATGGCATAGCTTCACTATCTCCTCTCAATGATCTGTGAGGATGAACTGCCCATTTTTGGCTCTTTGTCTCTAAAACCTCTTCTAAAGTGTGTTCTACTTGATCTGTATTGGGCACCCTTCTGTCTTAGGTGCTTTTATGTTTTCTTTTTACTAAACAATTATACTGTCCACAACTTTGTGCGGTTTGTGTGTCTCTTCCCATTTCTAGACATGTCGTAATTAAGTAGCAGTTTTTTTCAAGACTGAGTTTCCCATACTTAGCTCCTTATTTCTGAATTTCCATTGCTTCATATGCTTTTTGCTTTTAGCAAACAAGTTCTTTTTCTTGACCCCAAACTGAGAATTTCATTCTTACTTTATCCAGTCATTGAATGCATTGCTTGCTTTGGTCAGTTTGAGAGAAAGACATGGGATATCATCTTGTGGAAGGGAATTGCAGCGAAAGCGTTCAACTAAGAACAAAATGTTTTCTTTCTAGAAATCTATTAGCTCTAATCGGAATGAGTTTTTACTTTTTACTCTTGGACATTTTGCTGAGGGAAGACTATGCAAGCAGACCTGTTAGAGTAATTGACGATAAATGGATACGAAAGGTTATCAATAGACACCTTAGCACCATATTTGTGTCTTTCAATTTGCACTTTGATGTGGAGAAAGTGCAAAATGTATCACATACAAATCTTTATGTAGTTAGTCTCTTAAACAAGTCATCACTGAGAAATGAGGAACAATTTCAAGCTGTGAACTTTTCTCTTTTTCTTTATCCAGTGTATTATTTCCTCAAATTGAATTGTTATATAGGAACAAGACTTGTGTTATGTTGTCAGGGAGGAGAGATGTGAAAAATATGCCATGCATTTTACAAAAGAAGATGCCATGAGCTGAATTGCGTCCCCACCAAAATTCATACATTCAAGCCCTAACCCTCTTAGTGACGTATTTGGAGATATGGCTTTCAGGAAGTACAATAATTAATGTTAAATGAGGTCATAAGAGTATGGACCAACTCTGATAAGATGGGTGGCCTTATAAGAAGGTCTTTCTCTCCACGAGCACACATAGAAAAAAAGCTAAGTGAGCACACCGTGAGAAGGCTGCTGACTGCAAGCCAGAAAGGGAGCTCTCACCAGAACCTGACCATGCTGACACCCAAATCTTGGACTCTTAGCCTCCAGAACTATAAGAAAATAGATTTCTGTTGTTTAATTTACCCAGGCTAATGATATTTTGTTATGGCAGCCCAAACAGACTAAGACATGACATGCTTATGGGCATCTGTGGATTCTGTCTCTAGTTCTGATTCTACCACATTTAGCTCTTGTGGCTCTAAAAGTTTCAGAAGACCGCACTTGCTTTTCTGCAGAATGAGAGGGTCAGACTTGCTGACTCCTAAGATCTTTTCAAATTTTTAAAGTCTTCGATTTTATTTATATCAAATAGAGTTCTTTGTTGAAGAGTGTATATATACCAAGACTGAAGCAGCCTACAAGGCCTTTTTGCCTAGCTCTCTCATTTAATCGAAGTGGAAACTAAGGCCTCAGTAGATTAAATGATGTGGCTTTCCTGGTGTTACCCAGATACTCCTGGCAATGCCTGCAAGCGTAGTCTTGTTTGTTTCTCTGAGGATTGCACTGTTCAGTGGGTTGGCAGCTGTCAAATAAGAATAGCATTTTCTGTTATGGACCTGTTTCACTGGGGGAATGTTAATGAGTTGAAAAATACTGAGCTTTTCAGAATAGATATATTTTTATTATTCTATTTGATTTATGATAAAAATATTCTGTAAATGTTTTCTTTTGAAGTTACTTATTATTACATGTAAGTATTTTTCTCTATATAGTGCCAACATGTGTACATAGTAATATTTTATTATAAATTCTGTATTTGAGAGTAACACATGAGTATGGTAAATAAATCATACAGATGGGATGAAAAGTTTCTTATTCACTCTTCTCCATTCCCAATTATATTTTCCAAAGACAACATCTTTTAGCTGCTACTTTAAAATTGCTTTTGATGATTACCTTGATAATTTTAGATAATGTCCTTATTCCTGTACTCCTCCATTAATCAATTGATTATACCCATAACCCTCTTTGACTTCATATTAAGAGAGTTGAGGCTTACAACTCACTTACATTACTCTTCCATCTCTATCTTCCATGCTTAAGTTAGATAAATATATTTAGTTTCTCTAAATCTTTGTAACTTTAAATAATATGAAACTCTATAGTTTTGACAGAATTTCTTGATTCCTTTCTTTGTAGAAGTAGGACCCCTACTCTTTTCTCATTTTTCCTTTCCTGATTCTACATCCTCCTATCAGCTGCACTTTTGCTTTTACATTGGCAAGGTTAGCATTTACATTCCTTTCTGTAACCACATATGTGTCTCCTATGCTTGCCCAGACCTTGACTTTACAATTTAAAAACCAGTGGAACAATGCTTAATATTTTCTCTTTGAATAATGTTTTGGGACCCCAGATATTCTGTGCAAATAGATTTTTTGTGAAAACGGAAATTGGAAACTTGCCAATTAGGCAATTTTGGATTAAAAATTGCATTTATTTGAATTATTATGGGAGATAAATATGTCACTATTCTGCACTTTTCTTTTTTAAATTATAGCATAATTAAATTGCCAGAAAGTATCATGAATATTTTTAATTTTTTAAAACCATGTTAATTTTTATTAAATCAGAATTTCTGGTTTGGTTCAAAAGATCTAATTTGACATTGCATTAAATTGTATTGTTTCAGAAGTCTTGATAATGACTCTTTAACTGTTTTACTCACTGAATTTGGTAAAATTCTACTTTTAATATGCTTCTGCTGTGTGATGCTTAAAATTATTCCATGTAACTAAATCAGAACCTTATTATAAGTCACCTTAGAGTCACACCAAAAATATTTGGTTATTGTTAAAAGTGTTAAGTATGGAAGTTGATTTGTGATGAAGGGAAAGTCTTAATCCTAGTAATGTCCCTTGTACTGAATTCTGCTATGTCCAGTGAAACTTGTAGGAGGTTTCTGTGGGTTCTGGGTCAAGTGTGTCCGTATTTTTAAATTATGATAACAACTCTAATACATTGTGTTTTTTCTTTTTTTGTGGTCATATTTTTCAGTATGGTTGCTAGGAAGTGTTGGTATAGCTGTGACTGCAAGTCATTATGCCTTTTTGATTAAAATATATTCTTGACCTTCCTTGCCTATTTAGTATTTTATATCCTGCAGACATAAATCTCAGAGCTAAGCTTAGCTCACATAGCTCTGTATATTTTCACTTTCCCAAGGGTAGTTATATCATGTCTGAGGTAAGAAGATCAATACAAAATAGTATTCTCTAAGTAAGGGCTAAACTAGCACCAAATATAGCTCTGACAAAGTGTTTAGTGGCTTCCTGTTTGTGATATTTATCAAAGCTAGAATGCTGACTAATACTAGGATTTGAGCTCTGCAGAAAACTATATGGAAGCAAAATATTGAGACAATGTTCATACTTATCATGGAGTCTGCAGTTTTTTATTTTTACAATAGATTGCAGTGGAATTCCCCTTTAAGGCTCTTAACTTCTGACTGAATCACATTTCTCATTATGACAAAATTTATTATTAACTAGTATCACTATAATTTCATGGTCTTTCCTAGATTATAAACTTCTGAAGAGCACTGATTATATTTTCTTTATATCCTTGAGAGTGTACTGCAGGATGTTTCTTATAAATGAGAGACTTGGCAAGTGCTTATTTTCTGCCTGATACTGTGCTAAACTCTTTATATGCATTATTATTATTTTTTAATTCTTAGAATAACTCCACGAAGTTTAGTCCTATTTCACAGATGAGTGACTTAAGGAGAAGACACCTTAAGTCAATTGACCAAAGGCACACAGCTAGTTAAATGATGCAGCTAGGATTGGTCTGTGTGCCTGAATTCTTCCAGATTGTCATGTAGTTGGACTCATACAGTATATAGCATTTTTAGATAGTTTCCTTCAGTTAGTAATATGTACTGAAGTTTTTGCCATGTGTTTTCATGGCTTTACAATGTATTTCTTTCTAGTGTTAAATAATATTTCATTACCTCAACATACTACAGTTCATTTATTTGCTTACTTACTGAAGGATATCTTGGATGTATCCAAGTCTTGATAATTATGAATAAAGCTACTATAAACAACCAAGTGCAAGATTTATGTGGATGTGCACTTTACGTTTTTTTTTTTTTTGGTAAATACCAAGAGGTAAGATTGCTGGATCATATGGTCACA
Organism: Callithrix jacchus; assembly: GCF_049354715.1. Taxonomy (NCBI): domain Eukaryota; kingdom Metazoa; phylum Chordata; class Mammalia; order Primates; family Cebidae; genus Callithrix; species Callithrix jacchus. Next base: position 107,014,216 of record NC_133503.1, on the reverse strand, counting down.
GTTGTATTTAGTTTATAACAGACTGCTAAACTGTACTATTTTGCATTGTCATTAGCAATGAATGAGAGTTCCTGTTGCTCTACAAACTTGCCGGCATTTGGTGTTGTCAGTGTTTTAGATTTTAGCTGTTCTTAGATGTGTGTAGTGGTATCTTGTTTTAATTTGTGCTTCCCTAATGACATGATGTTGAACATCTTTTCATATGTTTACTTGTCATGTGTATAGCTTCTGTGGTATCCATTCAGGTCTTTGGCCTATTTTTTAATCAGGTTGTTCATTTTTTTTTATTGTTGAGTTTTCAGAGATTTTTGTATATTTTTTATAAGATTCCTTTATCAGATGTGTCTTTTGCAAATATCTTTTCCCAGTTTGTGGCTTATCTTCTTCTTCTCTTGACATTGTATTTTGCAGAGAAGAATTTTAAAATTTAATAAAACCCAATTTGTTAATTCTTTCTTCATGGATAATGCCTTTGGTGCCATGTTAAAATGTAATTGCTATATCCAAAGTCATCTAGATTTTGTCCTATGTTGCCTTCCAGTAGTTTTGTAGTTTTGTGTTTTACTCTTAGGTCTATTATTTATTTTGAGTTATTTTATTGAAGAGTATGAGGTCTATATCTAGATTATTCTTTTTTTCATATTTGGATGTCCAGTTTTCAACCATTTTTTGAAAAGACTATATTTTCTCCATTGTATTGTCTTTGCCCCTATGTTAAAGGTTCTTTGACTGTATTTATTCAGGTCTATTGCTGAGATCTCTGTTCTGTTCCAGTAGTCCATGTGTTTATTCTTTCACCAATACCAGATTGTCTTCATTACTGTAGCTTTATAGTAAGCCCGAAGGTTGGGTAGTGTCAGACTTCAACTCTGTTCTCCTCCTTCATTATTATGTTGGCTACTCTGGGTCTTTTGCCTCTTGAGAGAAACTTTAGAATCAATATATTGGTATCCACAATATAACTGCAAGGATTTTTGATTAGAATTACATTGAATCTATATATCAATTTGGGAAGAATTGACATCTTGACAATATTGAATATTCCTATGTATAAATACAGGCTCTGTATTTATTTAGTTATTTGATTTCTTTCAGCAGAGTTTTGTAGTTTTTCTCACATAGACCTTGTACATATTTTGTTAAATTTAGATGTAAACATTTAAATTGGGGGGAGTTAACGTAAACGATAATGTGTTGTAAATTTCAAATTTCATTTGTTCCTTGTTAGTGTATATAGAAAAGTTATTGACTTTTGCATATTAATCTTGTGTTCTGCAAACTTGCTATACTTGCTTTTTAGTTTCAGAAGGTTTTTTGTTGTTCTTTTGTTTTTTTTCTATAGATGATGAAGTCATCTGTGAACAAATCAGTTTTATTTCTTTCTTCCCAATCTGTACCTTTTATTTTTTTATCTTATCTAATTGCATTAGCTAGAACTTCCAGTATGATTTTGAAAATAAGGTGAAAGGAACATTTTTGCCTTGTTCTAATCTTACCAGGAAAGCTTAGAGTTTCTCACCATTAATTGATATTAGCTGTAATTTTTTTTTAATGTTCTTTACCAAGCTGAGGAAGTTCCCTGTATTTTTAGTTTGCTGAGAGGTTTTGTCATGAATGGGTATTAGATTTATTAAATGCTTTTCTGCACCTATTGATATGATCATGTAATTTTTCTTCTTAGCCTGTTGATATGATATACTACATTAATTGATCATTGAACGTTGCCTTGCATGCCTGGATTAAATCTCACTTTGTCATGATGTAGAATTCTTTTCATACATTGTTGAATTCAACTTGTCAATACTTGGCTGAGGATTTTTGCATCTATGTTCATGAGAGATATGTATCTGTAGTTTTCTTTTCTTGTAATGTCTTTATCTGGTCTCAATATTAGGGCAATGCTTGTCTCACGGAATGAATGAGAAAGTATTCTATTTGCTTCTATTTTCTGGAAGAGATGGTAGAGAATTGGTATACTTTCTTCCATAAATGTTTGGTAGAATTTACTGGTGAAGTCTTTTGAGCCTGATGTTTTCGGTTTTGGAAGATTATTAGTAATTATTAATTCAATTATCTAAAAAATAGAGGTATATTCAAATAGTCTATTTCTTCTTGTGTTAGTGTTGGCAGATTGTGTCTTTTAGAAACTGGTTCATTTCATCTAGGTTATCAAATTTGTGGGAATAGAGTTCATAATATTCCCTTAATTGTCCTCTTAGTAGGCTTGGACACTTCAGTGATGTGTCCTCTCTCATTTCTGATATTAGCAATTTGTGTGTTCTCTCTTTTTTTTTTTCTTAGCCCAGCTAGAGGTTATTATTTTTATTAATCTTTTAAAAACCAACTTTCGGTTTTGTTGATTTTTATTATTGTCTCATTTTACATTTCATCAATTTCTGCTCTAATTTTATTATTTATTTTTTTGTTTACTTCAGATTTAGTTTGCTCTTCTTTTTTTTAGTTTAATAAGGTGGAAACTTAGGTTGCTGATTTTTGGATCTTTTCTTCTCTGTCAAAAAATTCTGAAATTCTATTAAGAATTTCTTTTAACATTTCTTACAAGGCAGACCTAATGGCAACACATTTTTAAATTTTTGTTGGAGAAAGTCTTTCTCCTTTACTTTTGAAGAATAATTTCACAAAGTACAGAATTCTAGGTTAATTTTTTCTTTTGTCTCAACTTTCCAAATATTTCACTCTGCTCTCTTTTTGTTTGTGTGGTGTGGAAGAAAAGTCTAAGGTAACTCTCATCTTTGCTATTCTATATGTACGGCGTTTTTTATCTCTGATTTCTTTCAATATTTTATTTTTATTTATGTCTTTTTTAAAACTTCAAAATAATATGTGGCAATAGACTGAATGCATCCCCCAAAATTCATATTCTGAAACCCTAATCTCAATATATCAGGTATTTTGATGTGGGAACACATGGAGATAACTCGATCATAAGGTTTGAATGCTCGTGAATAAAATTGGTATCCTCATTTTTGAGGCCAGAGAACTAGCGCTAGTTCTCTTCTGCTATGTGAGGGTATAGTGAGAAGATGGCAGTCTGCAATCTGGAGAGGGCCCTCGCCAGAATCTGACCATGCTGTTACCCTGATCTCACTTTCAACCACCAGAACTATAAAAAATAAATGTTTGTTGTTCAAACTACTCAGTTTCTGGCATTTTATTATGGCAACTTAAACTAAGATATATGCCTGAGTGTAGTTTTCTTTTTTTTTTTTGCATTTGTGTTCTGCTTCAAGAATCTGTGGTTTGGTGTCATATTCGTTTGGTGACATTCTGAGTTATTATTGCTTCAAATATTGCTTCTGTTCCTTTTTCTTCTTCTGCTATTCCAGTTATGGGTATTTATAACTTTGGTAGTTGTTCCACAGTTCTTAGGTAATCTATTTTGAGTTTTTCAGTCTTTTTTCTCTTTGTTTTTCAGTTTTGGAAGTTTCTATTGCCATATTCTTAAGCTCAGAGATTCTTTCCTCAGCCTTCTACAGTCTGCTAATGAGCCCGTCAAAGACATTCTTTATTTCTGTATCAGTGTTTTCAGTCACTAACGTTTCCTTTTTATTCTTTATTAGGATTTCCATCTCTCTGCTTCCATTATCCATCTGTTCTTGCAAGTTGTCTGTTTTTTCCATTAATATGCCTTTAGCATATTAATCATACATTTCTTAAATTCCTGATCTGAATTGCAACACTTCTGCCATATCTGACTCAAATGCTTATTCAGTCTCTTCAAACTGTGTTTTTGCCTTTTAGTGTATCTTGTAATTTTTGTTGAAAGGTGGACATACGTAATGAAGAAAAGGAACTGTGGTAAACAGGCCTTCAATAATATGGTGCAGAGATATGGAGGGAGGGGAAGCATCCTATATCCTGTGATGAGTTTCAGTCTTTTGTTGACCCTGTGCCCCTAAATTTTACCTGTACTTGTCAGTTATGTTTTCTCTATTAAGTGGGACAGGAGGCCTAAAGGCTGCTAGGTTTGGGTATTTCCCTTCCTTTAGGTAAGTTAGGCTCTGCTAAAATTCTTACAAATGAGGCTCTGGTTAAATAGTTTCACCTGAGGGAGGCATCATTAAGAACGGAATGCTCCAGGTACATTTTAAGATGGTTCCTTTTCCCTTCTGCATGCCAGAAGCAAGGGATTTTTCTCTAATGCTGCTGTGAGAACTTGCTCAAGCTCCTGGAGGTAAAACTCACAAAATTGTGGAACCCCCTATGGCTGATTCCCCCTGGAATTTTTAACTCTCAGAGTTGTCTGCACCAAGCCTCTAGTAATTTGTCAATTACACTTCAGGTTTTTCTATCTTGGCACTGATTGCCATAGAGGTTCCTGCTCTAGTAAGTCATGATTCTCTATATTTGCTTCTCTGTCTTTCCAGTTTTTGGGGCAGTGGTTTGCCCTGTGACCTCAATTCTCTGTGGGATCTAAGAATAGTTGTTGATTTTTCAGTATGTTCAGCTTTTTACATGTAACGATGGAGTTGCAACTTCTAATCTCTTTACTTGCCGGAGAAACAGAAGTCTGCAAACTCTTGATAACCATTCTGCCTCATGTCTTCCCACAGATTAATTATTGAATTGAATTCTGTGCTGTGTGGTGTCTTAGCCTGGGTTCTCCATAACGAAAGTCTGAATTAAAGGCTTATGTGCTATTATTTTAGTAGGAAGTTCAATTCCAGCAGGCAAGAAGGAGGAAAAAAGGGAATGAGATAAGGAAAGGAGAGCCAATATTGTGTGTTATGAAACTGGCCACTTCCTGGTATTGAGTTGAATTGATTCTTCAATTTCAAGAAGCCCTTGAAGAGACCATATAAAAATTATTGTTTCAGAATAGTCAGTGGGGTAGGGGTGGGACTAAGACTATGTGATGTCTCAGTCTTCCATTCATCAAAATTTTACTCCATGATTTATCTTCCTTCCCCCACATTTCTGGGTTGCATACATTGGTTTAAAAAAAAAAAAAAGAGTCTCATGGTGTCTTAGTTTTGGTTTCCCTGGAAGCAGGGCATGAATAAGTGTTTGGTGCAGCTGCAGATAGTTTATTAAAATGGTGATCCAGGAAGAAGGAGTAAGGGAGTTGAGAGGAAGAGGGAAGGAGAAAAATACAGTGTAAGAATGCATTATTGAGGTTCCTACAGTAAGCAATAGGGGCTCCATTCCAGTACAGAATGCTTCTCAGAATTGTACATTCCATAGGATGGGAGGCTGGGGCATTAAGCCACTATCTCCCATCCCCACTTATTGAGAGTTGCCTGTGTGGGCTCCTCTCAAGGAAGTCACAGAAGAGAGTCGAGGCAAATAAGTCTGTTCCCTCTCTGGGAAGTGCTTAAATATGCATTTGCATGCTTATCTGGACATCTGGGATTTTTGGAGAAGTATCCTAGCTTGAAAAGCAGGGATACTGAGATATCAGCATGAGTCTGTGCTTGTGGGTAAATGCCCAGAATGCAGGTGGGCCAGAGAGATGTGACATAGATGATCTGATGCCAAGGGGAATTGGGGAAGCTGTGGGGCAGATTGTCAGAGCAGTATTTCTTTTGTGGTATGCTGTGAGATTGTGTCTTCAGAATGGTGCTGGCATGCTGATTTCAGGTGACGCATATTGTTTATATAGTCAGGGACCCTGTTAAAATATTTGCGTGGGACTTCACATACCCTAGGGAAACCCTTCCTGTGTGAGGTAGGTTGTAGTCATTCAAAGTTCGCTGCAGTAGCTGCAGCTGGAACAACAGAAAAGTAAGACTGAGAGGACATATAGTGGCATATAGGAGGTAACCGGTATCCTTGGCTAACTGCTTATTCAGAAAAGTTTTTACAGAGGATTTTTAGAGTCTTTCTTTTTCTTTTTCTTTTGAAACGGAGTCTTGTTTTGTCACCAGGCTGGAGTGCAGTGGCTTGCTCTTGGCTCACTGCAACCTCCACCTCCCGGGTTCAAGCGATTCCCCTGCCTCAGCCTCTCAAGTAGCTGGGACTACAGGTACGTGCCACCATGCCAAGCTAATTTTTTGTATTTTAGTAAACACAGCATTTCACCATGTTGACCAGGATGGTGTAGTTCTTCTGACCTTGTGATCCACCTGCCTCGGCCTCCCGAAGTGCTGGAATTACAGGTGTGAGCTACTGCAACTTGCCTATAGAGTCTTTGTTTTCCTATATGAATAGAATGATTGCAAAAATTTTATGAGTGAGTTCACATGTAGAGAGGATTGCAAAATGGGGCTGCTGCAAATTCATTTTATTCTGATGAGTATACTCCTTTTCAGAGGGGGAGTCTATTTCTCCCTTTCTGAATCTGGACCAGCAGATAACTACCTTATAGGTACCTAGATAAGGGAAAGTGCACCACTGGGGCTAGCCTTGTGACTTCCTTTGACTGAAAGAACAAGGCAGAAGTGACATTTTGCAAATTCTGGGATCTGGGCCTCAAGTAGTTTTGCAGCTTCTGCCTTTATTTTCTACAAGGAGGCCACCATTGAGGGAGGTCATTCTAGCCTACTGTGGTATGAGACGCCATGTGTAGGAGAACTAGGGTACCCCGGCTGATGGCCAGCACCCGCCTCCCAGCATGTGAATAAGACTGTTGTTGATACACCTTTATGGCAGCCCCTCTCTCTCAATGAAGTCACAGAAGAGAGTTGAGGCAAAACTAGAGGTGACTACACAGCCAAGCCACAGAATCATGAGAAATACTAAATCATTTTTAAGACACTACATTTAGGTGGTTTGTTATACAGCAACAGATAACTAATAACATGAACAAAATCCCGTTAGTCTTTGGAACCATTTTTGTGCCTTAATAAAATGGATGACTAAATTAAATGATGTGTTAATAAGTTTGCGAATAGTAATAAGGTTTCATGTTGAGTTTTGGCGAGTTCCTCTTCAGTATTTAGCCCATGAAGAAACCACAAAAAAGGAGTTGCTGTTCTATGCAAAGACGTAAGCTTATGAAAATTACACTCAGTGAAATGAAATGGCAAATAGTACCTTACGTAGTCTGTGTAACTATAACTAAAAAGAACAATTAATATGTATGAACTCTTCGCTTATGGCGAAAGAAGTGACTGTCATAATGTTCTTGTGTAAATGGTGCAAGTTTGTACTCTTCCAAACTATTCTATGGATTATATAAGTTACTAACTTACTGAAAGGGCTTGAGGGAAGGGGGCTGTGTCTTCTGAGAAGGAACTGAGTTCAGCCTGCGGTATTCTGAAGGGGTCCAGAAACTGTCAGTGAGAGGAACAAAGAGGAGAAGCCCAAGAAAATAGACTCCTTATCTTTATCCCTTTGCTTGTGTCTGTAATGTCAAAAGAGCTAGAGATACCAAATGTCCTTATAATAATGTAGAGGAAATCTTATAACCTGCCCTTTTAGCAGCAGAAATTTGAGTTTGATTATACGATGGAAAAAGAGATGTAGAGAATTTTCATAAGATCCCTGATTAAAAGACATCTTTCTGGTATAGTGTTCGGTACAGTAAACAGTAAAGCCGGTTCTTCGACCAACTGATAAACTATATCTAGATTATGCAAATTGGTAACTCATCTATCTAACTTTTCTTTAGCCTGCATTGCGTATGCACATTGTGATTTACAACAATTGAACTGCAATTGAAAAATCTAAGAGCTTTCACACAAAAACCTGTACTTTCAGCATCTCTTGAAATTTGGGTGCTCTGGCCATGGGTCTAGAGTTGGGGACAGCAATCACTTTAGACAGATTCCACATTCTCCAGTCAGTAAACTCCACTTACAATCCTATCAGGCTGGCTGCTGTAGGCATGTGCCAATCATTATAGAATTATTTCAAAGGAGTCAAGAGTCCTGGTAATCTGCACTTGACTATTTAAACAACAATAAATAGCTTCATTTCTCATAGGTGGAAAATGATCAGAAAAAGTGGGCTATTCATGAAATATCAATTTTAAAATCATTTCTCCTACTAAAAAGCCTCAGTTCAAGCAGAGTTTAATGTGTTTAGATAAAAGGTCTTATATGTGTTCACAGCTGATAAAGAGATCAACTCAGTTTGAGGAGAGGAAGAGATGGGTGCAGTTACTGACAGTGAAAGAAAACCCGTGTTTTGCTCTTGGTATCCTCTGGGAATAAAGATTTCTGTTGAGTCTGAGCAGAGAATCAGAGACAACTCCTTAAAAGAAGCAGCAAAGAAAACTGACCTGAAAAAACTTGTTGAAAACACTTGTATATGTGTTCTCAATTCAGCTCCTACTGATAAGTGAGGACATGTGATATTTGGTTTTCTGTTTCCGTGTTAGTTTGCTAAGGATAACGGCCTACAGCTCCATCCATGTCCCTGCAAAGGACATGATCTCATTCTTCGTTATGACTGCATAGTATTCCATGGTGTATGTGTGCCACATCTTCTTTTCCAGTCTGTCATTGATGGGCATTTACATTGATTCCATGTCTTTGCTATTGTGAATAATGCTGCAATGAACACATGCGTCCATGTGTCACATAGAGGGGAATGACAAACACTGGGGCCTTTTGGAGGGTGGAGAGTGGGAGGAGGAAGAGGATCAGGAAAAATAACTAATGAATACTAGGCTTAATACTTGGGTCACAAACTAATCTGTACAATAAACCCCTGAGACATAAGGTTGCCTCTGTAACAAACTTTCACTAGTACCCCTGAACTTAAAGGTAAAAAGAAACGGTTATATACACCAAAGAGAGCTCGTATGACAGATGAATAAAAAGAAGGGATTCTACTCTCTACCCTGTCTCACTATATTTTAGCTTAATAGAACACCTAGAACTTTAACAGAACCCTATTAAACAAGGCAAGTAACCCCAAGAGAGTTAATATTGTTTTCCACAATCTCAGTGAAATGGTGCTTTCAGTTGGAAACTTTGAAAAAATATACCTAGAATTTTGGACTGAAATTTATGTCCACTATGTTGTTAAAGAATGTACTTATTTTAGAGAGTTAAGTATATTCCAGTAAGTACACTTAGTTTGTGTGTTCAAACTATTAATTTTTTTGGTCCTCTAATACTATTAAGTTTGTAAAATATGCCCTGTGATTCTGAACTTGATTTTTATAGTGATTGTTAGAGTCATGGTCCCAAGAGTTAATTGCCTTCACATGTGTTCAGTCATTTGCTGCCAACTTGGAGACTTTCTTTCAAGCGCCTCCTTATGTCCCTCCTCACCAGCCAGAAATGTTTCCAGTGCCGTGCAGGGGTAATATCTCTTTAAATTACTACCATTCAGTCATCTTCTGGACAGGTTTTCTTTAACGGTCAGCAAATGAGCAGAACCTTCAAGGACTGCTCTCCAGACTAGTGGGTCTCCTACTTTGTATGGACATAATTTCCATTGGGAAATGTTTCTTGTGGTTCCAGATTTCTATTTCAGGGCACTGAAATAGAGACACATTGTTATTCTTTCATAAAACTTAGTCGAGAGTTTTAATGGAAACTTTATTAATATGATAAACTACATTCATTCATTCGTTTAGAAAATATATGTCAGATGGAAACTACCTGCCCAGGATATTAAATAAAATTCTATAGCTTTTCTCTGGGAGTGCACAGTTTTCTGCATGAGAGACAAATAAACACATGCTTATAAAAGAGTGTGAAAGTACTGTAGTGAAGGTAGGAACTGTGCAACATAGGATAAAAACTGGAGGGAATAGGGAAGTCAGACTAAGAAGTGGGTCAGAAAACATTCTGAGTGGTGGCATCCAAAGTGTGTGTTGAAGCAAGGAGTAGGAATTATTCAAGGGAATAAAGTGACCCAAATGCCATATTAGGAAATTTCGACTTTACCTTGAACTGAGTGTAGTTCCATGTAACACCATTAAAAGATTCTAAGCAAGAAATAAGTTTGACATGATTTCACTTTTAAAATGAACACTTTGGTTATACATGTGGAGGATGAATTAGCAGTGCGAAGTCAGGAAAAAGGACATCTAGTAAGAAGTAGTTAAAATAACTTAGATAGTAAAGTTTGAGAGCCAGAGCTCAAATACTAGAAATAAGAATATCTGTATATCTTTATCTACATATCTCAATGTCTATATCTACATATAAAGGAATAGACTCAAAAGACATTAAGAATGAAGAGGATTTATGCTCTGAGAACTGATTATATGCATGGGGTGAAGAAACAAGTCAGGGATAATTTCAGTTTTTCTGCTTGGGTGGCTGATTGTACAACTGGATTATCCACAATATTGATGAATAAGGTGGAGGGGCAGATCTTAGGAGACCAATGACAAATGAATCTTTGGACTTTTTGAAGGGCCAGTGAAACACTCAGAGATTCAATTATCATTTGGATATGTGGGTCTGCTGAAGAGGGAAATAGCAGGGCTGGAAATAAATGTTTTAGGGTCTTCAGCACATGGAAAATAGCTAAAACCTTGAGAATATATGAGATCATTCAGGGAGCGTTTGTAAAAAGGAAGGAGAAGATTACCAATTACAAATTTATGAGGCACAATGACTTTTAAAGGATGATCATTTGAAGAGAAGTGTGTAAAACCTTTTTTAAAAAACAAGCAACTACAAGGGCCGGAAGAAAACTAAGAAATGATGTGATTTGGGAATATCAGTCTATAGCAATCACAAAAATCACTCTTCTTAAAACTTTTAATTTCTATTTATTGACGAAAAATAGGTTCTCTAATATCATCATGTTTTCCATTCAATTTTAATTTTCAAAATGCATGTATTTTATCATAGGCATACTTTTATTATCAGTAAAATTATGGACCAGGTGCAGTGGCTTGCACTTTGGGGGACTGAGGCAGGTGGATTGCTTGAGCCCAGGAGTTTGAGACCAGCCCGGGCAATGTGGCAAAACTCCGTCTCTACAAAAAAATATTTAAAAATTCACCAGGAGTGGTGCTGTGCAACTGTAGTCCAAGTTACTTGAGAGGCTGAGGTGGGAGGATCACCTGAACCTGGGGATGTCAAGGCTGCAGTGAACCACGATCACACCACTGCACCCCAGCCTGGACAACAGACTTAGAGGGAGACCTCGTCTCTAAATAAATAAATAAATAAATAAATAAATAAATAAATAAATAAGTTATGTAACTATGTATACCAAAAGAAGCACATTTCACTGATTCAGTAATGGGTACTGTCTAGTTGTTTTTTTAAACTATGGAAATGATTACATGGGAGAGTAAGGACACCCCCATATCTTGACATTCTTCCCATTGAGAGGTGGGAGTATAATATCAATGTTCCCCTTTTTTGAATCTGGGAGGACTTTCTGTGTGCTTTGACCAAAAGAGTATGGCAGAAGTGAGGCTCTCCTGGATATTGTTAACTTCCACTTTCTGTCTCTTGGAATAGTCTCTAGGACCCCTGAGCTGCTATGTAAGAAGTCTACTACCCTGAGACTGCCATGATGGAGGGGACATTTGTGGGTGATTTGGTCAACAGTCTCCTTTCAGCCATCCTTGTTAAGACACCAGACATGTGCCAGCGTGAGATCTTTCATCTGCCAACTTAACACCACCAAGGGATCTTTGCTGATCCCAAGTAGAAGGTGATAATTATAGAAATATTTTCTAGATTTGATCTTTTGCAAATAAAAGCTACTAGTGCATCAGTAATTTCAATGCACAGAACTGCCTGAAGGCATCTAGACTCAAAATGAAAATGCTCTCTGTGAACCAACAAACTAGATCTCGTTTTGATTGTCACAGTTGTCATGGAATAATGCATCTTAATCCAAGGTCAAAGATTATCTTTTATGCTTATTGTCATCCTATCCCCTGCTGTTAGAAGGAGGAAGCCAGTCTGTGGCAGATGGAAAATACAAGACACCTATGACACAGAGGCATCAGCAGGTTCCTTAAATTGGGACCAGTATGTTTAAGAGTCTTATGCTGAACAAGCCAATATTTACTCTTTTGTCTTTAACTTTTGTTAATTAATTTGTTAAGGATAAATGTCCCAACTGGATATCATAAAATATAGTTGTATTTTAGACTGTGTATTTTTATTTCTCAATTAACACTTTGAGAAGAAGAGATAAAAACTGAAATTACCATTTTTACAACTATCCTTCATTTATACAATTACTGTTTTACAACTATCCTTTCATTTATATAATTTATACAATGGTGGATTCATAAAGGTGGAGATTGACAATGATGTTGGACAACTGTAACAGTGCTGGTTCCCGTGTTAAGAGCCTGTATCTTCTGATGTCACGTGCATATTCACATTGATACTTCACATGGGAAGCAGGAGAACACGGCAAAGATAGGTTGCATGCATTGCTTCTTTTTTGCAATGTGGTGAGAAACAAATTGGCACTGAATGTTTTGCAGTGAATTTGGTGAATGGGAAAGAGAAGTAGAGATAGAGATGTGTGAAAAATATGTAAAGGGAGTCAGTAAATAAGACTAAACAAATGCAATTTTAAAAGTGATAGATACTTATACATGTTTTGAAGAAAATAAACAAGGTGATACAACAAAAATGACAGGAGCCACTTGAGATAGGATGGTTGAGTCAGCTTCTCAGAAGATATGCAGCTGGGTAGGTAAGACCTGGGACTCAGCAGTTTACACAAATGCTTTTCAAATATTTGTTTTCCCCTAGCAAGCTACCAACTTCTCCCTTTCCTAGGCACATGCATGGACATCTAGTTTACCAGCTCTTGACTGGCTGCTTTCCATGGTTAGATTAATGAAACACATTCTAGGAGTAATGTAATTAATTCCCTGTTGGCTGACTCACTTTCTTTATCAATCATATTTCAAAATATATTGCATTTCCAAAAGATCAAATCAGGATAATACAACAATTATTTTAGAAATGTAAAAAATAATAGTTAATATTTAGCAAGCATTTATTAAATGTTTAGCACTGGCCTGAACACTCTACATGTATTAATTAATTTAATTTTTACAATAGTCCATAAGATTGGTGCTAACAATATGTTTATGTTAGAGATGAAACCAGTTAGGCCAAGAGAAGAAAAGAATTTGCCTCTTGTCATGCAGCTAGGAAGTAGAGGAACTGGGATACAAATCTCATAGTCAGACTACTTTCCTTTGCACTATGGACACTGTCTTCACAGAACAGCCATTGCATGTAGTTGAGACTTTGGTGGGATCATATCAGTTGAGAAATTTTTTGAATATGATGTGACTTTTTGAGAATGGCACTTTACTTTTTTTTTAAACAGGAAAACTACACTGAGGAAAATGTGTTATAGCCAAGCAATATTCTGTGTAAACAGCTAATAAATCAGAAAAAAAAATGTTAACAGTAATTTAGCAGCAAATGGGGTATTTGACCTGCAGCTCCCGGATGAATTCCCAAACGACATGAATAATTTATTTTAGGAAGATGAAATGATATGGGTTAGGTAATGCTTGATGAGAAATTGCAGTCATAATCGGGGAAATTGCTTCTACTTAGCAGGGTCACCAGTGGAGGAAGGAGCTGGTCCCAGGATGTCATTTTCCACCTTGAGAATCTTGGCAGAAGCAGTAAGTGCTTGCTGCCCAGCTGTGATTCAACTAGAGTAGTTCAAGTTAGCTTCATTTTCCAGAGGCCTCAAAGGCCGTTTGAATATCTAGCACCCAAATGGTCTCTGTGCTATTTTCTAAGAGGTTTTGCTCCAATAGCCTCTCCTCATCTCAGAGCTGCAGTTACATTTCCTAGATTTGCATAGATGCAAGGATCTCCTAGAACTAGGATAAGCTGTCAAGTTGTAGGGCAGCTCAGTTGCTTCTTGGAATTTATGCCCTAAGGGACAAACACTCTATAGAGCATTTTGAAAGCTGACAGCTTAGTGTTGGCAGCTGAATTTTGACATTCATGCTCTCATCAAAACTCTCTCAAACAGCTGAAACTGTAGGTATGTGACAGTTAAGCCTTCTGTGAGTCATGTTTATCTGGCAGGAAGAATGCTATCAGTTCCTTTATTATTTTATTATCCTATGCATTTCAGTTGCTTTTTTGTTAATGTATTAAAATTAATGCATTATTGAGATATCTAAAATGACAAAGCAAATCAAGAGTCACTCTTAGAATTTTAGCCTCAATACTATCTATGCTCAATTTAAAGATATGGATTTCCTGCTTCAAAATATTTATCTGGAAAATTTACCACCGAGATTCTGAAAAATGTAAAAAGCTGTACAAGAATTCACACAATTGGTAGTCTCTATAAAAGCTCATACTTAGTCCTTCCCCTGTGGACTTATATGGAGGTAATGAAAAACTATATTTCTTCCCAGGCTAGAGCTGACATAATTGCTAATGTTGAAGTCTGAAAACAAATTTTATCAAAATAAGGAGTTGAAAGTGGAGTTCTTCTTCTTCTTCTTTTTTTTTTTTTTGATACAACATGACCCTCTTAATTTTCACGCCTTTAATTGCTGAAAAAAATCAATGTTTGACAAATGAGAAAGGTCAGAGTTAGAAGTATTTAGAGAAGGGCGTGTTAGAAAGAGTTGAGAATTGTTGGTTTTTTTTTTTTTTGAGCAAAGAGTCAATAGCACTCCTGTTGCTATGCTTACTTCTTATGCCTATTTTCGTTAGTAAAAACAAAACTAAAATTATATTACTCATGATAAAATATATTTCTCTTTGGTTTCTAGAAAAATGGCTAAAAACACGATTTCTCTTTTTTAAGAAAATACCGTTAGCCTTCAGCCTCTGAAGAACCTTCACCAAAAAATGCAATGAAGAATCCTCTCTTATGCTTAAATACTAGAAGAGCACAAATTAAAATGTGTCAGTAAGGTAATTAACCCAACCAAACCCCCTGATTGCTACAGATTGAATGTGAAAGTGTGAAAAATTTTTGATGTCGTTTGATTTGTGACTGGAACTGACTTTGATAAAACGGCCTCAAGATGAGTCATGGTTGGATTTTCCATGTGTGTACTCAACACCAAATGTCAGTCCATTTAGTAAATTAAACTTCCTCAAAACAATCCTCAGTGCAAAGAAAAGAAATATTCTTAGTTGGACTTTTCTCAGAAGTTTTCCACAGACACAGATTTTGAATTAATCAGTGCCCAGTCTGCTTTATAGGCTAAGTTGAATGGTAGCTTGTAATAGTGTTAATAATAAATAACAGTAACAACAGTATCTAACACACAAAGAATGTATGTGATATGCTAGGTACCATTCTAAGCCATTCATGTACATATAAACATGCACATTATATATCCTTATCTACATATAATATACACATATATGTATAGTCTTTAATCCTTGATGTTGGTAGATGCTATAATTATCTCCATTTTGCAAAGGAGGAATTAGAGGATCAAAGAGATTAAATAATTTGTCCAAGGTCACAAAGTGATGAGAGAGTTATTTAAGTCAGGACTATCTCATTGTAGTGCCTGTGTTATTTATTTCCTCATTATATTTACCTTTGGTCGAGTTAACGGACCTTTTACATGTTGAAATATATTCATCTGAAGTTACCCGCACCACAAGAATTTCAAAATTCCATGTGAGTTCCTTCAAAAATATGGTCAATAGAGTGAAGAGAAATAATCACAATGGAGGTGATATTTTCAAAGCTTCCACACAAAAATGTCTGGAGGCAGCCTCGATAATGGAAAAATATTGATCAAGAGTTTAAAAGTTGATGAATTCAGGACCGATAGCAGCCAAATTTATATCCCTAAAATTTCCCTCTCATATTTCCAAATTCCCCTTTCTACATTTTAAAAGCTGATTTTTAGAAGTGATGACAGAAGTATTACAGAGTCAGCCCTAATAGCAGCTGTCAGCTCAGATTAGCGCAAGTAAAAATGTCTCTGTTTCTTCTGCACATCTGTTGTAGTTTTTTTTTTTTTTTTTAATCTGTGGATAGTGGGCTATAGTATGGTATATGGATTTTTTCCTGTATTTAACGTATTTTCTGTATTTCCTTTTTCATTACTTTGCCTCATTTCCTGAAAGTTTTTCTATTAAGACATACTAATTGCATAGCTCCAAGCAGGCACCAAATAGTAAATAAATGAATGCTTGGCTTAAAGATTTATTGGGACTTAAATATCTTGCCCTTATGATTTTTATATATAAAAAATTCTTTTTTTCTCTATCAATCACCTCAGAGTTTTGAAGTGCTTTATGACAGCTATTTATTGCAATATTAAGATAAGCTAGTTTTGAGATGTAAGTTTTTGCTCTTTTTGCTAAGATGTCTGTGTTTGGTCAGATTATATGACCTTGTGTCATTTCCTTTATTAGTAGTTTAAAGCAAATAAATACACAAAATCAGAAACAATGTGCAAGCTATTTGAGTGGCAAAAGGTGAGATTTTTTAGATTGCTTAATTTTTGTCTTTGCCAAAGGGCTTTTAGTAAATGCTTTTAAGCATGTGTGCGCACGCACGCATGCACGCACTCTCTCTCTCTGTCTCTCTCTCTCTCTCAGTTCCTTTTTTACATTTCTCACTATTGAGATAGAATGGAGCTTTATTTGGAATTTCAACTAAAGGAAGTGACTGAGTATTATCATCATCCTTTTCCTCTTAATTTCCGACTGGGATAGCTCTCTTAGGGCCAGCAGCAGCCGTCATTCCACCACATGTGAACTGCCTTAGGTCATGTGTGGTCAATATAGAGGAGGAATCACTGTAATAGAGGTGATAGTTTCAATGTTTCAGATACAAAAATGTGTGGAGACAGAGTTGGTAATGGGAAAATATTGATTTGTGAGTCAAAGCTCATCAGGACTGATAACAGCCACCTTTACAACCCACGAAGCTTTCACAGAGTTTGGCTTCCGGCCAGCTCTAGCTCTGTCAGGAAGGCAATCACGAAGAATGGAAAATAGAGGGGTTTATACTCAGACTTTAAAAGTTCTCAAATTCCATTCCAGATGGCACCAGAGATTTGAAATTTGTTTCTACAGCATCTGAGCCTCAGTCTCCTTATCATTAAATTTGGAGTAAAGCTATGTATTTTTACTTTTTTTCCAAGGACTAAAATGAGAAGACGAAAGCCTGTTAAATTTTCTGGGTCTCTCAGCAAATGTTTCTGGGCCTCTCAATAAATATGTCTATTTCCAGTTTGCTAGTAGTGTCAACAATTTCCATTTTTAGAATGACAGTAAAAATAGAAGGGTAGATATTGATTAAAATATATCTTTCCTGGGTCAAGACATTTACTTTAGGACTCTTCCTTCTGGAATTTGTGATGCTTTACCTCAGCAGTTTTCAAAGTGTGGCCCACGATGGTCCACATCCGAACCACTTGGGGAGTTTGGTAATAAAGTCAAATCACCTGTCTCTATCCTGGACTTACTGAATAAGATTCTCTCTGAGGAAGGCACCTGGGTGAATATGTATGTATTTAACAACTTCCCCAGGAGAATTTTTCCCTACACTAAAGTTTGAGAAGCACTGCCTTACCTTATATACAGTGCTTAATACTTTATAAATGATAAATCACTTACACTGTCATTTGCCACAGCAACCTTGTTAGATACAAAGAGCAGCTACATTTCCTTTGCATAGATGCGGAAACAGACTCAGAGAAGTTTTTCACCCAAGGTTACAAAGACAGTAAGAAGCCAGGACTATGTTCAGGGCTTCCTCCCCAGTTCTCTTTCTACCTCATCTCACCCATTCTTTTTCTACATGAGAAGATGCTAGCTGCAGATAGTTTGGGGCATGCAAGTGAGTCCATACAATACTTTATAAGCAATAGAGACAGAACAAAGATTTTCAAGTAGTACAATGATTTAATCAGATCTATGAGGCAGCCTAGGGAATGGCTTGGAGAGAGGACAGACAGAAGCCAGGGAGTGAATTGGAAGACGGATGTCCTTTCTTCCACATCTTTAATGTTGACTAGGTTTCTCATGCCAAAAGTTTTCAAATAGCAATCCAGAAGGCACCAGAAATGAAATACTTTTCATGAACAATACATTATTATGAAACCTCAGAAAATGGTTCTCTATGGTCCTTTTAAATTTTAGCATTAATCACATTAATATGGCTGAATACTCTAACAGGTTGTGAATTCCCTGAAAATAGAATGTCTCATTCATCTTTGTAGTCCCAGAATCTAATTTTGTGTTGGCTGTATAATTTCATTAAGTATGCTTGAACTTTACTGAACTTACTGAACTTTAGTGAATGATAAAAACATTTATATTGACAAATGTTAATTATTTTGAGTATACATAGTTCATATTTTACATACTTAATATATACCATCATATAGCCTTAGGCATATTTACTCATTTGACCGCCACAACCACTTGCTCTATTATTAATAATATCTATTTTACACATAAGAAGCACAGAGTGGCCAGGTAACTCATCCGAGGTCAGTCATGTGACCAAGTTCTAATCCTAGTGGAATTTGAATTTGAATTATGTAGCCTGTTTCCAGAGCCTTGCTATGCTACATTATGTACACAAATTTATCTGTATGTTTTAATTGTTTATCACTGAATGTTATTTCATATTGGTATAAATTTAATAGGTATGCCATATGTGATGGTAACAAACAACCCTAAAATATTAGTGGGTTGCCCAATTAAAGTTTATTTCGTATTTAAAGTCTGCTGTGGCTCAGGTGACTGCTGTGTGGCTCTCATCCAGGCATGACTCTGAAACCAGGGCTTCTTTCAGCTTTTCCTGTTCCGGATGGAACAGGTGTCCTCCAGGTTGGAGCAGGCAGGAGAAGAGAAATGAAGGAGGCACACCAGCTCTTAATAGCCTTGATCCATAAGGTCACATGTCACATCTGCTCACATTTCGTTGGGAAGCACTATTCACATGGTTCAATTAACTGCAAGGAAGGCTTGGAAAAGTAGAGGAGCATATGGATATTGGAGAAGTTTTAATAATTTCTGCCACAATAAAAAGTGGAAGAATAATAAATATATAAAAATAGGCTGGGTGCAGTGTCTCAAGCCTGTAATCCCAGCACTTTGGGAGGCCGAGGCAGGTGGATCACAAGGTCAAGAGATCGAGACCATCCTGGCCAATATGGTGAAACCCCGTCTCTACTAAATATACAAAAAATTAGCTGGGCACGGTAGTGTGTGCCTGTAATCCCAGCTACACAGGAGGCTGAGGCAGGAGAATTGCCTGAACCCAGGAGGCTGAGGTTGCGGTGAGCCGAGATCGCACCATTGCACTCCAGCCTGGGTAACAATAGCGAAACTCCGTCTCAAAAAAAAAAAAAAAAAAACATTGGGAGCAATGCATTTGCTTTCAGGCCTTGGCTTTGTACTTAGTTCAACGAACTTGGTAATGTAATTTACCTGTCTTGAATAAGTTTCATCATGTATAAAATGGGTATAGTGAGTGAAATGTAACTCCTACGTTGTATTAAGTGAGATGGTAGATGTAATGAGTATAACACAGTAGTGGGCACACAGTAGGTGCTCAATATAGTATAGTTATTGTATTAGATAAACAGAATTAATAAGATCTATCTATCTATTTAAGGAATTAATTTACACAATTATGAAAGCTAGAAAGTCCAAAGTCTGTAGTTTTGAGTCTGACGGCCAGAAGCTGCTGTAGAAACAGGAAGAGATGGCATTTTAGTTTAAGGACAGCCAGGTAGACAAATTCTCATGTGGGAAGGCCAGCCTTATATTTTGTTCAGGTCTTCATCTGATTGAATGAGGCTTAGCTACATTTTGGAGTACAATCTGCTTTAATCAGTCTACTGATTTAAATGTTAATCTCATTCCACCCTCTCAGAAACACCCAGAGTAATGTCTGACCAAATATCTGGTTACCTCATGTCCAAGTCAAGTTGGCATATAAAATTAACTAAGCATTTTTATTACTATCACCTTTATTATCTGTGCACCCTCAAGCCAGTCAACCTGTTTATAGTCAATAGAAAGGGTTTTCTCAATGAAGTTTATTTTTTCCTCAATGAATAATTGGATGTCTGCAAATGCAGATAAGATTGTGATGCCTAGAGTGGGCAAGTAAAGTTGGTGGCCCTTTTACTGGACCTTGACAGTCAAATAGCCAGTCATGAAAAGTGAGCCCAGTTAGATAATTTTAAGATGTTACATGAAAGACTTGAAACAAAATAGTCTCATCAATCTGGCTTTTCTCCTTTTTGCTACACTTTCTATAGTAGTCATTTTGGTGTTATTTTTATTCAAATACTGTTTGTAATGTTGAGTTCAGTTTTAGCTAGGCTTTCACGATCATATTAAAGCTAATCACATCTATCATCCTTAATTTTGCATTTTGTGAAGTCTTTACTGAAACAGTCTCCAAACAATCAGCCAGGCAAGAAGGAAGAAAATCTGCCAAAATCATTCAGGTTGTTTAAAAGAAAACAATTGGCTGATTAACTTAATGTCTTACTTTCAGCTGGTTGTCATGATGGAGACACAGATGCAGAGACATTCCAGAGCCATGTTCATCCCTGAAACACATTGGATAGGCACAGATGCCTGGAAAGATATTGTATTCTTGTTGCCCAGAAGTCTAGCAGACATAGGCTTTGTTGAAATGGTGGAGAAAATAAATTTCAGAGACATGGTGCTTTCCAGAAAAATGTCTTAAATTTTTGGAAAATCCAACAGGGAAACTTCCTTTGAGAGAGTTCATGAAGGCAGCTGTGCACACTCAAGCCAGTCAATCTGTTGGACTAAAATGACTGGTTAATTAATAATTATTACTAACCACTTGTTTGAATGCACAGAAAGTCTTCCCAGTGAGTCACAGAGGCCAGATAAGCAGTGTGGATAATAAGGAAGGGTTAATTCCTACAAAGTCTTATTTTTTGGAGTATCTCCCAAAGTATATAGAATAATGACTCTAGATTGCTCAACTGATGTGGACCTCAAAGTGCACACCTAGGATGTTAAAAAGAAGCATCTATAATGAACTAGGCCAGAAGAATCTTAGTTTTATTTTTAAATAGTGAAAGATGAGTCAAAATGTTTGTGTCATTTTACACTAAAATGACTTAAAATTGCAAATGCTTTTCTATCATACAAAAATAAAACACGTTTGACATATTAGGTTGGTGCAAAAGTAATTTCAGCTTTTGCCAATTTTTTAATGGCAAAACAATGGCAAAAACTGCAGTTACTTTTGCATCAACTTAATAGCTATATAAATTGAGACCTTTGATGATACTTTATGAGTTTTAAGCAAATCAAGGGCTTGAAACATCAAAATTTTCGTTTTACTTTTAATAGTAAGCAAGCTCTGTTTTGTGTTTCGTGATAATTATTGTTGCAGAGACATAAGGCTGAGATAGAGATTCTTGAGAACTCTCTTCCTGATTTACATATTGACCTGCATGGCACTCATCATGCCTCTGTGTAGGTTAGTATACATCTCAACTTCAGGGATGTCAAAATATGAGTTATAGAAAAATAATACACTCTCTACATATTTTGTAGTTAACCATGGTTTATCACAAAAAGGAGTCTCTACAAAGTTAAATAGAAAGGGTTATTAGCATATGCAAACTTACTAATGTATCACTTAAGTTGATTTAGTCATATTCAGCAAGAGAGGAAATAATGCCACTCCAACCTTTCCACTCTCTTTTCTATCTGGATAGACCTGTGATATAGTTTATAAAGTTTTGTGTGGAATCATAGATGTAGATGATAAAATCTCTCACATAGAAAGCTTTGTGCAAAGTCATGTTGCAAAGTGACTCAGTTTACATGGTATGATATAGGTGAAGGGAGAGGAGTCAGCAGAGGTGTGCTGGAAATGGTTAACAACCAGATTGCTGAAAAAAACTATGCATATTTTTGCATATGTTAGTTTATTATCAATTTTATTGATAAAGAAGATGTGTAGCACACCATTTATAATTAATAAAATATAGTCTTTATTATAAATCATATACATTTAGAATGCTTTCATTTATGTTTTTCAAACATTTTGTATCCTTAATCAAATTGTTTGCAACTGATGAGCAGTTACAGTTATGATGTGAATGTTGGTTGATATTTTCATGTAGTGAAACAACAAAGATGGAACTTTACTCATTTCTCAATGACATGAGTGGTTCTTTTGCTGACTCACATAATAGTTTTTAAATACTGAAAGAACATTTTGAATTTTCACAATGTAATGGATACAAACATGACACAGTTAATATTAAGCACATTGCTAACATTTCTTCTATTCCTCTCCTAAGTCTCAGCATCAACAACGCAATAAATTAAGTCCTGCTTTGTAGCATTTGCCAATTATTCTGGTGTAAATACTCCTACCATGGCAGATTTCAGGCCTCCAGTGTAACTGTGGAGTCAGGAGGAGATCCTCAGTAGCTCACCACGATAGGTATTCCCATCGTAATAATATATATAAACAACCCAGCAAGCATAAATACTAGTAAAATGTAGTAAAATCTTAAGAAAGTGATGAGTTTTACATAGTTTCACTACCTTTAACCTTGATTATTTGAAGTTTAAATAACTTAATCTTTATGGTTGTGTTTAACTGGCATTTATGAGCTAAGCCAGCTCTAGTGTACAAGAAGGAGTGGGGATAACTTTCACCCCACTCCTTCTTGTACACATCCCTTCTTGGGGAAATTATAACTCTCATTTTCCCATAATTGCATTTCTTTGACTTTTGAAGGCTTTAAAATCTCGAACAGTACTTTTTTGACATTGTAAATGAGATTGTAAATTTCATCAGGAAGATCCACATTATTCTCATATTGGTAGCTCCAACAGCTCTTAGCACAATCATTCTATATATATATTAGACACTTAGCAAATCCTGACTGAATACAAATAAAGATGCAAGAGATATCTAAACTGATACCTTAAATCTACCAATTAACAATTTAATTATTTTAGCAAGGGTTCAATGCCACTCCAGTACCACCCTAAGAAATGCCTACTGAGTGGAAATGGGGTGGGTGGGCAGGGGCAAAGTGTGGGACCCTCGAGGAAGAAAGCGTTGACTTTCCTCATAAGCTGTTGCTTAAGTGGTGATCATAATAGAAATATTCACACAGACTTAGGATTCAGTGGCCAGATTCTGGTTGCTGAACTCTGGTTCATTTATTTGTTCAACAACATTCTATTGAGCACATACTGTGGTTTAGACTATTATAGGTGCCATGACCATAGTACCAAAAAACCTCAAGCCTGTGCCCTCACAGAGCTTACATTCTATTGAGGAGGGGCAATTAACAAACAAGTACACGTATAGTATGTCAGATAGCAACAAGCACAGTGGAGAAATATGAGCAGGAAAGGAGTTTAGGATGAGCCAGAGTAGTGGTAGGGACTTGCTAATTATATAGAAAAGTCCAGGAAGACCTCTCTAATAATGGGACATTTGAGCAGAGTCCTGAAGAAAATAAGGGAAACAGCCATTTATATCATATCACTTATCACATATTTCCTATGCTTGGAAGGCTCTTGCTCCATATAGCATTATCATATGACATATTTCCTGTACTTACAGGGGATAAATACAGGAGTCTGAAGGTGGGAGCACGGTTGATATATTTGAAGACAAGCATGGAGTCTACTGTGTTTTCAGTGAAGTCAGTAGGGAGGCAGTGGTAGGAGATGAAGTCAGAGAGTAAGAAATAAGGGAAGACAAAGAGGGCAAACGTGTAAGCTGATCTATGAGTCACCTTGCTATCAATCAAATCTGGGTCTCAGGCCCCTTCTAAGCTACCCCCCAGGGCCCTTGTAGATTCCAGGATCCTGCCTTCTTATTACCTTCCCAACTCCTCTGTGCACTAGATTTGGCTGAATCCTTACACCTGGACTTCTGCCTTCGCACACATATGGTCACACTCAGGTCTTGACAATCTTAGTCCAGTGCCTCTCAGGAGCATCTGCCGTGTTAGCATGTTTAATGTCGCCCTTCATGACTCTGCATAGACTGTGGTTCCAGAAATGCCCGTTCTCACTCATAATATGTCATCATATATCTTGTTCTGCTTTATCTATTCACGTGGTTGCTGACCTGTCATAATAGAACATTTTTTAAAATGTAAGTGATTGAAATGAAAGGAAATCTTAATTGGTTCACAGAGCAACACAAGTTTCAGGTGTGTTTATCCAGGGCTCAAATGATAACAGGATCTGTTAGGTTTTTAATCCCTGGCTAACCCTAAAATTGGCTTTGGGTTTAGGCTTCACATGGTGGCAAGGTGGCAGCTCCAGACCTGTCTTTTCAGGTCAAATCTAACAGAAAAATAGGATTTATGTCTCTCTCTGGTGTCTTAGAAAAAGTATAATCATATATTTTCATCCTGATTACCTTTCTCTGAACCAGTCACTATGGCAAAGATAATATGAAGCCCGGATTATCTAGGTCTGAGTCACAGCTACTCCATGGAGGCAGATGTAGGTCATCAAACCCTTCCAAAGCATATGGACTAAAAATGAGGGAGCATGGTGTTTCCCAGAGGAATACTGGGGTATAGTAGCCAAGAGAATGAATTGATTTGGGTAGTAAAACAACTACATGTTCCCCACACCTGCTTCATGTTCTTCTAGTGTGCTCACTGCCCCCACTCATCTAGAAGTAGGTTCTGTACTTAGGGCTATGACCTAAACTCCCAACTTGCTTTACTTACATTTATCCATCATGGGCTCCACATATTAGGACAGTCAGTGGCTCATACACTGTAGCGTGGGCTAACACCATCAGTATTACCTGGGAACTCATTAGAAATGGTAATCCCTGGGTCCCACTTCAGCTATACTGGCTAAGAAACTCTGAGGGGGTGGGACCAGCCATCTGTAAAGAAGCCCTCCAGGTTTTCCTGATTCGTGCTAAAGTTTGAGCACTTCAACTTGGATCTATGTCTCTAGGTTCCTCTTTGTTATACTATGTTTTAGGGCTATTCTGGACAAATGGCAGGGCTAAGGCTAGACCAGCACTCCATTCATCTTCTAGGCAAGCAGGACTGTGTGTGCACACACATGTGTGCACCTGTGTCTTGTTTCCTTCTTGCTTATTTCATACTGCCCCCAGGTATGAATTTTTGCTCATTTCCCAAGACCACTGCACCTGGTGGTAACAATTTTTGTCAAAGGGATGATGCCCAAAAGC
Organism: Callithrix jacchus; assembly: GCF_049354715.1. NCBI lineage: Eukaryota > Metazoa > Chordata > Mammalia > Primates > Cebidae > Callithrix > Callithrix jacchus. The sequence goes on along the minus strand of NC_133503.1, from coordinate 106,989,178 downwards.
TCAATTGATTCTGCAGGTAATTTTGTGAACTTATACTAGATTTGTAACATTTTAACCTCTTTAATGTTTTTTCATATATTCTCTATCTATATATTATTAATGTTTAGGGTTTACTATGTGACCCAATTCAGGATGCTATATCTAAAATGCATAGATTGGGTGGTTTAAACAATAAATGTTTATTTCTTTCTCATGATTTCTGGAGGCTGGCAGTTCCAATACCAAGGTGTCCGTGAGAGCCACTTCCTGGTTTGTAGATGGTCGTTTACTTGCTGTGTCCTTACCTGACAGAAGGGTCCAGGGAGCTCTTCAGGGGTCTCTTTAACAAAGCTTCTAATTCCATCATAACAGATTATAACCTAATCACCCCCACCAAAGCTCAGCCTCCTAATATGATCCCACTGATGGTTAGGCTGTCAACATATACATTTGCTGGGGAGTAGGAAAGACAAAAATATCCAATACATAACATTCTATATGTTTTAATTTATCAGAATCAGATTTAGATTCATACTAGTTTAATCCCAATGACAGATAGAAACATTAGTCCTAGTCCTATATAGCTCTATCCCCTTTCTCCGATTTTTGTGGTATTGTTACACATATTATGTCTATTTATGTACAACCCAAAATATATTGCTATAATTATTATTTTATAATCTGCAGTAATTTCCTAAGACCAATATTACTTTGTGTCAACAACCCACTTATTTCTGCTGTTATTGACAAATAGATATATTTGAAGCAGAGTCTGGCTCTGTCACCCAGGCTGGAATGCAGTGGCTAGATCTCAGCTCACTGCAACCTCTGCCTCTCAGGTTCAAGTAATTCTCCTGTCTCAGCCTCTTGAGTAGCTGGGATTATAGGCACCTACCACCATGCCTGGCTAATTTTTCTATTTTTAGTAGAAACAGCGTTTTGCAATGTTGGCCAGGCTGGTCTCGAACTCCTGACCTCAGGCAATCCACCTGCCTTGGTCTCCCAAAGTGCTGGTATTACAGACATAAGCCACAATGCCTGGCTAACAAATATATTATACATATATTTTGTATCCATGTTATAGAACATAATATAGCATCATGATATTATCAGGTCTAGGGCCATGACTACACCAAGTGTCTCACTCAGGGTCAGCTTTGGGCCTCTGCTGAGGTCCAAGGGGAGTGGGTGGATGGGTGATAGCTAAAGAACCCTCGGTGGGGGAGGGGGGTGTGGGTTATAAGCAGGTGAAATGTAGTTTTATTCAGAGCTCTCTCATTAGCAGTTCTGTCAACTGGCTCTGTGACTCTGGCTGCTCCCACACACAGCTGCACGACCAGCCTGCAAGACCAGCTCTCTCTTGCCTTCAGGGTCAGCAGCTTAACTCTTTCTCTGGGCATGAGCCCTTGCCTCCTGTGCCTTGGTTCCCCTCTGTCCATCTTACAGATGGACAGCTCTGGTACCCACTCTCTTTCTCTGGGCGCCAGTGCAAGAGCCACGTTGAGCCATGCCCAAGAGCCGAGCGGAGCCACATCCCCCATACACAGTGTCAGCAGGGCAGTTATATTTTTAACAGAAAACAGTGGTTCAGAGCCAAGCATGAAATTACACAAACAGAAATATGCACCGGTGCCTTTAAACTCATTGAATCACTCTGGCCTAGATGTCCACCTCAGACTATTACTTGACCAAAGCACATCCATGTACCTTACGATTATACATGCATTATTTTATACCACGCTTTTAAAAATCAGTTATTATAAATAAGGAGAAAGATATGCACTTACACTGCTTTTCATAATTATGTAACTACCTTTACCGGTTCTCTTTGTTTTTTTTTTGTGTGTGTGGATTTCAATTACTGCCTGAGGTTACATGCTTTCAGTCTGAAGAGCTTCCTTTAGTATTTCTTATAAAGGGGGTATGTTAGTGACATATTCTCTCAATTTTTGTTTGTCTGGGAAAGTATATGATATGGTTAGGTTTTGTGTCCCCACCTAAATCTCATCTTAAATTGAAATCTCCATAATCCCCACCTGTCAAGGAAGAAACTAGGTGGTGGTAACTGAATCACGCGAGTGGTTTCCGGTGTGCTAGTCTCATGATAGTGAGTGAATTCTCACGAGATCTGATGGTTTTCTGGGATGTTCCAGTTCACTTGGAACTTCTTCCTTCTGCCTTGTGAAAAAAGTGCAGCGCTTCTCCTTCACCTTCTGCCATGATTATAAGTTTCCTGGGACCTCCGCAGCCATGCTGAACCGTGAGTAAATTAAACCTCTTTCCTTAATAAATTATCCAGTCTCAGGCGGTTCTTTATAGCAGTATGTAAAAAGACTAATACGGTGTTTCACTTTCAGTTTTAAAAAATAGTTTTTTTGGCCATAGGGTGTTTGGTTGCAAGTTTCCTTCCTTTGAGCACTTTGAATATGTTGTCCCAGTACCTCCTAGCCTCCATTGTTTCTTCTGAGAACTCACTGTTAATTTTATTGGGGTCTCTTGTAAAGAACCATTATTTTTCTCTTGTTGCCTTCAAGATTTTCTCCTTGTCTTTGAATATTAGCACGTTTACTATCATGTGTCTGTATGTAAATATCTGTGCATGTATTCTACTTACAGGTCATTGAGCTTCCTGATGTACAGGTTATTGTTTTCGATAAATTTGGGAAGTTTGTAGCTATTATTTCTTTGAAAATTTTTTTCTGCTCCCTTTACTCTCTCCTATCCTTCTGGTAATCCCATTTATGCATATATTTGTGCTTTTGATAGTGTCCTACTTTTCTCTGAGTCTTTATTCATTTTTCTTCTGTTTTTCTTGCTATTCTTTGATGTGCATATTTATCTGTCTTCAACTTCACCCATCTTTATTCTACCAGGTCACACATATTTTTGAGCCCTTCTAGTAACTTTTTATTTCAGTTATTGTGTTTTTCAATTCCAGAATTCTCATATGTTAAAAATAATTTCTGGGTCTTTAATGATAGTCTGTATTTGATGTAAATTTTCTTTTATCATGATGCCTTTTTTTAGTTCTGTGAACTCCTATATTTATAACGTCTATTTTGGAGTCTTTTTCTGTTAAGTCAATCTCTGCTGCCTGCCTTTTTCTGTGTATGGGTTATACTTTCTTGTTTCCTTGCATGTTTTATAATTTTTTTTGAAAACTGGGCATTTTAGATAACATATCAACTCTGGCTGTTGCTTCCCACCCTGAAGTTTGTTCTTGTTACTTACTGCTTCCTTTTTTTTTTTTTGGTCACTAGCTGATTCTTTTAGGAAACTTTGTTTCCTGCCCATGGTGTTAAGCCTCTGATGTTGTGCCCGAAGGAGGTGTAGTTTTGAGTATGCCCACAGTCACCCTGAGGTAACAGCAGTATTAGTAGGGCATTCTGGAAAGTCTCTTTCTCTGAACTCATTCAGCACTTAAACTACACTAATTGCCTGCTGATTTCTCTATTATTATCCAATAATTCTCTGAAGTTTAAATTGTTCCACAAAGTAATGCAATCAAACTGTGGCTCTTTTGATGGAATATTTTCTGAAGTCCATGCGTGATATTTATTCTGACCCCAGGAGAGCTCCTCTCTACTATCCTATACCTCTGGTTCCCTCCTGTAAACTAGCTGACCTACAGTCTAGGCTGTATCTTTATTAAGTCCACAAATCTCCAAATTGCCTTTTGCCATAACCTTCACTGTTCTTGAGAGAGCACTTAGGCTTGAACTTCGCCATGCTCTATTGCAAATGAAATTAATTCCTCTGGGAAGCTATTCAAAACTATCTGCTTTAAAGCCTCCTTCTCCCCTCAAGCAAAATCTCTAAATTAAGGTTTAAAGCTGGGGGTGGGAAAAATAGCAAGCTTTCCTTTGTGTGACAACCCTGTTCTAGGAGCTTAGTACTAAGTAAAGGAGAGAGAAAGAGATCTGAGGTCTCTCAGGTTGCTTCTCCTGAGGTGTCACCACTACCTCAAAAGCCAGAGTATGGCAATTAGGTTCCCAGTATTCTTAGTCTGCTGCACTTACTCCACAAATGGGTACTTTGCAGAAGGGCACCTTATTGCTCAACTACTCTCACCTGGGACTTAGCCATCGCAACAGGTGGCTGGGGCAGGATGAGAAATGCTGAAGTCTTGCTCTTCCTGAAAGAAAACCCTTTGACTAGGAGCAGGGGTGGTGCCGGTGGGAACTCTGGGTTTGTGGCTATAGCAGTCTGGAGTAGAGTCTCTGCCTCATTGGACTAGGAGCAGGTAAGGAGGGAATGGCCTTGGTTTATATTCCACAGATTCTCATTTTTCTTACTAATTTTTTTATAGATTTTCTTGAATGTATTTTTTTTCATTTGCTGTTTGAGCCTTGGAAAATATTCTAAGACTTAAAATAAGTGGTTGGTTTTCTAAAAATAATTTTCTCCAGTATTACTGGGGAGCAGGTCAGCAGAGCTCCTCACTCTGCCATAGCAGAAGTCAGTCTTCTCTTCAATAGATTTGAATCAATGCCAGTTGTTGTCTAAATCATGCCTAAAATTGTGCACTTCAGACACCAGAGGATCTATATGGATGCATCTAGAACAATCCTTCAGTCCGAGATCCAGATGCTTGGTCTCATGCCACATGGACATGACCTGACAGTTCTGACCTCCTTAAAAGTTTCATATTGCTATGAAAGTTTTCCCATGTCACGAACCCCTTGGCAGAAACTGTGATGGGAAATGATGCCAGTGAAGAAGAGAGGAGGATGAGAGTAGACTGTCTTTTACAGTTTTGTCCAACATTAACTCAATCCTTGTCACTTGAAGTCACCATGGATGCCGCTACTCCAGTGTGTGTTGACTTCTTTTTACAGGGTATGTATGTTTCTTTATTCTTGTTTTTCAGTAGTTGTGCAGAATTTTCTGTTGTTCGATATTTTTTTTAAACATGTGTTATTCAAGGACAATGGCCTAGGATCATAACTCCCCTAAAGGCATAAATATTCGCTTCAAAGCCTGGGTGTTCTCAGGTGCAGTACAGGTGCAGCCTATAGGTCATGGATATCTCAGAGATACAGCCCTCAGAATGGCTGCGGCATGCCCTAACTCAATGGCATTTGCTTATGCAGTTGGAAACAGGAACTATTTATCTTTTCAGCCAACATCAATTGAAGAACTACAGACTCCAGGATACTCGGAAAGAACTGATAATATTGGGGAAGCATTCATAGTCTCTTCAGGGAGTTTATGGTCTTACAGGGAAAGCAGAAAAGTAAGTAGCAGTTATAATGTCATGTGACGCTGTGACAGAAGTGGAGACGCACAGGCTGCCTCTTTCAGACACCGCCCCCTCATACTGGTATCCAGAAAGCAATGCTGAGATTTCATGGTAGGGAATGGGAAGGTGGCAATGTGTAGATTCCTGCTATTTTTGTTGGGGGGAGGGGTCTTCTTGAAAGCTGAGAAGTGAGAAGAGAGCTGAAAATATACAAGAGTGTGCCCAGGCAACTGTTTTCTCTTTGCTTTTCTAATAAAAGCAGAAAAGAAAAGAGGTTTTGTCAGCAGTGGAAAGCAGGGGTGCTGGCAGTGTGACAGTGGCCATGACCTAGGAAGGGAGAGTCTCTAGTCCAGGAAGACCTTCTCCTCAGCAATGTCCAGTTCAGGAACTGACAGCATTGGCACAGACTCCACTTGGCAGGATGGAGGTAAATTATGGACCATGTCAATTTTGCTGCTTGAAAATTTTGAATGATAGTATCTCTCAGATATAAAGACAGGATAAGTTTCTCTCTTGGAAGGACTCAAAGGAGCCTGTTTGGATGGGCCTGCCAAGGCTTACCAGTGGAAGACACTCTCCTTGTGATGCTGAAATGCCTGAGTGTTATTTTACTAGAAAGAAGGAAGCATTGCATACCTTTGGTAATGGACCTACAATTTACTATTTATCCCATAGAGCATATTATGTTGAATTTGAGCAGCTACAATGCTGAGCTGATGAGGAGGAGGCCAATTCTTCAGGTTGACTTAGAAAATGGGCAGAAATGACAGTGACCATAAAACAGATAACAGGCAAGGCCTCAGGTCAGAGGCAGGAAAAATGTGACAGAGCCACCCTAGGCCAGAGAAGCAAGCAGGTTCCAGGGAATAGCCAGATGTGGGTTGGTCTGGACATCAGAAAGTGTTTTCAGAAAGCACACTTAGGCAACTGGGGAGGCCATGGGCAGAGGGTGGAACTTCTGAGCTTTTTCTCTTCCAGCTTCCATCTGCTTTAGGGAGACATTCCAAGGTTTGGTCTGGCACATTTTGCAATGGCACACAGTGGGTTCATTACAGTAGGTTAAAGGTTGATTGTGCACTATGCACAAATGGAGATGCCTGGGGTTTCCAGACTTGGTGGCCTGTTCTCTGAGGGTGAAGAAACAGGCTCTCATCATGATTTACCCTCACTTTTGAAATATACTTCTAACTGCTCTCCCTCCCTTTAGTCTGGTCCCATGAGCCCGCTTTTCCACATGGTTGCCAGAGTGGAAACTGACTGCGTCTCCCTCTTGGTCAGAGCTTTCAGTAGTTCTCCAGTGTCTGTAGAATAACGCTCTTTAGCAGAGATCATAGAGCCTTCCTTGACCTGGCCTCTACCTGGCTCTCTGCTGTCTGGTTGCCACTCCTGTGATGTGCACACATTTTATGTTCCAGCAGTAGCAAGCCACACACACACATAGCATTTTGCTTCTTGGTTTTACCTTTGCTTATATTTTTCCTTTTGCTTGAAATGCTCTTTCCTTTGCCCCTCTCCTCTTTTCTTTCCCAGGCATTACTTCCTTGAAGTATTTTTAGCCAATTCATTCTGCCTCTCAAGACCTTGTACTCACCACTAATCTTGCACTCGCCATATTGTGTTACATGCATACTTTTCTCCCTTCCTCACTTATCCATGAGCTCCTCCAGGCTATGTCTTTATATTTGTATCAAGCAGAACTAGGAATAATGCCTGGGACATAGTTGATACTCTAAAATATTTGGTTGTATAAATGAATGAAATGATTTTTTTTTTGAGACAGAGTTTCACTCTTGTTGCCCAGGCTGGAGTGCAGTGACCCTGTCTTAGCTAACTGCAACCTCTGTCTCCCAGGTTCAAATGATTTCTCCTGCCTCAGTCTCCTGAGTTGCTGGGATTACAGGTGCCCATCACCATGCCTGACTAATTTTTGTATTTTTTTTTTTTTTTTTTTTTAAGTAGAGATGGGATTTCACCATGTGGGCCAGGCTGGTCTCGAACTCCTGACCTCAGATAATCTGCCTGCCTCAGCCTCCCAAAGTGCTGGGATTACAGGCGTGAGCCACTGCACCTGGCTCAGGAAATGATCTTTAACTGCCACCTGAATCACTAATACTAGATAGCATCTGTTCAGTTTCCGATTACAGTCTGGAAGCAATAGGTGCCTTCATTTAACCATTGGACCTAGAAATGTAGCAACCCATAGCCTGTCAGGGTGAATGCACCTGAAAGCCTCAGGAAATCTTGTCGCTATGCATTCTATTATGTGACTACAACTTGAGCTGAATAGGGAGAAATGAATCCTGGCCAGCACTGAGCATCGTGCCAGGAATAGAACAGTGGAGCCATTGCAGTTAGTAGAATGAAAGGTTACCATGGCGTTGTCAGGGAGTTTTCTTGAACTATGGCTGGACCATATTTCTCCTTCCACCTCAGCCACTGCTTCATGCTACTAAATGGAGAAGCCTTTGGCTTTCGTATCCATGGAGGAATGTAGCATGCTGCTTATCTCCTAAACCTGTCCCTGCAGAAAGCTGCCTGCCCTTGGAGTTTCTCAGCAGAACAGTAAATGTGATCTCAGTCTCTCCCAGCGGCTCAGTAAATGTCATCTGATACAGAGTGCCTCAGCCAGGTGACACAACGAGAGCCGAAAACTCCTCGGGTCATCTTTACTGTTGTACTCTGTATGCACAGCACATCCTAGTTGCCCCACTTAGAGTATTTCTCATTATGATTTCCTTTTCCTTCTCTAAGCTTAAATGAGGCTGACCTCACTGAGTGGAAAGTCAAAGGTGTCAACTGAATAATAAACTCTTTTCCTGTTCAGGTACAGTGTGGGCTGTTAGGTTTTCTACCCGAGGGGAGGATGAGGGCTGAGTAGGGCTGCAATAGATGAGAGAGAATGTGGTACACTTCCAAGATGTAAGTGACATGCTGCTTAGATAGAAAGCACACCATTTCCTTTCCTGTTCAGAATGCGATAGTTTTTACCTTCACACAAATGAGGTTGTTGAAAACCATGATATTTTAAAATACCCACATCAACCAAACCTTTGTTTTGAATGTAAACCTATGGAAATGAACACTTACAGTCTGCAGTAAAAAAGGACCATCTCTTGATTTTGGATGTTTCCTTGCTAAGCACACATTTGGGGTGTCATTGCTGGCAATGGAAAGCCCAGAGTGCCAGCAGCCTCCAAACTGATTTAGGGAAGGGAGGGACTGAGAGTATTTTAGTCAGAGGGACTGGTTCTCTGCTTAGCCTCAATATTTCATAAAAAGCTCATTGCAGCAAAATTTTCATTTGGCAGCATCTGCGGTGCTATCATCTTGATATCTTCACATTAAGTAACAAAGGCACTTCAAGGTGAAATGAAAGTCACATTGGCATGATAAATATTCATTGTCAGCTTCTGTTAATCCTATTATTTTCTGTAAAGATCCAGGCAAAGCATGTCATCAGCAGTGTTTGTAGGAAAATAAAAAGTTATAGAAATTCTGGGGTCATAGAGCAAATAAAACAGTTCAGATGTTAAGATACATACGGTAGAGTGAGACAATCACTAGAATGCACTCAATTCAGACACTGTTGGTTTCTGACAAATCATTCAAATGATATACCTCGATTTTCCCAACTGTAAAGTTAGGAGAATGAATTACATAATTATCTTTTATTCTTATTCCTATTCTAAGTGATAGATTTTTCTAGATGCAATTAGAAAGAACTTCCAAAGTATTGCAAAACACTGAAACATACTAGGGAAAAAAAAATGTGAGTTTTTTTTTTTTTCCTGAGCACTTAATAGAATAGGTATCAGTTTCTTAAACAAATGGAATATAAATCACAAATAGACTTTTAAGGTTAGGAGAGAAGCCTGCAATGTGCAGGGACTAGATTAAAAGAAAATTGGCCTGTTTACATTTCTACTGTAGAGTATTGGATGCTGTAGCAATAATGGACCTTTACTGGAATTATTTTAGAGGTTATGAGATTACGTAAGGCCTGTGTCATCTGGTGGTCAGAGATGGGGAGGCCAAGTGTGTGTACCTTTATCAATGGCCAAGCTTAAAATGACTGAGAACAGCTACTTCTGAGAAGACTTGGAAAGTTAGGTATTCTATTTGAAAATAGTATAAGCATTTGTTTCTGGAATTCTGCCCAGTAACCCAGAATACACAAAAAGGTCTTAGAATAATTTGATTAGTGTTTCTGTGAAAGAATACCGAAGCCACAGATTCTGTCACTGGCAAGACAGAAAATGCATTATAAGGGAAGGCGACATGTGTCTTGGGATGATGGCTTGGCCTGGAGAGGGTTGGGGAGAGTTAACTGACAGCAATTAGGAACAATGGTTAATGCCAACCTAAGCTTCTGAAGTCGGCCTGAACGTGTTTGTCAGCGTGTGCTGGTGTTTGCAACATTGCCTTTTGGTTTGCCTCTGGAGCCTGATCCAGTTTTGCTTGCAGTCCTTGATACTGTCTGTTGGCCCTGTTTTGAACACTAACATGAAAAGATGAAAAGAAATCCTCAGAAATACCCTTTTTTCTCACCTGGTCATCTTAGACAGTATCCGCAACTGCATTCCTAGAGGTATATTCATCTTCCTGGCATTATTGTTTTGGTGTATTCACAAAAGTCCGTGGCCATAATCCTTCCATAAGCTGATCTGTTATTTAGCTTCTTGGATGAAATATTGGTAATCATTGTAAAAATGATGGGCCTATGTTGATATGTCCATGGACCTTTCCTGTTTGGCCTGGGGATGGGGGGTAATGTGATGGCTGGGGACATTAAAAGCAGATTCTAGATCCCTGCAGTGAGCTCCTTGTTGGTTAAATATTTTGTTTACATTGGTTATATTGGGCAACTTTAGTAGAGGGTATTGTTGAAGAAGTGGAGAGCAGTTTTCTGATTGGCGAGACCTTGTAGACATTAGGCTGCATTTATTAGTAGGCTTGCCTTGCAGTTTAGGGTTCATTGGCATAGATAGACTAGCAGTGCCTCTCAATCCTGGTTTCTCGGGCTATACTAGGTTGGTTAGGTTGAGTGGGCAATGAGGAACTTGGGAAGGTAGTAGAAGACACATACTTGACTTCAGGTCTAAACCTTTTTCTTTGGCTGCTTTTGTTGCTGTTGAAAAGTTGGGAGTATTTTGTAGTTCACAGGTTGGCAAACTATGACAAGAGCAAAAAATTCTGTCTTGCTTCTTGTTTTGTAAATAAAGTTTTTCAACACAAACATGGTTATTTATCTACCTATTGTCTATGGATTCTTCTGCATGAAAACAGCAGAGTTGAATAGCTGCAAAAGTGAACTCTAAGACCTGCAAAACTAAGATATTTACCTTTTGGTCCTGTATGGAAAGTTTCCTGATCCCTGCTGTCCTTGGTTGCAAGTAATCTGTTAAGTTCCTCTCTTGGTGTTCTGTAGTGTTGCTCAAATGAATTTAGATGTGAATTTCTTTTTATTTTTCCTGCTTGAGATTTGGTGTTCTTTCATCAATTATTGGCCTTACACTCTTTGAATGTTGTCTCTCCCCATGTTTTCTCTGCTCTTAAAACCCTGGTTGAATTTCTTAGCATCTCTCCTTCTAGTCTCCATTTTTGTTAACTATTTTTCATTCCATAGGATCTCTGTGCTACGTCTTAGATATTTCTATGGAGCTGCTTTCTGCTTCAGTTTCCTAACTCATTATTTTTCTGTTAAGATTTTCTATTTCTTCATAATTCAGTCTTGGTTGATTGTCTCTATGGCTTTATTCATTTCTTCTAGGTTGTTCAATTTGTGTATAATTTTTCATAGTAGTTTCTTAAGACATTTTTAATGTTGATCTTCTCTGGCTTTTCTAGTCTCTGTTTCATCTCTGATCTTTGTTATTTCCTTCCTTCTACCAACTTTAGACTTAGTTTATTCTTTTTCTAGTTCCTTGAGGTGAAAAGTTGGGTTGTTTGAGATTTTTCCTTTTTCTTCATGTAGGCATTTATTACTCTAGATTTTCTTCTTAGAACTGCTTTTGCTGAATCCCATAAATTTTGGTAGGTTGTTTTCATCTTCTTTTATCTGAGGGTATTTTAAAATTTCTCTTGATTTCTGTTTTGACCCATTGGTTATTAATTTCCATGTATTTGTGAATTCTCCAGTTTTCTTCCTGTTATTGATTTGTAGTTTCATTGCCTTGTGTTGCAAAGATACTTGATATTTCAGTCTTCTTAAATTTTTAAGACTTGTTCCATGGCCTAACATATGATCTAGTGTGAAAAATGTTCTGTGTGTTTTTGAGAAGAACGTGTGGCTCTGCTGCTGTTGGATAGAATGTTCTGTTTTATTAGGTTTATTTGGTCTAAAATGTAGTTCCAGGCCAATATTTTGTTATTGGTTTTATATTTGGATGATACATGCATTGTTGAAAGAAACAAATGATCTGTAAATAGGTGACGGGGGGATGGAGACAGCAAACCACATTGCCATGGATGTACCTATGCAACAATCCTGCATGATCTGCACATGTACCCCAGAGCCTACAGTACAATAAAAAACATATATATATATATATATATATATATATATATATATATATAGAAAGAGAGAGAGAGAGAGAGAGCTAGAAATAATTAACAATATTTAACAAAATAATAATGAAATAGCAATCATAAGTCCTTATTTACCAATAATTACTTTGAATGTAAATTGAATAAATTATCCAACCAAAAGACACGAAGTGGCTGAATGGATTTAGAAAAAAGCAAGACCCAACTATATGACACTTTAAAGAGATTTGCTTTAGCTTTAAGGACCAACATAGGCTGTAAATGAAGGCATGAAAAAAGGTATTCCATGCAAATGGAAACCCAGAGTAAGCAAGGATATGTATACTTAGGCAAAATAAGCCAAAAATGCAAAAAGAGATAAAAATGCTATTAGACAATGATAAATAGGTCAATCATTACAGGACATAATATTTGTAAATATATGTACACCCAGCACTGGATCACCTAAATATATAAGGCAAATATTAACAGATCTGAAGGAAAAATAGCAATACAGTAACAGTACAGGACTTCAGTAGTCTGGATACCCATTTTCTGATTCACTAATTTCTCAGTTGTATTCATTCAGCTATTAAATCTATTACTGAGTTTTATATTTCAATTATTACATTTTCCCCTAATCTAGAAGTCCTATTTAGCTTTTTTCAAATTGGCCTAGTTATCTTATTTGTATTTGCATATCTCATCTTTTGCTTCTTCAAACATATCAAGCATATTTACTTTAAATTATATGCAACTAATTTTAGTATATGAAGCTATTGTAGGTCCAATTCTGCTGTTTTATCATCATTGAACTACAAGGTACTGGTATATTTATGAGTTCTGTATTGTTTCTAGTGGTGAACTCAGGTTCCTTGGGTCTTTTCTGTGGAAATTCTTTGAGCATTTTTATGTGGTGGTCAGGGTACAGAGCATACCATACCACTAGAGTGTTGTTCTAAATCATGTTCACCATACCCGTTACACCAGAGATCCTTCAATGTTAGAGGTAATTGAAAATTTTCCTAGACTATTAATAAAACTAATGCTTTGATGTTAAATTATCTATAACTTCCTGGAATCTCTTCTTGCTTTCCTTGAATATTGAAGAAGGGAAAGTGAATATTATATTATCTGTGGGATCCACAGAGATATGATAAAAGCCAAGAATCATTTCCTATCTAGAAATCTTATTTGGTTGTTTTTCAAATATACCTAGTCACAATTGTCTTACTTCCAACATTCCTCAAAATTGGATGTCAAATCTGCATTACCTTACTCCTCAAAGCTATTCCAGATGATTATTCTTGCTCCTTCATGCAAATTCCTCTGCTGTTTTGAGGCAGATGACATTTGATATACCTTCTTCCCTGTTACCTTGTCCCTGAAACCTACCCTTGGAATAATCATTCTCATTCAGTCTCTAAAGACTCTGGGTCTGCCATGGTCTTTTGTTCCACTTTTAGTTCTGACCTCATCTTGGATGACTTCAAAATCTCAGATTTCTGGCTTTTTCATCTTCAAAATAACCTTGTCAACCATTGTATAGTTCCATAGTCATAAAAAACTTCTCCATCTTGGAAATCAAACAACTAGATTTTCTTCTTTTTGACCACAACTTCCTGTCCATTTAGGTAACTTACTACGCTGCTGATATACCAATCCTTTGATCTCACTGAGACCTCCATTCTATTTACCCTCTATTTTAAATGTTTCAAACATTTCTCATACTTTTATTCTCTTCTTATCCCTCTCATGTTTTATAATTCAAGACTTCAAACACTGCTGTATTAATACCGAAAGTTGACTTGCCACATCCTCTTTCTGTTATTCTAACTTGGCAAAACCTCAGTCCTTGATGAAACAAAATGCCCATTTTTTTCTACTTCCATTATCTGGGTTGATGAGAGAGTTCTTGAAGAAATATGATTTCCATCTTTGCTGCTGGTTTACTAGATTATTTGGACAGATTTCTTCCACTGAAAATGACAAGGAATGCTGAATATACTATAAAAATATCTCTTTTAAAACATCAAGGAATTAAAAATATATTAAGGAATTACCAGACCAAAATTTAGGGAAAAATAACTCAAAAAAGTAAGCTGAGTACTGAAGCCATGTGGCCCAGAGGCATTTTATAACATGCTAAAAATTACTCGTTGGTTTTGGTAGCCTCATTGGGTAAGAGATCATAATTTAATGTCCAGAGCCAACTCAAGTGGAAAAATCTAATAAGAGACAGAGCCCTGACCCTATCCCATATATAAATATGACATCAAGCACATGTTAAAAAAATATATATATATGTGTTTGTATATATGTATTTTTAAGTATATATATATTTGTGTGTGTGTGTATATATATTTTAACATGTGCTTGATGTCAATAATGAAGCTTGTCATAGGCTAGTTCTATTTCTAAGGCAGTGCAACTTAATCTATTCTGATTGGTAAAACAATATTCTTGGGAGCAAAATGCAAAGCATTTTGTAAATTGCATTAACTATTCCACATTATAAGCCCATCAAGTGGGTTATTACTCAACTCCCTTGCTTCATCCCTTTGTCATACTTGCCTGGTAAAACCCCACTTGAGTTCAACTCAACTCCCCGCCTACCACTATGCACAGGGTGAATGTGATTTCAGAAGTGTATACACTCAGGCTGACTGCCCACACTCTAGTTGATGACTTTGCTGAGCTCCCATCACTGCCAAGAAACCCTTACACAATTATATATATGTATATATGTACATATATATACACATACATATATATATATTTAAGTTCTGGGATACATGTGCAGAATGTACAGGTTTATTACACAGGTATGCATGTGCCATGATGGTTTGCTGCACCCATCAACTTGTCACCTATATTAGGTATTTCTCCTAATGCTCCCTTGCCCCCCACCCCTGACAGGCCTCGATGTGTGATGTTCTCCTCCCTGTGTCCATAAATTCTCATTATTCAGCTCCCATTTATGAGTGAGAACATGGCAGCATTTGGTTTTCTGTCCCTCTGTTAGTTTGCTGAGAATGATAGTTTCTGGCTTCATCCATGTCCCTGCAAAGAACATGAACTCATTCTTTTTTATGGCTGCATAGTATTCCATGGTGTGTATATGCCACATTTTTTTAATCCAGTCTATTATTGATGGGCATTTGGGTTGGTTCCAAGTCTTTGCTATTGTGAACAGTGCTGCAATAAACATAAGTGTGCATGTGTCTTTCTAGTAGAATGATTTATAATTCTTTGGATATATACCCAGTAATGGGATTGCTGGGTCAAATATTATTTCCAGTTCTAGATCCTTGAGGAATCACCCTACTATCTTCCACAATGGTTGAACTAATTTATACTCCAACCAACAGTGTAAAAGCATTTTAATTTCTCCACATCCTCTCCAGCATCTGTCATTTCCTGACTTTTTAATGATCACCATTCTAACTGTGTGATATGGTATCTCATTGTGGTTTTGATTTGCATGTCTCTAATAACCAGTGATGATGAGCATTTTGTCGTGTTTGTTGGCCACATAATTGTCTTTTGAGAAGTGTCTGTTCATATCCTTCACCCACTTTTTGATGTTTTTTTTTTTTTCTTGTAAATTTGTTTAAATTCCTTGTAGGTTTCTGGATATTAGCCCTTTGTCAGATGGATAGGTTGCAAAAATTTTATTCCATTCTGTAAAGTTGCCTGTTCAATCTGATGATAGTTTATTTTGCTGTGCAGAAGCTCTTTAGTTTAATTAGATACCACTTCTCTATTTTGGCTTTTGTTGCCATTGCTTTTGGTGTTTTAGTCATGAAATCTTTGCCTATGCCTATGTCTTGAATGGTATTACCTAGGTCTTCTTCTAGGGTTTTTATGGTTTTAGGTTTTATGTTTAAGTCCTTAATTCGTTTTGAGTTAATTTTTGTATAAGGTATAAGGAAGGGCTCCAGTTTCAGTTTTCTGCATATGGCTAGCCAGTTTTCCCAATACCATTTATTAAATAGGAAATCCTTTCCCAACTGCTTGTTTTTGTCAGGTTTGTCATGGTTGTAGATATGTGGTGTTATTTCTGAAGCCTCTGTTCTATTCTATTAGTCTATGTATCTGTTTTGGTGCCAGTACCATACCATTTTGGTTACTGTAGCCTTGTAGTATAGTTTGAAGTCAGGTAGCATGATGCCTCCAGCTTTGTTCTTTTTGCTTATGATTGTCTTGGCTATACAATCTCTTTTTTGGTTCCATATGAAATTTAAAGTAGTTTTTTTCTAGTTCTGTGAAGATGGTCAATGGTAGCTTGATGGGAATAGCATTGAATATATAGATTACTTTGGGCATTATGGCCATTTTCATGTTAGTGATGCTTCCCATTTATGAGCATGGAATGTTTTTTGATTTGTTTGTGTCCTTTATTTTTTTGGGCAGTGATTTATAGTTCTCCTTGAGGAGGTCATTCACATCCCTTGTAAGTTGTATTCCTATGAATATGGGTGCTCCTATGTTGGGTGCATGTATAGCTCTTGTTGCATTGATCCCTTTACTGTTATGTAATGCCCTTCTTTGTCTTTTTTGATCTTTGTTGGTTTAAAGTTTGTTTTATCAGAGACTAGGATTGTAACCCCTGCTTTTTTTTCTCTCTCTCCATTTGCTTGGTAAATATTCCTCCATACATAGGCTTTATTTTGAGCCTATGTATGTCTATGCACATGAGATGGGTCTCCTAGCACACCAATAGGTCTTGACTCTTTATCCAATTTGCCAGTCTGTGTCTTTTAATTGGGGGCATTTAGCCAATTTACATTTAAGGTTAATATTGTTATGTATGAATTTTATCCTGGCATCATGATGCCATCTGGTTATTTTTCACATTTTTGATGCAGTTTCTTCATAGTGTTGTTGGTCTTTATATTTTGGTATGTTTTTGCAGTGGCTGGTACCAGTTTTTACTTTCCATGTTTAGTGCTTCTTTCGGGAACTCTTGTAAGGCAGGCCTAGTGGTGACAGAATTTGTCAGCATTTGCTTGTCTGTAAGATTGTATTTCCCCTTTGCTTGTGAAGCTTAGTTTGGCTGGTCATAAAATTCTGGGTTAAAAATTATTTTCTTTAAGAATATTGAATGTTTGCTTCTACTCTTTTCTGGATTGTAGGGTTTCTGCAGAGAGATCTGCTGTTAGTCTGAAGGGCTTCCATTTGTGGGTAACATTTTTTCCTCCATTGCAACCTTGGTGAATCTGACAATTATGTGTCTAGGGGTTGCTCTTCTCAAGGAGTGGTGTTCTCTGTATTTCCTGAATTTGAACATTAGCCTGTCTTGCTAGATTGGGGAATTTCTACTGGATAATTTTCTGAAGTATGTTTTCCAACTTGGTTCCATTCTCCCTGTCACTTTCAGGTATACCAATCAATTGTAGGTTTGGTCATTTTACATAGTCCCATATTTCTTGGAGGCTTTGTTGCTTCCTTTTCATTCTTGTTTCTCTAATATTGTCTTCATGCTTTATTTCATTAAGTTGGTCTTCAATCTCTGATATCCTTTCTTCTGCTTGATTGATTCAGCTATTGATACTTGTGTATGCTTCACAAAGTTCTCTGGCTGTGTTTTTCAGCTCCATCAGGACATTTATGTTCTTCTATAAACTAGTTATTCTAGTTAGCAGTTCCTGTAATCTGTAACCTTTTATCAATATTCTTAGCTTCTTTGCATTCGGTTAGAACATGCCACTTTAGCTCAGGTAGGTTTGTTATTACCCATCTTCTGAAGCCTGCTTCTGTCAATTTGTCAAACTCATTCTCCATCCAGTTGTGTTCCTTTGCTGGTGAGGAGTTGTGATCCTTTGGAGGAGAAGAGACATTCTCTTTTTGGAATTTTCAGCATTTTTGCATTGTTTTTTCCTCATATTTGTGGATTTGTGTACCTTTTGGTCTTTGATGCTGATGACCTTTGGATGGAGTTTTTGCGTGTGTGTCCTTTTTGTTGATGTTGACGTTATTGCTTTTTCTTTGTTAGTCTTCCTTCTAACAGTCAGGGCCCTCTGGTGCAGGTCTGCTAGAGTTTGCTGGAGATCCACTCCAGATCCTGTTTTCCCAGGTATTACCAGCAGAGGTAGCAGAACAGCAAAGATTGTTGCCTGCTCCTTCCTCTTAAAGCTTTATCCCAGGGGTACCTGTCAAATGCCTGCTAGAACTCTCCCGTATGAGGTGTTGGTCAACCCCTGCTGGGAAGTATCTCCCAATCAGAAGGCATGGGTGTCAGGGACCCACTTGAGAAGGCAGTCTGTCCCTTAGCAGAGCTCAAATGCTCTGTTGGTAGATCTGCTGCTCTCTTCAGAGCTGGCAGCCAGGAATGTTTAAGTCTGCTGAAGCTGTACCCACAGCGGCCCCTTCCTCCAGGTGCTCTGTCCAAGGAATATAGGAGTTTCATCTATAAGTCCCTGACTGGAGCCGGTGCCTTTTAGAGATGCCCTGCATAGAATGGAGAAATCTAGAGAGGCTGTCTGGCTATAGCTTCTTTGCTGCACTTGAGACTGACCCCATATTAAGTCATAACCTCAAAGAACTGGGCTGTAAAAGAAAAGGGGAATCAGAAAGAAACTGCTGTAAAGGTTGCTTTGGAACTATACAGAGAAGAAGAAATAAAGGAAGGGAAAAATTAATCTTTGAAAGTTTTGGACACAGGTTAAACTTTGTGCAGATTTGCAGACTGCTTTCACATATTTTGGGTGGTTCAGGGAAAGCTCAAACCATAAATTAGGGTGGTTCTAACCTGGCATTGCCCTTAGTTTCTAGGCAGAAGTAAATTCACAGTCTCTTTGCAGGAAAGTAACTGTATTCTAGACCTCAGGGAATCCTCACAAATATATTTCTGGGCAAGTAAAATTATATTGTCAAAACTAAAAGCAAGTACATAAGGCAACAGAAAATTATAAGGAGAAAACATTAGGACTAACAGAAGAAACAGGTCTACAAAGACTTAACGTATTGAAATAATAGGGCATAAGTTGTAAACATCTATGCTTACTCTATTTAAAGAAATAAGCAGCAAACACAAAAACTCTAAAACTTGACCTACTAGACTTAAAAAAGAGCCCAGTAATACTTCCAGACATGAAAAAAAAGGTAACCCTAATTAAACTCACTGTCTGGATCTACAACTAGAGGGTAGGTGAATGGAAATATAGATGAAAAGAAAGTATAGAGAATAGATAATGGGGAGACAAAAAAGAAAAAGATACAAAAGGAGACATTAAAATTCATGGAAAAACATATGAGGAGAGGGAAAATGAGGACAAAGGCAATTTTTGAAGAAATGATTGAGAATTTCACATAACTGAAATATACTAATCAAAAAGCAAGTAGACTAAATATGAATGTCATACCTGGATATTTTACAATAAAACCTCAGAACACCAAAGAGAATCATTTTAAAACAGCTAGAGAATTGTCAGTACTTTCAAAGGAGCAATAGTTAGGCTGATTGCTGACTTCCACCATCAGCAATGAAAACAAGAAGTCATTGGAATGATATTACCACATAGTTGGGGGAAAAAAGACTGCCAAGTTAAAGTTTTGTATCTAGAGAAAAATCTTTAAGGAATAAAGATGAAGTAAGATTATTTTTAGGCAAATAAAAAAGGACGGATTTCCTCCCAGCATATTATCACTAAAGGAAATTCACACTAGGGAAGGGGAGCCCAAATGAAAAACCTAAAATGAAAGAAAAAAATGGGGAATAAAGAAAGTAATAAATACAGGGTAAATATAAATGAACATTTATTTTAGATAATTATGTAGCATTAAAGCATAGTATAAAAATACATGATCATAATGACATGTTATGAGAAAATTCAGTGAAAGCATTCTATGGTCCTTTGTTATCTGGCACAAGTTTAAAATAAACTTTATACATATTTATAGTTAAATATAACTTTTGTTTTAGTTGCAGGGGTACATGTGCAGGTTTGTTCTATAGATAAATTGGATGTTGTGGTATTTGGTGTACATATTTTGTCACCCTGGTAATAAACATAGTACCTAATAGGTAGTTTTTCAATCTTCACCCTTGTCCCAGCCTCTATCCTCAAGTAGACCCAGTATCTCTTTTTCCCTTCTTTGTGTTCGTGTTTGGCTCCTACTTACAAGTAAGAACATGCAGTGTTTGATGTTCTGTTTGTGTTAGTTTGCATAGGATAAAGGCCTCCATGTTGCTGTAAAGAACATGATCTCATTCTTTTTTATGGTTGCATAGTATTCCATGGTGTATATGTACCACAGTTCCTTTATTCAGTCTACTGTTCTTGGCCTTTAGGTTGATTCCATATCTTTGCTATTGTGTATAGTGCTGTGATGAACATGAGTCTGTATGTATTTTTATGGTAGAATGATCTATGTTACTTTGTGTATGTACTTAGTAATAGGATTTTTGGGTCAAAATGGTAGTTCTAAGTTGAGAAATCTCCAAACTGCTTTGCACAGAGGCTGAACTAATTTATACCCCAACAGCAGTGTATAAGCATTCACTTTTCTCCATAGCCTCACCAGCATCTGTTACTTTTTTACTTTTTAATAGTTGTTCTGACTGGTGTGAGATGGTATCTCATTGCGGTTTTGATTTGCATTTCTCTAATAATTAGTGATGTTGAGAATTTTTTCATATTCTTACTGGCTGCATATGTCTTCTTTTGAAAAGTGTTCATGTACTTTGCCACCCTTTTAATGGGGTTGTTTTATGTTTATTGATCATAAGTATAATGTACATACATTTCAATATGTATATTTCATAATAAAGTCAATAACATTTTTAATTCAGTGATTTGGTTCACCATAAATTTATGGTCATCAACTTGAGTTAGCAGGACTCTCGATGCTGCCAAGCAGTTCTACCTGTTCTCTGTTGTCATATTCCTCACATTCTGCTCACGAACTAACACAAATATTCCCCAAATTTCTCCAATCTCCTGCTCTTCCCCTCCTCCCAGCATCTTGCTCTTCCCCTCCTCCTAGCATCTCCTCATCTTCAGCATATTACCTTATCTCTCTGTTTCATTTCTCAATCTGCTAAAACAGTGGTTTTTCAAACATTTTGATCTGAGGACCCCTTTAAACTCTTGAAAATTGATGACCTAAGAACCCTTGTTTAGGTAAATACCCACAAGGCATTACCTATTCTGAGATGACAAACATTTTCCAAATGGATACTCTGTCCTATTTATTTTCACTGAAGAGAAAACATCACAAGAGCAGAATTTATGTGTTACTAACCTTGAACTCCCTGGTACCTGACTCAGAACTTGATACTTTTTTTTGGGTTATTATTAATTCTATAGGGTCATTTTTCTGTTCTAATTATTTTGGTAAATGTGAAAGAGTTAGTTAGTATTTCAGCTGAGTTTCTTCTAAGATTCTCCTTTAGGTGCTTTGAGTATATTTAAAACAAAATGAGAAAATAGTTTATGAAACAAAAGTACAAAACCAATTCACTCCATTCCTAGGAATACTCAAAAAAGAAAGAGAGAGACCCAATTTCACACTCCAGCTGAAGTCTGTCTTATATCTGAGAAAATTGCCCCAGGTGTCCACAGTGGAACTGCTGCTTGAGATTCTAATATGCTAAAGATGATTTCTCAGGAGATGTTATTTCTCTGAAAAGTGACTGAGAAAAAAGCTTTGTCAACAGCAAATTAAAATAAAGCTGAGGTACAATATTATTATTCTGGCCAAATGTAGTGATTTTATTCCACATCTAGGAAAAGAAAGAGATCCGTAAGTATGCGCAGGAGGAAAGCAGGGCAGATCAGGGATGCACACAACCTGAAAGTGAGTTTGTGATGGCTTTGCTGCAAGGCCATCTGCCCTTGCCGCTACTGAATGGAGATTTGTATTTTAGAATTTTAATGTCTCAAAGCCCTTAAAAAGAATATATAAGACAATGACTTGCAGCAAATTTCATTATATGTGTGAATAGTGCTATAGTCAGATTCTGGTGTCATTTCACACATTATATTTTTACTATTGCTAGGTAGGCTGCTGTTGGCCCTAAGGCAGTGTGTGTGTGGGCAGGGGGCTGGGTTTGGGGAAGTCTTTGACAGGGAGGATGGGTGAAAGGCGGTGGGGAGGAAGAAGTAGGTAGGGGAAAGCTGGAAAGAAGTGTATCTGACTTGTCCTTGTAGATTTAGTATCTAGGCCATCCAGGGTGACAATTACCAACACTGAACTTAGATGTTACAAATGGGATGACATAAAATGGGATGGAATGTAGCTGGTGATGTCTTAGTAAATAAAACATGGGTGCTTAATGCCACCTAAGAAGTTACTGGCTTTAAAAAGTAAAATTAAAAGGATGATTTCATTCTTCATAAGTACCCCTCGTACAAACAAACAAAAAACAGAACTTGTTTCACACCTGAGTCTACCATTAAATCTTGAAATATGGTCTGAGAGGCAGAGAGAACCAGCCTCCCTGCAAAGCCTTAAGCAGGCCCTTTGTGCTCTCCAGCTTTCATTGAGTACACGGGTTGCCCTAGTGATGAATGTCCTGCTTTGTGTGGTCTCAGCATTTTTTTCTAGAGAGGCTGTTTTAATGAGAAGGTGAATAGAGGAGGCTTCTTTTGAAACTAGGATAAGAGGAGGGCCACTTCTGAAAATGCAAGCATAATGGTGCCATTCCTTCTCACAGAGATCTGACAATCTCCCCCCTCTTCTGTCTGTCTTTCTCTCTCTCTCTTTCTGTCTCTCATTTCTCTTTTTATTACTAAGTAGCTTTCAGAAGCCTGCTTTGGCTAAGTACTGTTTTGGATTGGCCTATGGTCTCAATCCCCTGTGATCTTCTTTTAGAAGTAAAGAGTAACCAATTAGATCTCATTTTGTCACCCTGGCCTCATCTTCTTTCCTCTAAAAAGGGACTATTCTTGATGTTTTAGGGTTGGACAGCCCTGCTCCTTTCTCCTACCTTTTATAAAATGCTGTACTTTTTCAGATTTACCCACGCACTAAGAATTATGCTTCAGCCTGTTTGAAGCTTTCTTCTCCTTCAGGATCCATTGTGCAAGGCAGGAGTGGGAGAAAACCATGTAACTGCTATATTTTAGGACTCGCTTGAGGCTAGCTTTGATTGAACACACACAGTAAACTCTTGATTATCCATGCTAATGGAAGAAATAGTAATTCAGACCAGATACGTTGTTTCTATTTCACTTTGAAATGTGTTAAGTGATTTTTTAAAAAAGCAGTACCAGGTGGTTTACTTAGACCATTAATAGTGAAGTATCTTTTGTGATGCCACTGTTTGGTAGACAAAATTATGAGAGACACCATTCTCCTTCCTCTTCCTGCTCCACAACATCACCTGGCACAGACTCCTAGTGCCTTCATCTCACGTATTCCTTTTTATGTCCCCCTTTTCTTATTAGAATGAACTCTTAGAAAACTAGTGAATGGATAAGGCCAACTAACTAATTAAAGGAGCTTGCCATCATTTAAATAGGAGTGAAGTCCCAAAACTAAGAAAACAAAATGACTAATACATGTATCATATTCAGTATTTGCATTAAAAGGGTGTCCAGTTTCATGATAGTAAGGTATTTGTTGTTATTGTTTTGATGGTACATACTTTTGTTTTGTTTATGACTGCATCCCCAGTGCATAAAATAGTGCCATGCATATGATTTGCATGTAATAAATTTTTGTGGTATAAATGAATGAAAAGTAATTTTCTTATTTATTGAGACAGGCTCTCCCTCTGTCACCCAAGCTGGAGTGCAGGTTGTGATCACAGCTCACTGCATCCTTGACCTCTTGGGCTGAAGCAATTCTCCCACTTCAGCCTCCTGAGTAGCTGGGACCACAGGCATACCTAATGGTACCTGGCTAATTTAAAAAAAAAAATGTTGTAGAGATAGGGTCTCTGTATGTTGCCTACGCTGGTCTTGAACACCTGGGCTCTAACAGTCTGCCCTCCCCAGCCTCCTAAAGTGCTGGGATTACAGGCATGAGCCACCACACCCAGCCATAATTCTCAAAATGCTTCTTCACGTACTTCATGTTTTTCCTATTCCTACGACTCTCCTAGAATATAGATGCCACAGCTATTATTAAAATAAATATTGATTTATCTTCCCTTTTGTTTATCTGTAACTAATTTATATA
The DNA here is from genome assembly GCF_049354715.1 of Callithrix jacchus. Taxonomy (NCBI): domain Eukaryota; kingdom Metazoa; phylum Chordata; class Mammalia; order Primates; family Cebidae; genus Callithrix; species Callithrix jacchus. Next base: position 106,965,300 of record NC_133503.1, on the reverse strand, counting down.
TAAACATATGTAATGTTCCTTATAAATTCTAATTTCTTATAAACAATATATAGTGGAAGGTTTTTTTTTAAATGGACAGTCTTTTTGAACTTATGCTGTTTTGTACTTTGTTGATTTGTCAGACAAAGTGCATCATCACTTGGGAGACATCATCTTTATGGAGACAGCTTTTCTTTGGTGATAAGCGACAAAGTAGTCTGCTGGTCACAGGCCATTTCTATCACCGGAACTAATCTGTCACAGTGTGTTTGTGTGTGATAAACCACTTACTGCACAGAGTAATAGGAATCTCACCCAAGTTATGCTCACTCCAGCCTATTTTTTCTTAATAAATACAGTTAAGCAAAAGAGCTCTCATACTGTACCATTTTAGTTGAGAGAAAAGAAAACAGAAAAGGTCAAAATGGACTGGCACTCCTTTTCCTTTGTGATCCTCTGTAAGGAGTTTAAGATGGCAATGGAATATTAAGGTATATGGCTTCTGATTTCACCTTAGGTGGTGTAAATTGGCTTGGATTTAGGAACTCCCAGCATGCACATGTTGTGCTAGTGGAGTGAGTGAATTGCTTGGCTTTGGAGCCAAATCTGCGTTGAGTACCAGCTCTTATCAGTGTTACCAATAGAGCGATTTACTTAGGGCTTCTCAGCTTCTGTTTCCTCATCTATAAGATGATGATAACAATAGCATCGATTTCATTGAGAAGGTTAAATTTTAAAAGTCTGCAAATAATTTCCTACCTGGTAGGCACACACACAGTTGTTATGGCTTTGCTTAGCACTTTTTGAGTATCTACTGTGAGCCCAGAATCATGCCAGGTTACTGTCATATGCTTTGCAACTTACTAAATCAGCCTACTTTTTCCCTGTGAGAAAACCGAGGTTCATAGAAGTCTAATAATATAGTCCACACAGCCATTGGGGTGCTTGGAATTTGGATCTCTCTCTCTCTCTTTGCATTCTATCATGTGGCCTCTCTGGGCTTTCAGTGCCCAAGCAAGTTGAATCCATTTCGAAGCTATGTCCTCAATAATAAATACCTTACCTTAGGATATTGGGGAGATTATCAAAGCAGGGATTTATTGAATTCTCTGGACAGTTCTCCTCTTTGACATTCTTTGGAGGGTATTTTTGGTGCTGAGGCATGGCAGGCCTCAGCTAAAGTGACACTTCCTCAGAGTAGCACTCCCTGACCACCTCTCTGGGATTGTTATTAAATCACCCCAGAGCTGCTATTGTGGCATTTATCATGGCTTGAAAATATGTGTGTATTTGCTTGGGTCCTTGCCTGTTTAACCCCAATGCAATGTAAGATCCCTGAGAAAAGAAACTTTGCTTTGTTTACGGCTATATTTTCAGTGCACAGTGCTCAGACACTGGGAAGGACTCAATAAATATGCAATCAACTTACAAATGAAGAAGTCCAACTGCTGTGAAAGGCTGCATCCTGGGAGGCAAGCTTTGTGTTGGAGCAATCACGCTGCCAGGCTTTCAGGAATAGATAAAAAGGTGGGGGTGGGGTGAGGAAGAGTTGCCTGAATTCTATGCCCGTAGATCTGCTTCATGCCCTTTTGATGGCAGGAGGGAGCTGTCCTGATTTTTTTCTTCTTTTTTTTTTTTTTTGGCCAGGGAATGAGGCCTTGAGGTACAGCCTGTGGCTAAATATGTCCCAGCTCAGCCTCTGCTTCATCCTCATTAACTCCACTTCATAGCTGGCCAGAGGGAAAGATTAATTTAGTGACCAAGCTTAATAAATAGATGCTCGGGTCTTAGATTTCATGCATTGCTTTCAGAGGCTGAGAGCTCATTGAAGTGCCAGTTTCGAGATGTCAAGGGCAAGCAGCTGGGCTTGAGGGAAGTGCAGAGATATTTCTGCTGAGCCTTTGTTCCCCAGCCCATCTTGCAATCATCAAAACTGCAGCGACGACAGGAAAAGCCTTCAACATCCATTTCCTGTGTAACCTAAAAACCACGTTTCTGAAACGGATTGCCTTCGTAAGACACTGCTGCATACCTGATTCTCTGAGCATACCAAACCACTCTTGCCTACAATGTAGTGTGGGAAATTTTGTTTGTCATCATATATACATTTTTTGGTCACAACATGGCATCTGACGTAGAAATCTCTAATCTCTTCCCTCTGGAAGGCCTTGGCAGAGCTTCCACTTTGAAGGGAGCTTGGTTTTGGGCAGCCATCTCTAGTGTAAATAGAATCTGAGGTACTAGACAGTAAACAGCATTGTATCCCACAGGGTCTGGGGTGACCTGAATAAGTTCCGGAGTGCATCCACCATAGCGATGACATCATTATATCGTGTGTATGCCCATGTCTATGTGTAATTGTAATGTATAATACAGAGCTAAAATTAAACTCCTGGGTGAAAAGAGATGGGCAGGCTGAAGAGGATGAGGAATATTAACCTCTAAGATGCAGCTTGGTTACAGCAGCTGTAGGATCGCAGTGCTCTTAGTATCAATGTGTGTGTGTATGTGTGTATTCCTTTTTGTTGTTAATATTTCAGCCTTGAGGAATGAGAATTTTGCAGTTTATCCACCCTTCAACCCCTCCAAGCCTTCTAAGAAGCCTTTGTTTCATTTAATCTAATCCTCAGTCCTCTCTCATACATTCACTTTTCTAGATAGTATAAATAATTTCCCTCAAGTGGGGAGACTGATTAAGCAGGCAGAAACAGGACATAAACATCACTTTACTGTGGCAGTTCCTTCACTCTCTGTTGGCATTGACTTTGGATGAGAAGGTATGTGACCTGGAAGGAGTTCCTGACTCTTGTTCAAAGTACCGCCCACAGCACCCTTCACATTCCTTGACCTTGAATAGAGGCGACCACGGGGCACAGTTGTTGCCCTTGATTAGGAATGAAGTGTGACTCTTGGAGCAGGTATTCTTTGAAACAATTATCAAGTAACTAAGATTATTTTTGTTAAACCCACACATCACTTTAGCCTCTGTATTATGAGTTGTACTAAATGTACATTACTAAGAATATAAAGATTGTTTTTACTTTTCTTCCGTAATGAGTATTTTAAACTTGGACTAAACAACCGGTATGGACTAACCAACCATCTGGCAAGATATGGCTCCTTAACTCCCACTCCCTGTCGTCTACACGTTGCCTTCTATTTGGCCAAAGACACTACCACTTTCTACCAAAAGTTATAGTTGTGTAAGTTCTGCATCTCTCGTCCATGCCTGGATCCTGCTTTTCTCCATTTGGACAATGATTTTATTTCTTACTAGTTTTAATAACCTCTGGTTTCAAAGTTCTCTACTCAGGCACCTTCTAACAAGGTGTACTACATGCTTATCACATCTTATGATTCACCATTTCCATTGAGGGGTGTGTGTGTGAGAGAGAGAGAAAGAGATTTAACAAAATCATTCCTTGACACTTGCTGTGACTGCAGTAGCAACTGTTACATATGATTTTCAAGTTTCTTTGTGTTCTGTTTTTGTCACTGTGATCTCGAACAGGCTATTAAACAGCTCTGAACCTTGGGCTCCTCATTAGTAAATCGGGATTGAGAAGCAAACCTTAATTCTCAGTGAGTACTGGGACTGGCAAAGCATCCAACACAGATGAAAATCTTCAGTATATTTTTTATGTCTTTGCTGAAGTAGAAAAACCAATGCTGAAGTTGCAAAAATATGCATCTTGGAATAGATCAGAATGTATATTTAACTGACTGGAAAGTCCACTTGACAAAATTGGTTTGAATCCTACATCAAATCTGTTGGTATTAAATTGTTATTTTAACAATGGAATTTTTGAACTATTTTAATTGCCTGTAATCTCAGTAATTTGGGAGGCTGAAGCAGGCAGATCGCTTAAGCTCAGGAGTTCAAGACTAGCCTGGGCAACAACAGAGCAAAAATCCAGTCTCTATTAAAAATACAAAAATTAGCTGGGTGTGGTGGCACATACCCATAGTCCCAGCTACTCAGAAGGCTGAGGTGGGAGAATCACCCTGCGTCCTGGACGTCACAGATGTCGTGAGCCATGATTATGCATGACGCTGTACTCTATTCTAGCCTGGGTGAGGGAGTAAGATGATGTTTCAAAAACAAAATTTTTTTTTAATTAAAATGACTCTTCTGAAAAGTTCAAATAGAAAATAAAGTACTAAAAATAATATCACAAAATATATCATTGGCCAAGTATAGTTATTTATATGATTCATATATTTATGTATAGTTATTGTTATGATTATGGTAACAAAACTTACTTATATTTACTTATATATGGTTATTTAGAAAATTTAGAGAATTAAATGATAAATGGCAGTGGACCCAGAGTGTGTATAAAAACAGGCTTAGAATAACAATCTGATTGGAAGAGCTAGAGTTGGTTTTAATGTTATGTTTGCGTGGCAGGCCCACTGTCTTCATGCAGTTTGCATGCTTATCAGGGATGACTTTGATGCTGCTGAAAATATGGTACTTGTATTAAAGCTGCATTTGCGTAGCAAGCCCAGTGTTATTACTTAACTTGTACGCCTACTGGGGGCTTTGAGTACATTGACGAGCCAGCAGTGGGACTGCAATTTGTTTTTGTCACCACTGTAGAGAAATTCTGTCCAAGATATATTTAGAGTTTCTGTTTTAAGTAGAATTTGTTTAAAATATAGTGTGAAGAATAGACATGTAAAGAATTCAAATGTTGCCAATTTCACTCACCACTAATTCCTCGACTTGGAATGATTTTTCTTCTCACAGAAACAAGGTGTTTGAAAAAGTAGTTGAGAATTGCAAATGTGATACCGGAGTTATACACGTGCTGTGACTTTTTTTTTTCCTAAGATACAATATGTTTGCAGGATCTGTGATGTTTGCTCACTTTAAGTCTGGATGCTTGGATAAGCCAAGGGTTCTCTAACTCTGTGTTGAAGAGACCGTAAGATTATAGTTTTTTCATATTTTCTAAAAGGCCACGTATCTTTTCTTCATATTTTATGTTGGCATTTCAAAGGGACAGTGATGTGCATCAGGAAGAAGGTAGCTCTTGCCTCTTGCACAGGAGATACACATTTTAGAATTCATCAAACCTGGGTATCAAAGCACTTACGTAATTTGACTTGAGGTCACTATGTCCCAAATCTTTTGTTACACATTGTACTTGAAGCCCTAAGATATCTCATATCTTTGGGTGAAATCACTATAACAATTAATTACTAAAATACGATCTGGAAAAATTGCATTATCTATACTAACTTTGCAGACTCAAATTTATAACACACACACACACACACACGACTATCCCAGGAACTGCATTTAACTTTGTAAGTCAAGGAACTAAATTTTGCATAGGCAAAAGATGACTGACAGCACAGACTATACTATAGTACTTGTTACATCATTTTAAATTTTATTCAGTTAGTCCATAATATTAATAAATTAGTACTGCCTGTAAAAGTGGAAGATATAAATACCAAGACTGGAGTGAAACTTGCATTTTTTTACACCAAACATCAGCCATTGCAACTTTTATTGATCAGTACTTCTCTTGATCATTATGTAAATATAGTCACTTACTAAGAGTCTTAGTTTTTAGAATAAGAACCCTTCTGGGACATTTACCAGAAGATATACAATCTAGAATTTATCAAAATTCATTCACATTTTACAACCAACATAATAACTCAGTGTTTGTTCTTTTTAACAGTAGTACTTAAATTCTGAGAACATCTTTTATCGAGTCTGAGTTCTTATAACCACTCTTCCTTTTGATAAGCAGAGAACAGAAGAAAAAATGAGATATTGTGACCATGACATGCTCACAGTCACAAAACAAGTATAGTTAACCTGAAATTGAAGCTTATCTCCCACTTGTCACATTGTTTTCTGCCTAGATCCCTAAACACTGAATTTAGAACCAGTTTGTGAACATATTCTCTATATTTCCCAATCCATCATTATTTATTCATTTCTGAAGTTTTCAGTTCATTTCCAAAATTTTTCTACATATTAAAAATGGCCACTACTTTCTATTTGGGATTTGATGTGCCTAATAAATAAAACTATACCCTCTTGTCTAAGTCAGAACACACACACAGCACACCATGTGCGGCATGCCACGTGCCCCATGCACCCCACACACATACACATAGATAAGAGGGGAGAGAAGGAGAAGGAGATGGCAGGTTGTGGGAGACATAAGTGAAGAAAAAAGACTCAGATTTATTATGCAGATACAAAGTGGACAGGAACGCTAAACTCACATGGAAGCCACATGTGCTTGGTGACACTGAATTGAGGGGATTAAAAACAGTGGTAGAACAGGACAGACTTAGATCTCTCTTCAGCAGTGCTTACTGCAAATTGGCTCTGAAGCAGAGAGGGCCCCAGAAGGTCTGAATTGGGCATGCTCAGTTACTTCTCCCAGTCTCACCAGGCCGATCCTTTACTCTATCAGGAGGACTGAGAGAGAGTGGAGAAAAACCAGAGGTATTAATCTAGGGAAATTTTCCACACTTTTACTGGAACGAGAACATGATTTCTAGTAATAGAATTTTATCAGTTAACAATTTTTATTTATAAAAAATGAAAACTAACTCAGTAACAGAAGCCAATAAAAGGGAAAATTTAAAAACTGGATCTTGTAGGTGACTTATGGAGCTGGAAAGGGTGAACACTTAGGCACTGGGATGTGTAGACACAGGGAAGCTCCTAGAATGATGGCAGGAGGAGCATGGGAGCAGTCTCTCTGGGTCTAGTACGGCTCTCCAAAGGATTCGGCCACTGTTTCCTTTGGCTCTGTGTGTTTCTGCTTAAAATTAAATTTGTGGGAGTTTAAGCCTCATTAGTTTAGTTTGGTTTAGATACCCACCTCTATTGTCAAGGAGTTTATAGTATAGTTTTGATAATTTTATCAATTTCTCATTGTATGGGGGGGAATCATGCACAAAGGGAATTTATACTGGAGAGTTTTTTTTAAGTAGTGTGGGCATTACATATTCTGATTAGGTTCTATTATCCTGAAAAAAAGGATAATCTGTACATTTTCTTAACATGGGATTATACCTATCTTTATTTAAAAAACGAGAGTAGTATAATTTTTCTTTAAATTGTCATAACACTTCAGAATGTCTCTTTGGAACAATAATTAAACGTATGCTCTAAGCCTTTTTGAAGGTTGGTATAAAAAGGCTACATGAAGGACACCTTCACAGGAAATGTGAAAATGTGAAGACAAAATCTTATTTTGTGGTTCAGAACACAAAATTGTTTTTCATTCTAGACTAAGCATTTTAAAATTTGATAACGAAGGTCATCTAATCCATCCTGTCTTTTTTGCCTTGGCTACCAGGAAACTCACAGCTTAAGTCTTTTTTTTTTCAATTATTAAAGGTCTTCTTAGCCTGGATCTTTCTATCATGTGTCTCTTGTGCTTTATCCTTGATTAAATAGTATTCAGGCCTCTTACATTATCATTAAATTAAATTTCTTTTGAATGTAGGACGATTAGAGTAAATACAACTAGTTGATTAGCTGTATGACTAAAATGGTTTAATGTATATGCAGCTGAAACTTCATTGGAAAATGATATGGAACATTAAACATGGACTAGTATCTCTCTTGGCTGGATTGATACTTCACAATGCACTCAATTGCTTTCTCAGAGTCCTGTGAGTTGAGTGAACTTCATTAATTTCTTCAGCTTAAGGCGGAGTGGTGTGTGTATGTGTGTGTTGGGGGGGATGGGGGAGGAGGAGCTGAGATTGACACATAGAAAAGCTTTCCTGATAAGCCTAATGTCATCAATAAGGAGAGTTTCCCCAGCCCAGACAGTATGGTAGCTTAGAACGTAGGTGTATTGTAGTAAGGCTGTTCCTGGGTGAAAGAATGAAGTAAATAGTTTCCATCCTCTGCCCTTCTTCTCTAGTGGTCCCACCTCTGCCCTAAGAGGCACTTTCTGCTATTGAGATGGTTAATTTTCATGTCAACTTGCCTGGATTAATGCATGTCTAGAGAGCTGGTAAAATGTTATTTCTGAGAGTGTCTGTGAGGGTGTTTCTAGAGGAGATGTATTTGGAAGTCAGTGGACTGAGTGGGGAAGATCTGCCTTGGTGAGGGTATCGGGGGTGGGCACCCTCCAATCAGCAGGGGGCCAAGCCAGAACAAAAAAGGGCAGAGGAAAAGCAATTTCCTCTCTCTCCTGGAGCTGGGATACTCTTCTCCTGCCCCTGGACATCAGAAATCCAGTTTCTTTGGTCTTTGGACTCTGGGACTTGAATCAGTGTACTGTCCCACCTCCCACCTTGACGCTCAAGCCTTCAGCCTTATACTGAGAGTTTCACCATTAGCTTCCCTGGTTATGAGCCTTTCTGACCTGGACTGAGCCACAGCACCAGCATCCTGAGGTCTCCAGCTTGCAGATGGCCTGTTGTGAGACTTCTCAGTCACCAGAATCATGTCAGCCAATTCCCCTAATAAACCCCCATCATGTATCTATATGTTTCTGTACGCCTGTATTCTTTTTTTAAATTGCATTTTAGGTTTTGGGGTACATGTGAAGAACTTGCAAGATAGTTGCATAGGTACACATATGGCAGTGTGATTTGCTGCCTTCCTTCCCTTCACCTATATCTGGCATTTCTCCCCATGCTATCTCTCCCCAACTCCCCACCCCCGCTGTCCCTCCCCTCTTCCCCCCAACAGACCCCAGTGTGTAGTGGTCCCCTCCCTGTGTCCATGTGTTCTCATTGTTCAACACCCGCCTATGAGTGAGAACATGCGGTATTTCATTTTCTGTTCTTGTGTACACCTATGTTCTGTGGATTCTGTCTCTCTGGAGAACACTGACTTATACAATTATAAACTCTATCCAAACTCTGGCCTTTCTTCTGTCTGCCTCTTCAGTTTCCTTTTTGGGTGGCAGGAATACAATGGCTACTTCTTAGGAATACAAATGGATTTTTATGGAGGTGCCTTAATGCCTATAAAGGATTATTGGTGTGGAACGTTTGAGCAGAATGAAGTTGGTGGGAGTAGCTTAGAGGCCAGTGTTTTTCACTGGGTTTCCACACAGCGTCTAGAGGAAGCAATGCAGAAAGGATGAAAAATCACCAAAAAAGAAGGAATGCTTCAGCATTTGCTGTGATTTAGCACTATGTTCAGTGCTTGCCCATTTGTTGTTTTATTCAGTGGTAGAATATATGATACAGTACGTTCTCATGTACGTTTCCTGAGGCTGTCATGTCTTACTCATTTAGGTCCTTGGACATTCTTCCCAACTTGAGAGTCTCATATTATGATACTTTGGGTTTCCATGTAAGTAAAGCCTGGGACAAGAACTTGAATGCAGGCAGTTTATTTGGGAGACAGTCCCAGGAAGAAGCATGCAGGAATGAGAAGAATGAAAGCCAAGCATAAGGTTGGTATCAAGGGCATTGTTGTAGACAACAGGAGCTCCATTCTGCTCAGAATGCTCCTGATACTTGTCTGCCTGGAAGACAGGCAGAAAGCTGGGGGTCCATCCACTAGCACTGCCCCTTCTTGGCTGAGGATTTCCTTGAGACACCTCAAGTGGGGGTCTGGGGAGTTGGGGAGAGATAGCATGGGGAGAAAGGCCAGATATAGGTGAAGGGAAGGAAGGCAGCAAATTCAGGGGGTGGGGAGTTGGAGAGAGATAGCATGGGGAGAAATGCCAGATAAAAGTGAAGGGAAGGAAGGCAGCAAATCACACTGCCACGTGTGTACCTATGCAACTATCTTGCAAGTTCTTCACATGTACCCCAAAACCTAAAATGAGGGAGAAGGTAACTCCCTCTGCACTTCTGGACTATACTGAAGCAGACAGAATAGGCTCCTGGAGTATCAGAGAGGCCCTGAGCAGAAAGCAAAAAGATGCAGATTATTTCAGGTGCGGTGAGGGGAGATAGTTTCATCTAAGCTTTCATATATTATCCACTGCAGCTGTCCTAAAATCAGAAGTGGTTTGTGATACAAGGTACTTGAGGTGTCTGCCAATGAAACGATAGGAAAAATCTCTTGGTCTCTGTCCCCAGTTCCTGGCACTGAGCTCCTAAAACTTGTAGATTTTCCTGATCAGTAAGGGCACTAGAAGAATCTTTTGTTCTGGTATTTAGTTTCTGCCCTGGTTACTGACACAGAGCTCATAATTTCCTGGCTTTTAGGAGTATATGTTGCTCTAATGAAGAGACTCTTGGTGGGCTCCTAGATGGAAGCTCCTCACCAGAAAGGTGAAGCCATTATTATAAGCTTGGAAATTTCAGCCCCATCCCTATTATCTGGAGAAGAGAGAAGGGCTGGAAATGATCAATAACCCATCATGCCTATGTGACGAAGCCCCTGTAAAGACCCCTTAACTAGGAGATTGCGAGAGCTTCCAGGTTAGTGAACACTTCTGAGTGCCAGGAAGGTGTTGTACCGCACTCAGTGGGGACAGAAGCTTCTACACGCAGGATCCTTTAAGATCTTGCTCTATGTGTTTCCTCACCTGGCTTTTCACCTGTTTTTATTATATTCTTTATTAATAAACTAAGTATGAGTAAAGTATTTCCCTGAGTTCTGTGAGCTGCTCTAGCATATTAATCCACGAGAGGGCTGTGGGAATCCCGGATTTATAACCCATCACAGGTCGCAACCTGGGAGTTGCGACTGGCATCTGAAGTGGAGGCAGCCTTGTAGAACTGAGACCATAGCCTGTGGGATCTGATACTATCTCTATGTAGGTAGTGTCATAATCAGATTGAATTCGAGGACAACCTATTGGTGTCTGCTGAAGAAATTGCTTGGTTGGTGTATGTGAAAATACTTTCACACATCTGATGTCAGAAGTGTTGTATTCAGTAGTGTGAGTAGAGGGAAAACAGTTTGGCTTTTCCTCTTACTGCTATCATGCTTACTCTGGTTCACTTACCACTCCTTTTGTCCATTCACCTATTCAACCAAATGCACTCTTTAGTACCCATTCTATTCCAGGAGATGTGCTAAGCCCTAGAAGCATAATGGAAAAGCAAGACATGATCCTCATCTTTAAGGAGCTTATATGTTATTGAGGAAACAGATGAGTTCATAAAAAGTAGCAAAAGTCAATACAAGATTCCATTAAAGCAAATATCAGGAACACTTGGTCTTGGAAGAGTCACAGAAGGTTCTTCTTTCTGGAAGAAGCAAAACATGAGGTGATATAAAAGCCAGGTCAGGTATTACCATTAAACCTCCTATGACTGGTCTTAATGGTGCTCAATAAAAGTAGCTGGATTGGTTGGAGTTCTGACAGCTTTACCTATTAAAATACAGTCTTTAGCAATTTCTGCCAATGTACTCATTCCATATTAGTTTCTTTTTGCCGTAGTTTGAGTATTTAGGTGGGTAATTGTCGGTTAAGATAATGTTTCCATTCTAAGGCCATCTTTTATTGGTTACCATTTTATTTTTTTTGGCTCTGCATACACCTTTGCTGAAAAACCAAAAGTTCACTTCTGTGAATAAAGTGACCTGAGTGTTGCTTATTGTTGAACTTTTTGGCAACTTAAGCAAATGCCTAAGAGAGAACACTTCAAGGAGGCAGGGAGTAATTAGGGGCTGCAAACTGTCAGCTACTAACAAGGTCCAATAAGTTTCTTGCTGTGTGAGTGGATTTCCTAGATTTGTCTGGGTTGGAGTATAAATAAAAAGCCATGTTGGCTGCTGTTGTCATGTTCCAGAACACCCAGGTGTACTCTCCCACAGTGCAGTTGCAAATGGAGACTGTTTAGCATCACTTGCTGCTGAGAGCAACATAAGCTTGCATCTGAGGTGTCACTTTCTGCCTACTGTGGGAAATTCTTCCCAAATGGTCCTTGGCTGGCATCTTGCCCCAGCTAAAATCGATGTAGTATAATCCTTTGAATCTGGGCATGGGGCCAGCATAGCAGGCACGTAATTCTCATGTGGCAGGGAAAGATGGACATGGGGGAGCTGCGCAACCTTATCTCTGTAGTCGCTTACACAGTCTAAAATAGCAGAGTCATACTATATGATGGAAATTTGTGCTAATAATCTTTCTTCTTGCTTTCATATGGAGAGAAGATTCCCTGGGCATGTTAGGAGAAATTCATTCATTACATAATTCGTCTATTCAAAAATACTTACTAAGTTCCCACAATGTGCTAGGCACTGCTGAAGCTTGAACATATGGTAATTAACAAGATTCAGAAGATGCCTGCTCTCATGGAGATTATATTCACATGGAAGAGGCAGGAAGGAGATAAAATCATATAAACAAGAAAATGATCAGATGATAAATGGCTATCTATTAATAGAGAAGTAGAGTGATGTGATAGGGAGTGCCTGGGTGGATTTTCTGAAGGCTGGTGGGTGTGAAATGTTGGAGCCCATTAGTGGAGCGACAGAACTGTGGGGCGTAAAAGACAGTGGATGACTTTCATTGGTGACGATGTGACTGTGAGGAGTAGTGGGAGGATCATCTATTGGGAGAATGTGAGTAATCAACCACAATCTGGTTGGGATAATCAATGGGTATGAAAGGAAAGGGGGTAAATAAAAGCTACCTTTGAGGTGGGAGTGCAAGCCTCTTAATGGCCTATGGTGTTACACCTGGGAAGCAAGTCCCACTTGCTGCGAGGAGGCCAGGATGAGCCTCCTCTTCTCTCATGCAGTGTTGTATGGACTGGGATACAAGACGCAGATGCTGATTTTTGCTGTGAACTGGGTGAGAGAACTGAGGGCTTCTCCAATTTTCAGGGCAATGAAATCCCTTCACACACTCTGTCATCATTCTTTCCTCAAGGGATCTATTCTCCTAACACTTAAAGTATCTAAGACTTTATCCCTTAGGGAGGATGCATGAGCCAAGAGATGCGTGATTTTTCCACTCTATATATGCACCTGCTATGAACTGCAGGCTGGCAGGCAAATTTTCTGTCTCCTTCCATGGCAGAGCAGAAAACAAAATGTGCATATCATTGATTTTCAAAAAACATGTTATCAATATCTTAAATTTTTTTCTTCTTTCAAGTTTCTGTTCAAATGTCATCTCCTTAGAGAAGCTATTTCTCACCATCCTGTCTAAAATAGCTACTTCATACCACCCATTTAGTCTCTCTTCTCTGCTATATGCTTTTACTTTATTTTGGTTTACTTTTTAAATTTTGTACTGACTTTTGAGTTGGATGCTAAACTCATTATTTTCAATATCCCCCAGCCCCTCTAGTTGTGAATTTAAGGTTGTGAGTTCTTTTGAAGTATGACATCAGCTGTATCTAATTCTGATATATAGTATTTTTTAAATTGCTATTCAGCTCCAACTTTTTTTCAAATTTTCATTATGCTTTAATATTTGAACAACATATTATTTAAAACTTTCTAGATTTTCAAATGCATGGAATTTGGGGGTAATTTTATTGCTGATATCTAATTTAACTTTATTTTCCTCAGAGAATGAAGTCTACATTATGTCAGTTCTTTGGTGTGTAAACTTTGCTCAGTTACATTTAATTTGATTAGTTTTTGTAAATTTTCCGTGTCTACTTAGAAACAACAGATGTTCTCTAATATACTGGATATTATATAAATTTAGTGGATTATTCTTTTTAATTGTGATATTTAAATTGTCTCTGCTAAAATTTTTTAATTTGATTTCTTACTTTCTGAGAGTTGTATAAAAGTCTCATTATGATTATGTTTTTTAAAATTTCTCTTGAACTTTTTTTCTTACATTTTTGCTGATGTATTTTCAAGCTGTGTTGTTGGGTGCTTACAGGTTCAGCATTTACAGTGAATTATTTTTATCATTTTCAAATGCCCCTCCTTTTCCCTGGTAATACTTTTTAAAACAGTAAAGCTTTTTTTCTTAATATTAAAAATATAACCCCATTTTTGGGGGGTGTGGGGGGACAGGGTCTAGCTCTGTTGCCCAGACTGGAGTGCAGTGGTGCCATGATCTCAGTTCACAGCAACCTCTGCCTCATGAGTTCAAGTGATTTATTCTCCCACCTCCACCTCACAGGTAGCTGGGGCTACAGGCATGCATCACCACACCCAGCTAGTCCCCAGGTAGAGATGGGGATTCACCATGTTGGCCAAGATTGTCTGGAATTCTTGACTTCATGTGATCTGCCTGCCTTAGCCTCCATGAGGGCTAGGATTACATGCATGAGCCACCCATGCCCAGCTAAAAATATAATCCCACTTCTAGGAAGTATTTTCTTAGAATAACTTTCTACATAATTTTAATTTCTGTTTTGGGGGAACATTAGGGTTGAGTGTTTTCCTTGTTATCACATATAGGTGGATTTTGAATTAGCTATATAATAATCTCAATTTATTAAATGACAGGTTTATTCTGGTTATTACTTTGCTTGGATTTCTCTGCCATCCAAAATTGTGCTTTTTAGTTATCCAATCTACTTCTTGCTTTACTTTGTCTTTTATACTTCCACTAAGTTAATAACACTTTATCCTTTTCTTCCGGGTTTCTAATTATTTACTTTATTATAATCTTTAAGGATTTTTAAAAATTTGTCATACATTCTTAAGTAAATATAAATGCAATCAAACTCACTGGCAAACTTTTTGCCATCATCAATAAAAAGGCTATTGGATGTCCTAATGTTGATTACTACATCTCATATTCAATGCTTATGTTGCTTGGTTGTGTCAGATCTATTTTTGTGTGTTTGGTTTCTCTAAGAAGCAGAAGCCATGACGGGATTAGATATGCAAGAGATTTATTAGACGAAATAAAGAAGGGGGAGCAGAAATTAGATAGGAAGACCTTGAGGCCATCATGTAGGATTGACAGTGGTGAAGGAGAGATGCAAGGAATAATTGAGCAGGAGGAACCTTGGACTGCAGTGCAGTTCAGAGAAGGTTTTGGTTAGGATGATGAGGAGTCCTGAGCAAATGCTACCCAGCAGAAGAATTTCATACTGGACAAGAACAGTCTAGCTCTGGTACCCCTGAGACTAGACCTCAGAGTAAAGGAATCAGTCCAAAGATTCAGTAGCCAGGGCTGTCAGTTAAATATCCTCTTCTCAACAAATTATCTTGAAAGGATATGTGAGTGGCACACCTCCATGGCCTCCACAGCCTTAGAAAAATATCTCAGACCCATATTCAAGGTAATTCTTTATTCAGTTCTGTTTAATCTGTCAGTTTTTTACTTCCAGCTATCACATTTTTCAGTTTTAGAGGTTATATTTGTTTTTCAAATCTGTATAATACTCTTTTTCAGTATCTTAATCTCTTCTTATACTTTCTATACTTCTATTTTTAACCATTTTAATTGTTTATTTTATAATTTATTTTGTAGGCCTCTCACTCATCTTGGATAGTTTTCTAACATGTGTCTGAATGGTTGGATCTTTATATCACCTCTTCCCCACTCAGTTACCAGGTGCAGACTTCCTTGAGAAGAGTATGACCTTGAGAAAGGTGGCTCTCTGCAGCTGGAGTGGATCCTGAAAGAGATGACAACTGGAGCTGTCTGCTGACCAACTATCCTGTAGCTGGGCAGCAAGTCTTTCCTTGAAGGAGGATCTGGACAGTACCTCTCTGTGTCTACCATACATTTTAAAATTTATACTGTTTAGTCTTTTCTCTACTCACCTTTTTTTCTTTTTCAAAGAATGT
The DNA here is from genome assembly GCF_049354715.1 of Callithrix jacchus. Lineage (NCBI taxonomy): Eukaryota > Metazoa > Chordata > Mammalia > Primates > Cebidae > Callithrix > Callithrix jacchus. The sequence goes on along the minus strand of NC_133503.1, from coordinate 106,949,684 downwards.
AAGCCCTGTTTACAAAGCAAAACGTGGCCTGGAAGAAATAGAAAGCCTCTGTTTGTAAGCAGAGAGAAATTAGGTGGGATGAGTTTGAGTAGACGTAGATTCTGATGGGTCTCAAATAGTAGAAGGAGAGTTTGGATTAATTGGTGCAATGGTTTTCTAATGTTGTCATAACAAATTACCATACACATATCTGCTTAAAACAGTACATGTGTGTATCTCTCAGCTCTGTAGATCCAGTCTGAGTCCTCTGGATCTCACAAGACTGATCAAGGTGTTGGCGGGGATGGGCTTTTAGCTGGAGACTTTTTTTTAAATTGTAATTTGGGCTCTGAGGTTCATGTGCACATCCTGCATCCTGCAGGATTGTTGCTTAGGTACATACTTGCTGTGCTGGTTTGCTGCCTCCATCCCACCCGCGCCCCCCTCCAATGTCACCGACATCAGACATTTATCCCAGTGTTATTTCTCCCCATCCTCCCTGCCCCACTGCTGTCCCTCTCCTCCCCTCCATCCCCCCCACCTACCCCAGTGAGTGTTGTTTCCTTCCCTGTGCCCAAGTGTTCTCACTGTTCATCACCTGCCTATGAGTGAAAACATGCCGTGTTTGGTTTTCTGTTCTTGTGTCAGTTTGCTGAGAATGATGGTTTCTAGATTCATCCATGTCTCTACAAAGGGCATTAATGCATTGTTTTTTATGGCTGCATGGTACTCCATGGTGTATATGTGCCACATTTTCTTTGTCCAGTCTATCATTGATGGGCATTTAGGTTGGTTCCAGGTCTTTGCTATTGTAAACAGTGCTGCAATGAACATTCGTGTGCATGTGTCCTTATAGTAGAACAATTTATAGTCCTTTGGATATATACCCAGTATGGGATTGCTGGGTCAAATGGAATTTCTATTTCTAAGGCCTTGAGGAATCGCCACACTGTCTTCCACAATGGTTGAACTAATTTACACTCCCACCAACAGTGTAAAAGTGTTCCTTTTTCTCCACATCCTCTCCAGCATCTGTTGTCTCCAGATTTTTTAATGATCGCCATTCTAACTGGCGTGAGATGGTATCTCAATGTGGTTTTGATTTGCATCTCTCTAATGACCAGTGATGATGAGCATTTTTTTATATGTTTTTTGGCCACATAGATGTCTTCTTTTGAAAAGTATCTGTTTATCTTCTTCACCCACTTTTGAATAGGTTTGTTTTTTTCTTGTAAATCTGCTTTAGTTCTTTGTAGATTCTGGATATTAGCCCTTTGTCAGATGGGTAGATTGAAAAATTTTTTTCCCATTCTGTTGTTTGCCAGTTCACTCTAATAATTGTTTCTTTTGCTGTACAGAAGTTCTTAAGCTTAATTAGATCCCATTTGTCTATTTTGGCTTTTGTTGCCATTGCTTTTGGAGTTTTAATTATGAAGTCCTTGCCTATGCTTATGTCCTGAATGCTGTTGCCTAGGTTTTCTTCTAGGGTTTTTATGATGTTAGACCTTATGTTTAAGTCTTTAATCCATCTGAAGTTAATTTTTGTATAAGGTGTAAGGAAGGGGTCTAGTTTCAGTTTTCTGCATATGGCTAGCCACTTTTCCCAACACCATTTATTAAACATGGAGTCCTTTCCCCATTGCTTATTTTTATCCAGTTTGTCAAAGATCAGATGGTTGTAGATATGTGGCATTTCTTCCAAGGCCTCTGTTCTGTTCCATTGGTCTATATCTCTATTTTTGGTACCAGTACCATGCTGTTTTGATTACTGTAGCCTTGTAGTATAGTTTGAAGTCAGGTAGCCTGAGACTTTAAGGGAGAATCTGCTTCTAAAATTATTTGGATTGTTGGCAGAATTCAGTTCTTTGCAGTCATAAGGCTGAGGTTCGTTTTCTTGCTGGCTAATGCCTGCTACCCTCTTAGCTCCTTCAGGTCCTCTGTATTCCTTGTCACCTTGTTTTCCATCATTGAACTAGCAACAGTGAGTTGAGCCCTTTTTATGTTTTGAATCTCTCTGACTTTCCCTTCTGCTGTATTTCTTCTGCTTCCAGCTGTGGAAAGTTCTCTGTTTTCAACGGCTCATGTGATTCAATTGGGTCTACCAGGATAATCAAGGATGATCTCTGTATTTAAAAATCTGTAGTTTTAATTACACATGCAGATTTTCTTTTGTCGTATGATATGACATGTCACAATATCTGGTATGGACATCTTTGGGAGCTCTTATCCTGCCTACTACTGCTGCAGAGCAGAGGCTTCAGAAGAAGAAACTGACATGATACACATGGCATTTTCAATGGAAGATTTATCAACAGTCAGACAGAGAATGAACTGTGCTAGGGAAATGGTGAGAGAGGCTGCTAATCTAATAGAAACTGAAACCGTGAGGGTCTAAATGAGAGCAATGCCAGTAAGAACAAAAAGGATGTGGCCTTCAGTTAAAACATCCCAAAATATCTACACAGGTTTGCCGGTAGATTTCTGGTGGTGGGGATTGGCAGTGGGTTACATGAGATACTGTTTGAATGGTGACAAGTTTGGTGTTGACCAGGTTCAGTATTCTCATCCTAGTGTTAGGCTACATTATCCAGACATCAGAGATTTATCAGTTTACTCTCCTTGACACAGGGGCAGCATTACATGGAATAAGACTTGATGTACATACATCCATTTTTATTCTTGACACTAAGAACACTCATTGTAGAAACTCAAAAGGATGAGCAATAAGATCCAGTAATCTACCCAGATAGAGAGTAACAGAAGTACACATGATCCAAAGTAATTTTTTAAGCCCTAAATTATGTACCTTTGACTAGAGAATACAATCTGTATTTCTAAGCTATACATTTATCTTGTCCAATGGATTTTACTTAGGTTGATATTAAATAAGTTTATTTCTCTCATTATGAACTAATTGACTTGGGAATTTTCTTTGGAAACATGTTAAAAGAAAATCAGCTTAAATAACAGTTTTTCAGGAGAATATACATAAATACAGAGAATTAAGAATGTGCTAAGTTAAGTCATCCATCGGCTTAAGGTGAGTCTGGACAGGTATTATCTCAGATGTCATCTGCTTTAATCAATGAATTCTTGGCAGAACTGGAAAAAATATGTAGAATAAGTGATGTCCCAAAACAGAAAGGTCATGTTGCTTTGTTTCCAGTTCTAACTTCTCGAGAGTATCTGCATGAGCTGACTTGTGGCAGCTTGCATGACTGGCAATTCTTCTTTTAATACCTGCAGGCTTTAACCTTCAGGTCACTCAAGTTAGTGTTGTAGAAGAGTTAAAGTATTTAAAGTAGAGAACAGATGGAAAAAGGGCAGAAAACATTTGAGGGAAATGGACCAACCAGAGTGTCTAATTGTATGGAAACGGTGTACTTTTCAATAGTTGATGAATTTGCTTTTTCATTCACTTGCTACTTTATTTCTCATCAGTAAATGCCAATTTTTATCCTGCTGATAGATAAAGGCAGCATTACTTTCCAATGGTGTAGACAGGTCATGTTTTATGATTCCTAAAATGACAGCATGCAATAACCTTACCTGCATTTATGGATAGAAATAGTTTGTCTCATGGCTGAGACTGCAAGAACTTGGGCCAGTGGGAAGAAAGGAGGAGGAGGCAGTGTTGGATGTGTCAGGTGAGAAGTCTGAAACAGCAGCAGAGGAGATGAATTGATTGGCAAAATCTGGATGTAATGCAGGGACTTGAACCTTGGACCAAAGTGGGTATCAAGAGATCCACCATCCTTCTGATACATGTATGCTATGTGCTCATCATTGAGCACATAGATGGCTTTCCTGGAAGTTACATTAAAATTCTAGGTAGTACATTGTGTCCAGAAGGAGCATTTAAAGAAGCAAAACAAATGAAAACTAGGTCAACAGTAGGAAAACAATTCCTGAAGCAATCAGTGGTAGGAGGAGGATGAGGGATGAGAGGAAAGAACTTTTTTAAAAGCAACTTTCCCTTTCTGAGACAATAAAAAAAGAGACAGTGAGGCTTTAGGGCAGTGGGGAGGAGTGTTAGCTATTGCACATCAGTGGAGTAAAAGGCTTTAGAAGAATATGAGCCTTATTTGCATATTTTCTGGAAATGTGTCAAGAAGAGTGAGCGCATCTCTGTATGCAAATCTTCACCCAAAATAGGTAATCTGAGTAAAGGAAATATTATCAAGGGAGCTAGCCTGCCTATTGACATTTATTTAACTCTTTCAGAAGAAAATACAGTTTGGCAAGAGCTTTTTTGGGGAAAAAAGAATGTATCTGATTTCCAAACATAAGAAAAGGCAACATATTCAAAGCCAAGGAATATTCTTAGGTTGAACTTTCATAGTGCCTTAATTTAGTCAGCTGGAGAAATGCTTCTTTAAAGTATAAAACCATTTAAATTTTCTAAAAGAAAGCTTTCCATTCTGGTTTTAAATCTGGAATTTAAAGTTGCCTTTCTATTAATTAGTGATGGTGAATATGTTTCTGAGGGCACTTATTGTTGGATAGAGTAGGGAACTTGTCCCATATACTTAGCAAGCAGAGATATTCCCTTATCAAGTCATGGGGGTAAAGTTGTGGGAGCACTTTTGACAAAAATATGAATGACAGTGCCCCAGATCTATATAAATCACTAGGGACACAGCTCAAAAGTTATTGTTGAATAAAAAAGCAAGTGGCAGAAGGATATGTACAGTGTGCTATTTCTGGATACATGTAAGTATAAAAAATTTGAAAGAAAATTATGTATATTGTGCTACTGGTTGCTGGTGTGGGCGAGTTGCCTGTGGAACAAAAAATAAAGAGGAGAAATGAGAAACGAGGTTGGTGGTGGTTAAAGAAAATTTCAATCCTTCCCTTCCTCCCTTTTTTCCTTAAAAGAATGCATGCATAAATTTCTTAGGCAGTTTTATTTAAAATTATACATGTCTGTGTTCTAGGGAGAAAGATCGTTAACTGAAACTATATTTGTATGTGTGTGTATGTGTATATATTCTATCTACATATGTGTAATATATATATGTTCAGTGTATCAAAATGCCAGTATTATAACTCTGAGATGACACTGCTAATCTTCTATCTATCAGGTATTCCTTAGAAGAAAATGATTTTAAAAACCCGACACATATTTCAGCAATCAGGGCCAGAATAAGGATTGGAAACACTTTGGGCAGAGAATTAAAGGTGAGGAAAAAAAAACACATAAAGAGACAAATGGTGTAGGAGAAGACCGAGTGGAGAGAATATAGGCAAAGAGAGCCATGTGGCTCAAAAGCATATGCATATTCCTCTAGGCACACCAACTGCAGTATAAAGTAAGTCAACCCAGTTGGTCAGTATCTGGTAGTAAAACAAATAATTTGAAACTTGTGGATTAAAAAAAACGTTTAATTTGGACCAAATAAGTGTCATAAAAATTCATTAGTCTAAAGTGTGAGAAAATGAATCTGTAATGCTGGGTAGACCAGAAGCATGTTTATCATAAATTTGACTAAAACATTCTTCTGTGTGTCTGTGTTTTGTGTTAAATGAGGGACCAGAGAAGATGCTGGCTCTAAGAGAGAGTGGGAACAAGATCCACTAAGAGAGGCTTTGATCTGTGAACACAGACTTCAGCATAACAGGGACAGATACTCCTTTCAGCTTTTGTCTGGAAGGTTTCCCTCTAGCAATACACAGACCAAAGCAAAAGATATTAATAGGACTGGTGTGGGCATAAATCTATCTCTCCTATAACGGATTGGCCTGTAGTGTCATGCTATCCTGGGTCTTATAAATAAAGCTATGTAAGTGAGGCCATATAAGTGGAAAGTTGGTATGGCAGGGAACACACATATGTTGGATCACATTTCATTCTTTGGTTTTGCATTTCCATGCTCTTCCTATTCCTTTCAGAACATTTTTAATCTAATCTTAAGGCTTCAAATGAAAATAGGTTAGCATTTGTAAATTATCTTAGAGGCCTCTCCTTATCCACTTTGCACTTTACCTAACTGGCCATTTAATTTCAATGACTAATAAATAAATTAATCTTGGGTGTAGAACTGGGGGAGTTAGGGATAAGAAAAGACATACTCCAAAGAAAGGGAAGGAACTAACAGGTTTTGGTGAGAAAATTACCTTTGGTGCTTCAATGCCTCCTGCAGGAGGCATCCACCTTAGGGGGGTTTTGCATTGGTGACCTTGAGCCCCTGCTTCACTGTAAAAGCTGAGCAGATATTCTGCTGAATAGAGCAGAAACAGAACTACTCATAGACAGTAGGAACCAAGCTGAATAAATCATGGTTTTAGAACATGACCTGACTTTTTTTTTTTTTTTCCAGTAGAAATTTGTGCTTCTCTAATGGAAGGGTTTTGGAATACAAGGGCATATATAATTTTCTGAAAACAATTTGAGCTCTGTAATACAGGCATGTCTAATAATATAAATTCTTTGGCAAAAACAAATAGGAAGTTTTATTGATAAATTGATGGTTGCACAGGAACTCTAGGCCATATTGACTTTAATAAAACATTAAGTGGTTTAATTAAATCATTAATTCCACCCTCAGTTCCATTTTTCAAAAGACACTCAATATAAAAATAAAATGGTTGCTTTTTTTAGCTGCTTTTCTTTCCTCTATAATTCATTAAGATGAATCTATAGATTGGCTTATTGCTATTCTGTTATGCAGCACTTGCTGCCATTTCAAGAATATAGCACTTTAAGCAGGATACAAGGAGGTATTGATCTTAAGGTGACATCTTCCTTCACTTTCCATAAAAAGGTTTTTTATTTCAGAAAAATCTATACAATGTGTATGAATGCAGAGGTTTATGTCACCACATTATAATACTAAAATAATTGTTAGCTTGTTCCTCTGATCTGTGGGGAAAACTTACTGAAAAGTATGTGAACAATTTAAAATGTATATGATGATAGTTACAATATATTAGCTTTTAAAATTAATTTTTATTCTATGAGAGTAATACATGGCAATAATTTTAAAAATCAGGCTTACAAAGGAACTTAATAATCTACCTCACCTTCCCTATACTTCAGTCTCGCTCTCCAGAGGCAGCCATTTCTTTGAATGTATATTTCTATATTTTAAAATAATAAGCTATCTTAGTCTAGATCCTCTAAAAACAAATAAACTCAAGAACCTGTGTTTCAATACTTTATTTGTATGGCATAAGCTTAGAAAGGTGAGAGTGAGGAAAAAGGGAAGTCAGGCAACAAAAGCACAAAACAATGCCATGTAATTTGTCACCATTGGACATTAGCAATCACATCACCTGTGCATGTGAACTTCAGATGGGCTGTGATGAGGAACGCTGTCTCAGAATACTGTGGGGATGGAAAGAAGGAAGGATAATTGATCTGTTTGGTTTTTCCTGTCTCATTTTTCCCTTAGTCAGAGTTCACTCCATGGGACATTGTCTTTCATACTTGGATATCATGTCATTTGGCCCCTGGTGGTCACTAGGGAAGACCTACCCCATTCCCTGCAGTGTGGCATTCCATTGAAGTCTAGGGGTGAAAGAGTGACCCAGTATGAATGTGCTTCACACGTGAGGTGTGTGGGCCATACAGGTGGTGGACTTCATCTTAACTCCAGCCATTTGGGGAACTTGACAGAATAGTGGATGTGGGGACGGTGGCTCAGCCTATGGAAGACAACAACTTCAGACAGGAGATGATGGGAGTTATAAGAGGGGTTGTACAATATACATATGATATCTTATTCTCTGATTTATCAATTTATGGCTTTAAATATTGAAGTCTTAATATTGGCCAATGAGTATTTAACTATGACATTTTCTTTCTTTTCATTCCTACTCCATTGTAGTTATATAATAATTTTGTTTTAAGTAATAGTCAATGTTTGCATTAATATGACTACATAAATTGTTATTGCTAAGACAAGTAGTGAATATAATGACAACTTCTTTCTTATACAACTTTCAGTTTTTTCCTATCTACCACATTTTTATTTGCATTGTTTTCTAAGTACTTGTTCTATTATTTTTCATTACAACTGGCAATGAACTTTTTTTTTCATTAATCTTTACATATATTACAGCGTCTGTAAATTATTTTCTTTCTCTAGCCCTCTTACACAGAGCCCTAGGTCCTGCTTTAATATGGGCAGAATGTTTTTCAGACCTGACGGTGTGGAATCCTTGTTTTCTGGATCTCATGTTTTACTTTGTCTTGGTTAATTTCCTTGTTTTGCTTGATTGAGTCCAGTCCACAGTGGTTTCCTAAGCTAAATGTGGTAGACTCTTCCAGTACCCCTCCCTAATCAGTTTTCCTCTTGCCCTGGAAAAATGGAGGGTGACTATTCACTGACTCCTTGCAGTGTTCTAGTCAATGAGCCCTTAGTAGAAGAGACCTGTGCCTGTTATAGGCCAAAGCAGCTTCTTCCACATGAAGGAAATCTTCTCTTGTGTTGAGAAGGTCACAAGATCAAAAACAAGCCTGGATTGCCAGATTGCCATGGAAGACATTTGCTCTGGAGCGTCTCCTTGACTCACACAAACTCTGAGCATGTGAGAGATAAACTTGTGCGACAGTAAGCATTTGGCATAACTTGTAGCCTGGCCTCTCCTGACTGATAGAAAAAGACTTCACGAGAAATGCAATTTTGAGTCCTTTCAGTCTAAAAACACTGGTATTCTGTCCCTACCATTGATAACTTGACTGGATGTAGAATTCTAGATTATGAAGAAATCCGATGCTATTCTTATTCTCTTTTTGTATGTGACCTAGCTTTTCTTGCTGGAAGCATTTTCTTTTTTTTTTGAGATGGAGTCTCCCTCTGTCACCCAGGCTGAAGTGCAGTGGTGTGATCCTGGCTCATTGCAACCTCCACCTCCTGGGTTCAAGCAATTTTCCTGCCTCAACATCCTGAGTAGCTGGGACTACTGGTGCCCGCCACCCTGCCCAGCTAATTGTTTTTGTATTTTTATTGGAGACGGGGTTTTTCCATGTTGGCCGGGCTGGTCTCAAACTCCTGACCTGTAGTGATCTGCCTGCTTTGGCCTCCCAAAGAGCTGGGATTACAGGCATAAGCCACTGTACCCAGCCAAGGGTTCTTTTCTTACTTCTTGTGTTCAAAAAGTTCACCATGTTGCATTGTGGTGCAGATATTTTTTTCCTTGTTTTTTGTCTTCTAATTCATTGTGTTGGACACTATGAAGGTCAATTTAGAGATTTATATTGTTCATCATCTCTGCTAAAATTTGTATTGTATCTTTGATTTTCCTTATTTTTTTCTTTTTGTAATTTCTCTTAGTTGGATATTATGTAGCCTGCAGTTACTCTCCTTTTTTATCATATTTTCTCTTACATTTCCTTTGCCTTTTTGTTCTACTTTGTAGACGAAATCCTCAATTTTGTCTTTAAATTCTTCTACTGAATCTAAAAATTTAATTAATTCTGTTTTTATTCATGAGTCTTGTTTATATTTTATAGAATCCTATTTTTAATCTAATAATACATTTATACATATTTGAATTGTTGCTCCCTATATTGTCTCTATTTTTTTCGGAGTACTTTGGTCTTTCTGTTTTTTGTTTTTTAACTTTTCATTTTGGAAGTTTTCCTAAATATCTGGTAATTTGCTGTCCAGTCATTCAAATGTTTTGCACTAAGGTGCTAATTAGAACTTATGTGCCTGGGAGGTAATTTTTGACTAGTCTTTTTGGTGAGAGAGTGCTTCCAGTTATCTGTAGATTCATGAGGCCATTTGCTTTCCCCTGGGAAGATTACCATAATCTCCTACCTGGTTAAGTACAAGCCTGACTGCCAGCCTTTTTAGAAAATAACAGAAGGAGGAACTCCCATTTAATGGGTGTGAAGATCTTCCCTAGGTTCTCCAGACGCCCAAGTCTGGGGACTCCCTGGTTCAGTTTCTCAGATAATAAATGTCTGGCTTTCTGTGGTGGGAAAACAAGATTGTTACTTGGTTGTAAACAATGGGAGAAAAATGTGCCCATGGAAGGGTGGACTTAAATGTGTTATTGGGGCGAAAGAAGGGAGAGGAAGATGTCTGCAGAAAAGGGCAGTTCACGGGTGTGTGTAGGGGGAGTTGGAACCTAGATGGAGTGAGAAGAACATCCATACAGAGCATGGCCCTGCATGAAATCTGAGTCTGCTCAGGGTGAGGAGATTGTTCCTTAGGAGTGCTTTGTACCTCAGGATGTTGGAACACAGTGGGTGAGGAGGGCTTCACAATGGGTTGGGAAGGATCATTGTCTGATATGGGCTATTAGAATCTGGGCTGGGTGAGGAAGGTTTCCATGTGGTAGAAGATGTTGAATTAGTTTCCTAGGGTTGCTGCAACAAATTATCACAAACTTGCCGACTAAAACAATAGAAATTAATTTTTTCACAGGTCTAGAGACCAGAAATTAAATATTAGTTTTACTTAGTTAAAAAATAAAGGTGTCATCAGGGCTTTGTTCCTTCTGGAAACTAGGGAAGAATCAACTTTTATGATTTTTTTCATCTTCTAGAGGCTGCTGGCAGTCCTTAGCTTGTGGCCCTTCATCATTCCTCTGTTTTTCTTGTCACATCTCTTTTTCTGATGTTGGTGCCCCTGCCTGTTTCTTATAAGGTTCCTTGTGATGATATTGGGTCAGCCTGGATAGTCCAGGGTAATTTCTTCATCCCAAGAGCCTTCACTACATCTTCAAACCTGCTCCACTTCTTTAAAAGCAAAGCAAAACAAAACAAAACAATAACAAAACATAAGGTGGTATTCACAGGTTCCAGAGATTAGAATGTGAATAACCTTTAGGGGGACATTTAAAGCCTATGACAGACATATACATACACAGACATTCAATAGCTCTGCCTGCTGAGAAGGCCTGGGAGAAGCAACACCCCAATGCCAATGAATACACTAGTGACTTGGCCTCCACTATATTTTGGATTTTACAGGAGGTATATTTAGGGGCATACTTTTGTACCTGCCTTCATTGGGCTGCACAGGGTAGAGTCTAACCCTGAACAAGCTATCTGTAGCTGGGACACTCCCTGAACTGTCTGACAGCTAACAGTACTCTTAGTTTCAGCCAAAAGGAATCAGGATTTTTTTTGAGAAATGGCTGATTCCAGAACTGGGGAGGGAAAGTACAGTGAGTCTGGAACATCTTTTTATGCCAGAAATCAAAGAAGCTCTCAAGGAATCAAATAGACACAGAAGACAGTTTAAAGGAAATCCCACTGACCAAATATGAGATAATTTGAGCATCAAAATAAGTAATGATAGATTATAATCTATTGAACAACATAGGAAACCACTAATCCATATTGATATACATAATAAATTGAAAATGTACATAGTTCAAAAGTACCTCTGCACAAACTATTAGTTACAGGGGAATAAAGAATAACTTTGCATGGAGAAGGCTGGCGGACTTCACCTTAATCAAGTGATCAAAGTGTACATAAGTAACACATAATAGAGATCATATGCTACCTGATAGGCTGCAAAGAGAAGAATACAGCCCACATCTGTGTCATTTTTAACCTAGTCAGTATAATCAGAATAATCAAAACTGAGGATATCGCCATGCAGTGACTGACCTGTAAGCCTCAAAAGTTCCCAGTTAATGAATGTCAAGGAACTGTTCCAGATAGATGACTGAAGAGACAACAAGTAAATGCAATGTGTGGTTCTGAGGTGCATCCTATGAAGGACATTAATGGGACAACTGGTGAATGGGATCTGAAGATTAGTTGGTGGTAGTATATCAGTGTTAACTTCTTGATTTTAATGATTGCATTGTGATTGTGTAGTAAAGCATTCTTGTTTTTGAAAATACATTAATGTATTTAAGTGTGATGAGTGTCATGCCAGCAACTTATTCTCAAATTATCCAGAAATAAATTTTTTTATAGGTTTGTAACTTTTATGTACATTTGAGATTGTTTTATAAAATTATAGTTGCTTCCCTGGTTTTTGCCAAGCAGCTCATAGCATCGCTTCTAGATTGATTATTGATCCTCTCTAGTTGAAGGGAAGTATCTAAGAAGATTGAAGTGCAAAAATGAAGGAATTAAAAACTTACGGGGAATATTATTTCATTACTTTCTACCCACCCTGACATGTGTCTCTGAAGGTTGACTTCTTTCCTATTCAAAGTCTCTTTCTTTCTCGTGTCAGCTCCTCTAAATCCTCAGCATTAAAACTGTAAGCCACTGATTTGCTTTCTGATATTTTATTCCCAATGTCAGCTTAGTGCCAGGCACAAAGGACACTCAATGGACATTTAAAGAATTAATTGGCCGGGTGTGGTGGCTCACGCCTGTAATCCCAGCACTTTGGGAAGCTGAGGCGGGTGGATCACGAGGTCAAGAGATCAAGACCATCCTGGTCAAAATGGTGAAACCCCGTCTCTACTAAAAATACAAAAAATTGGCTGGGCACGGTGGCGCGTGCCTGTAATCCCAGCTACTCGGGAGGCTGAGGCAGGAGAATTGCCTGAACCCAGGAGGTGGAGGTTGCAGTGAGCCGAGATCGCACCATTGTACTCCAGCCTGGGTAACAAGAGCGAAACTCCGTCTCGAAAAGAAAAGAATTAATTAGTGGTGTCCTCTGGAAATGAAGTTGGCAACAACAAAGTCCTAGAAAATAACTTTGTTCAACCATCAATTAACATTTTTCATTAATATGAGAACTCAGCAGCAAAAGAAGTTTTTGTTTGTTTTGCTTTCTATGTTATTTTAAATGAGATGATTCTATTTATGGTTCCTCCATCTGCACACATTTTCCTGAACAATCTCAGGCAATTAGCTTCCTGGAATATTGCTGTGTAGGAAGTTCCTCTATTCCATATTCTTTTTTTTTTTTTTTTTTCTTTTTTGAGACGGAGTTTTGCTCTTGTTACCCAGGCTGGAGGGCAATGGCGTGATCTCGGCTCACCGCAACCTCCGCCTCCTGGATTCAGGCAATTCTCCTTCCTCAGCCTCCGGAGTAGCTGGGATTACAGGCACTCACCACCGTGCCCAGCTATATTCCATATTCTTTTACTCTTATCTGCTATAGTTACCATCTCTCAAGAAGTTATGGAAGAAGATACTTCGACTTCTCTTCAACATGTGAATCCAGATTATGGGATTTTCCTTGGGTGGAAAATTTAATTAGTTTTATCTCTGACCAAAATCTTACTTCCTGTGCAAACACCCTCCATGATTAACTCTGGATTCAAATCCTAGTATCCAATATTAAAAATCTAATAACAGCTAACACCTAGATTCCTAGGTGCCAATCATTGTGCCAAGCCTTTAAATATACCAGTTCATTATTCCTTACCACAACTTTATGAGATAGGTACCATTTTTTACATACCTTTGGTAGCTGAAGAGACATATATTAGTCTGAGCTTCTAGCAACAACTCCCAAATCTTCATGGCAAAACTGGGCTACCAAGGATTTGCAGCTCTGACCACCATCAGAGAGCTGCCTGTCCAAATGAAGTTGCTTTCCCCCATCAGCTTGAGAATCAATCTTTCAACAGCAATGCTCCTGCTCTGCTATATTCCCACTTAGTTCCAAATTCAGTTCTTGTATTTGTGTATCTGATTGACAGAAAAATCATATCTGGAACCCAAGCTGCTAGGAAGTCTGGGAAATAATCTCTGTAGAGTAGCCCTGTGGTATGGGAAGGAATACAAAAATGACTTTGGAATAGATATAGAACAGGCTAATCATCAATATGTCACAGAATGAACTTCACTTTTGGGATTGCTTTATGTTGATATATGCCTACAGCAAATTTGCCACTGCATCCTGGAGTACGAATCACTTTAGTTTCAACATTTGAGTTCACGCATCCCTCACACTGACTGCGTTTAGTGTACCTATTTGAATGAGATTTGTTTCAGCAATTCTATGAGCTCACTTTTTCTTGTTCTCTTAAGAGCTCTGGCAGTTTCCAACTTGAATAGTGTATTTCATTGATTTTTGGTTTAGTTTTTATCGAATCATTGATTTTCTAATTTATCAGTCACCTGGAAAGTGTAGCCTTCCATGTCTCAGCTTCTTAGTGATAAAAGACTGTGAGGCACAGTACTCAATTTGCAGCCAAGACTTCTTGGAGAAGGAAACTCATGTTTCCATTGCTGTTTGTTTTTTCTCAGTACTATGTGAAAGCTATATAGCTCAGCATTTTCCAATGGAAATATGCTGTAATCCATGTATGTAAATTAAAATTTTCTAGTAGCTACATTAAAAATCTAAAAAAGGGCCGGGTGCAGTGGCTCAAGCCTGTAATCCCAGCACTTTGGGAGGCCGAGGCAAGTGGATCACGAGGTCAAGAGATCGGGACCATCCTGGTCAACATGGTGAAACCCCGTCTCTACTAAAGATACAAAAAATTAGCTGGGCATGGTGGCGCATGCCTGTAATCCCAGCTGCTCGGGAGGCTGCGGCAGGAGAATTGCCTGAACCCAGGAGGTGGAGATTGCGGTGAGTCAAGATTGCGCCATTGCACTCAAGCCTGGGTAACAAGAGCGAAACTCCGTCTCAAAAAAAAAAAAAACCTAAAAAGGAACAAGTAAGCTTATTTTTAATATATTTTATCTAATCCAATATATTCAGTACATTATTTTAACATGTACCCAGTAAAAATTATTACTGAAATATTTTACATTTTTATGGCACTAAGTCTTCTAAATCTAGTGTATATTTCACACCACTAACACATCACAAACTACATTTCAAGTGCTTGGTAGCCACATGTGTCTAGAGCCTACCTTATTGGACAGTGCTGCTGTAACTAGAGAGATAACTGCTGAGTTTGGTTCAGAATGTGATGGTCACGTATGTTTAGGTATTCATTGTCTTGTTTCCCTGTAATGCAGACATCTTTGAAAGGGGAATGAATCTATTAACATCACTTATTTTGGTGATGTGGACATGTAGCAGAAAGCTGGTAGCTCTACCATGCCTTTATTCTGCCCTAAGTGTTTTTGGCCTTTTTAACTATACATAGCTGAAATGTTCTAGCTAAGGATAAATTTATGATCTATACGATCTAGCCTACACTTCTTAGTACCAGCTACCCAGGGAACCTTATTTCTTTCAAAGACATTCTTAGTTGGGCTGGATTTTGATGCAGTGACTATAAAGTAGAAAGTACTTCTTTTCCATTGCTCTATGGTGATGAAATGATGAAACTTTCAGACCCTTGGTGTGGTGGGCATGAATTTTCTTTCTTCCTGGATAAAATTAGTCCTTCATGATCTTTTGCTCCTCTTTTGTGGAACAGAAGGTCAGTGTTCACTAGAACTAGTCATTGACTATTTGTCACATTCTCCAGCTGTGTTGTCTTGTCATATCTCCTGTCACTGATGTCCTATGCAAACATGACATGCTTACCATTTTGGGCCAGGAGAATTTATTCTACCAAAGATTTCTAGTGTTTTCTTGCTGTTTCTTGTTGGTGTCTTTATGGGAAACTCTCAGTGCAATGGTCAGTGGTCTTTAGATTTTAGGAAAATTAACATTTGAACACCTTATATGAAGTGATACATATAATTCACTATGGTATAATTCTTACTTCTGGTGACCTAGTTATTATGGCTTTGGGAATAAATTTTCTTTAAACATATCAAGAACTCACCATCTTATGACTGAGCTCTCAGTCTGCCAAGGTTCAACCTATGGTTCTATGTCAACAAACTGATTTTTCAGGAGAGACTATAAGGGAAACTCTTTTCTCTGGGTCCCCATTGTTTCTGTTCTCTCTCTCTTTTCTACGTTTACTGAAGTTCCTTGCCATGGTATTGGCTTCTCAAAGTAAATCTTTGCTACTCAGCTCACTTTCTGTGCTGTACAGAAGCTGTTGTCTCAAATCCCATGGTTTTCAGGTAACTCCAGATAAGATCTTTCAGGTTCCAACAGACCAGTTTATTTATCTTGAAAATGAGAGTAAAAATAATCACCCATTTCACTCCTTTTTTAAAAAGAGGATGGAAACTTCAAATGAGTTGGTTTCTTTGAAACTTTTCCTTTCTGTTCTATCACATTCACCTGCAAATGGACAGGCAGTTTCTGAGTCATGTTAGTAATCATCCCACAGGATTTATTTTTAAGATAATTTTAAGGTACTTTTAGGATAAAGTTCTTTACAGTCAGGGCTGGGTATTTACTTCTCTTTTTATCATAATTTTTTTTATGATCTCAGTGAGTCATTTACTTTTTAAATTCCTGTTTTAGTAAAAGCAAGAATTTTACTATATGACAAAAGAATATTGAATGTTCTTTGCATGTGACACCATTGACTTATAATTTTAGGACTTATGCTTTGTGTTATTCTTGTATTGGCAGATTTTTTTTAAAAGGACACCAAAACATGATTTATTTTTGTGAGAAAAAACCAGTAGAGTTTTAGGGGTACAAGTTGAGGCCTTGGAAGAAGACAAAACTAACTAAATCATGAAGATGTTTAACCTATTTAAAGACCCATTACCATTGGCAATAATCAACTGAGCCAAATAGTTGCAGAATAAAAAAAAAAAATTTAGCATAAAACATTTTACTATCCTAAAACTATTCCATGACTGCAATTATCAGTGATAAAAGTCCAAGGGGTGGAAGAGAAATCAGATCCTTTAGAACCCCGTTCTGTTCTCTCTCACTGAATGTTGACATTACAAATAGTTGTAGGGATTGGGTAGTGTCAACCATATGACATGCAAATTTACCATATTCATTTATAACCTTTAATAATTAGTTGAAAATGATGACTATTTAATTGCAAATTTGAGTAGTGATGCTTTAATAGCTAGTCAGTTTATTTAGGAATTATCCTATCTTTTAGCAAAATGCTTGACTTCAGTGCTAGAACAATGATTACTTTATAAGAGCCTATCACAATTCAATCATGCCTCTCTTCCCAGTTCACCTCAGTGATGGTAGGAAGCCCAACCTCCTCAGGTACCATAATTACCTCATCTTCATACTGGGCTCAGTCTATTTGCAGATCTGGCTCAATCTCCTTTGTCCTTAGTGCCCTGGAGCTCCTGTAAACTCCTTTGCATCTTTAACCTCTTTTCTGATTGTTCATTTGTTTTTCTTGCTCCCACAGAAATCCAGCTATTCCCAAAGAGGCTTCTTCTCCTCTTTTGGGTCTTAGTTTAATAGAAGTTCCCTGCCTATCCTATATAACTAACATTATTTTTCTCTCTCAGAATAAGCTGATTATTTTCCTCCTTGTGTTCATCACTTTTTGTACTTGTTTATTTATTGTTTCATTAGTTTATTGCTAGACTCCCCCACTAGGGAGCACTCCTCTTGGTCAGCTCCTCAATGAGGACAGAGACCTTGTTTAAAAGGCAGTTGTTCTCCAGCACCTGGCACACATTGAGGATGATTGAATCAGTAAATCATCAATGAGGCTAAAAATCTGAATACATTTTAAAAATCAATTTTATCATTTGGCTAAAAATATTAATACTGTGGTCCTAACTTTGTCTCTGGTAAACTGTTTATCAATTGTATTATGATCTACTGCCGCTTTCACCAATGCGCATGAGAAAAAAATAAATCCTGTGTAGGGTTCAGGTGGCTACATTTATTTGATTTGATTTCTGAAGTCTTCTGAGTTTGAAGCAGAATATGATGGAACAGTAATCTTATTTGTCATGACATGTTTGTTCATTCTCAGTGAAAAACCAGAACTTTTACCACTCTAGCAATCCATTGATTAGCATCTTTATCTTCTTTAGCTGAACTGACATACACATGATTCTAAGCTGTTCCTTTATTTGCAACCAGGTATAAGCAGTTCCTGAAGTAAAATGCGACAGTTATGAACAGAAAAATGGATGCTGTCAGGGAAAAGAGGAACATCCAGTTGTTAATAATACTTATCTCTTCATGACTGTAGCGGAAAAGGAAACCTCCATTATTGCTAGTGCATTTGAAGGGATTTTTGTCCAATTAAAACTCTGTCATGGAATTTTAAAATGTATTGTCTCAGATGATAAACACATACATGCATACAAATTCCTCAAAAAATCAAGATGTTCTCATGAGAATAAGGAAAAAGAATTGCTGAAAATATCAGTATATTTTTGTGGAAACTTATAAATAACTAATTCACAATAAATATAATGTTGAGATAATTAGGGCTGTATGTAAATATATTGGTCTAATTACTATCAGATTTCACATGCAATTAACATTCCAGAGAAAGGTGATAGAAGCTAGAACAAAAAGACCATGTGAAAGTAGAGCAAAACTATTGGGTCTTATTACCTCACCTTGCTGTAAAAACTAGAGTAAAATTTCCCAACAAATATATTCTAAATTATTTTATAGCATAGAAAAGTATAAAATGGATCATTTAAGGATAAAGTCATAGTTTCAATGACTACGACTGAATGAATTCACCGAGCAAAACATTTTATTTATGTCTGCAAGTTGAGATACTAATGAAGCATAAAGGACAAATATGTATAATCAGTTGGAAAAAACCGAGAGGGCGATTTTAACAAAATAAAGGATTTGGTGTGGTTCAATGGCATTTATCCAAGAGGGTTCCTGTTTCAAACTCACATTCACAATGTAATACTTCATCGCTTTTCTGCTGAATCAACACAGTAACAGCACTACAAATGGTCAAGTTTTGAATCTAGTGTTATTTGAACAATGTCTACTTTATCTTGTTTTCTATTTATAATTTTAATTACAGATTACTTTGCCTTACTTATAATCTCAAACTAAATTGTAATTTATTGTGTAACATAGTAACCTTTTAAATATATGGGGTAATTGATTGCTCAATAAAATTAATAGTTTCTCAAGAACTGTTTCTTAAAGTAGTTTTGAAATCTATTTTTGGCTGTGTCTACCTAGTGCAAAAATAAAGGTGAGGACTGACTATCTGAAAAGCCAAATGACTTGTTGCAGACAATACAGTCAGTTGATGTCAGAGCTGGAAACAGTATGATGGTCTACAACTTATTAGTGGTGGGCAGTGACTACCTTTGCTATAAGTAATAAAATCTTTTGTTTCTGACATAGGGGTTTTGTGTTTTCTGCAAGCATCAATAGAATTGTAGCAAGCTAGCTCGTTAAATTGTATAGTTACTTTGATGGGAATTTTTTGGCTTCTGGGGCTTCTCTACACCTGTGTATTTAAACCTATGTAAGTAGGATAAAATCCCAACAGTTGGCTTCCTAAAAACTTAATATTGTTTGAAATACAACCCTTCTTTCCCCAAACTGTACTCCAAAAGCAACAACAACAACAAAACAAACACACAGTGTTAGGGCGCAGAGCTCCCAGAGTTTATTTTATATATAATGTGACCTCATCTCCTTGGTCACAAGTAATTGGTCTTTCAGTTTTTTTGTAATTGGGATTGAAAGAGAGAAATGGTTCTCTCACCATGACCTGCACCTGAGAACATACAAACTTGATGCTATCAGCTAAAATCCTGTTCCACCATGTGGATTAGGAAACAATATCAGTTTGAGAATTATTCATAAAATGACATATGTCCTACTTTGCCTGGGACATTCTCTGCTTACATCTGTTGTCCCAGTATAATTATTAATAATGTCTTCTCTCAAAGTGTTCTGATTTAGAAGCGAAATTATATGGTCACCATCCATAATCACTCAAGACTCTTTGGTGGCAAATGATAGTAGTTCAACTTGAAGAGCAGCTGCTTAAGTAACAATCTGGGTCTCACCATCCAAGGCAAGAGACTCAACTTGTGAGAATTTGGAAAGAGTGGAGGGACAGCATCTACTTTTATGAGAGAGAAAGTCCCTTGGAACTATGAAAGTTCCTATTTCTCATCTTTGGAAACGGGAAATCTCCTTTTTTGAGACTGGTCTCCTATAAGTGTTACTGGGTAGGCCCTTGCTGTACTGGTCTTATGCAGAGTGACTGACCCTATCATGTTGATCCTAGATATGATTGCTGCAAAGGTTTTGCCACCCCATTCTTTAGCCATAGATTTTATGAATATGCACGTTAAACAGCCTTCATGTGTGGATGTTGATAAGAGGCTGTGACTGTCACTCAGATTTAACCCATTTATGCCAAGTGTTCCATTATTGGAACACTAAGCTTGTGAGAGTTATTTATATCTTGCTCAAAGTCATCGTCAAGGTCTGATTTTTCACACAAGAATTTGCATCCTCCGCATAAATGGGTTAAGACTCAGATTCATGCACTCTTGCTCTATATCAACTAAAGTCAACTTGCAGGGAGAAAGAACAAAGCAGATGCACAAGAAGTAATAGAGCGGAAAGAGAAAATACTTTGAGTTTCTTCTCATGCTTTAGTCACTCTCACGTTGCCCCGATATGTATGCCACCATTTCTTCATAATTGTAATGTATTTAGTCTCAAGTTCTCCCGGGAGAAGAGAAGCCGTCTGTAATATTTAATCCTTAAAGTCCTAATACAACTAGAATATAAACTAAAAATTAGCAGATTCAAATTCCATCTGTGATCATATCAGTAACTGTAACTGGAATTCCTTTATTTATGCTTTTACTAGATAAATATTTAAAGCTTAGTGTATGCTGTACATTGTACTAGCTTCAGGGCATAGAGTAAGCAGGATAGACACATTCCTACCTCCCTGAAGGTATAAAACCAATAATTACAAATGCCAAGAGCCTTCCTAGTCTGCTTCAAAAGGTTGATCAAATAACCCACTAGTATATTTTAAACTAGTATATTCAAAATATTGTGCATCCTGGGTATTCATCTGCTTTGGGCTAATATCCTGTGAAGAGTCACTGAAATGAAAATTCTCATAAGAATGGATTCCATTTTTAAAAGGCAGATTTGAAGACACATGAAAAGATATTTACTCACCCAAATATACATGTATAAAGTGACATTTATGATGTTTATTATTATAAAAGAATGATTAAAAAATTGATATGTTGTTGAAATCAGTTTTACATGATTCTTGGGCAAACTTAGTTGGAAAATGCAATTCTACATCAGCTAAATCTCTATGGAGAAAGTGGGTTTTTTTTCCTCAAAAATTGAGGGAATAAAAATTGCTCCAAACCCAGTAATAAGTTGGGAGTGATTTGGAGACAAGGATTCATTGAGAAAATTTTCTCAGGCTGAGTAGGTGATACAAATAAGAAAATAGATGGATTGCTTTTGCTGTTCCCCTCTTAAGGGAAGAAATAATTGTGTTCTTTGATATTTATTCATTTATCCTCATAGAACATAATTCTACTGGGAAACTCAAGCACAAAATGGTCTAGCGACTTTCCTTCTAATCCGCATGTTAAGTCAATAGATGAGGCAGAACAAGAATTGGAGTTACACCAGTACCACTTAGGCCCTGCAGGGACCTTCTGAGAACATCTGGATTTAGGATAGGGCTTCTAGGAATACTGATGGAAAATCTTCCAAGTTTACCAAGGAGCTGGGCTAGCAGAGTTTTGACAACCATAGGCTGTGGATTCGAAATGGCAATATTATGTGGCATTTGACCAAGAAAGCTGAAACTACACTTGGCTCTCTCTGTTAGGTCCTCTTAAGATAGAAACCCTGATGGATTGCTCCTCTATCCTTTCTACCCGCAGATAGTGAGGTGAAAGAGATGAGATGTATTCCTTCCAGAGCTGTACACAGAGATGTGAAGTCTGTATATAAACTGGTAAATCCTTGCTAATGATATTGAAAATAGAATTCAGTGGCCACACACTCTTTTAGAGCTTTTCATACACCATTCATTTCATTCTTATAAGCATATGAGGTAGGTTATGGATGAGGAAACTAAAGCACAGAAAGTTAAAGTAAACTGCCCAAGGTCGTAGCCAGGAAACGGCAGAGCTAAAATCTGAACTTGCATGCCCTGGCTGCTGAGTATATATTTGGAGTTTTTTTTTTCCTGACTCTCTTTAATGGTAGTAGGCTGGTAGCAGCCAGTGACTGTGGCCCACAGTAGGTGTTCAATGAATATTTATTAGCTAACTAACTGATTATTGGGCTTATTGAGAGATCTCCTTGATTTGCCAAAAGGCTAGCCCTAAAACTGCAGTCAGATGCTGCATATGTGGAAGGCCGGTCTTGCTTTTCTACCTTTCTATTTTATCTGTAGGAGATGGGATCTTGGGAAATGTTCTTAAATTAGAACTAAAAAGTTGTCTCTTTGAGAATCATTAAAGCTAAGAATTTTCTCAACATAAAAATAAATGCTCACTCACAATATTTTTGCATGATGTCCAAGACTGTTTTGATCTCTAGAAGCTTCTAGGAACAGAAACAGTAGTTTTGGGGAGTGACTCTGACTTTGGATGTTGATACTTTTCACTTTCAAGTGATTTATATAAATGCTTGATTCAGAGAAAACTGTAT
Source organism: Callithrix jacchus (assembly GCF_049354715.1). Taxonomy (NCBI): domain Eukaryota; kingdom Metazoa; phylum Chordata; class Mammalia; order Primates; family Cebidae; genus Callithrix; species Callithrix jacchus. The sequence continues at coordinate 106,927,362 of NC_133503.1, read as the reverse complement.
TCACATTTTACTGAAGGTAGTTGCTTTTGTTTTTCTCCTTCAAGGGAAAGCTCTGCCAGTGCTACAGTGAACCTTGGTCACTAACTGGCTGCCTAGTAACAGCATAGTCTGTGCATTCCATGGCTGGGCTCCAGAAAGGCAGAGTGCACTGCTGGGTAGCGGATGTGTTAGCCCCAGGTTTCTGACGTGAACGTTACTGATGCTGCCCCTGCTGAAAGACCTCATTATTATCATGGCAAATACTGAGAGAACAAAGGGACCATTTTCAGAACAGAGGGCTATCTGTTATTGTTAATTGAATACTTTCTGATTATGATATTAAGTTGGTCAGAGTATGACAGCATGCATTTTTTGGCATCAGTTCATTTTGGCAGCTTCTCTTAATACATGAACTGAGCAGCACATTCTTACACACTCACAAGCCTTTTTTATCTGAGTTGTAGTGAATGACAGCAGCAAGCTATAGCCATCTTTTTGAGGACTTCAGTCTTTTTGGTGGGGCAGAGGTGACAAGTATAGGGAAAATACTATGCATTTCGATATCTTTTGCACATTTAAGATTCTCTAGAAAAGGATATAATGTAAACTAACATGAAGTCCTTCCATGTGATTGTAGAAAGGCAAGCAAGATTTATTGCTGGAATCGATGTATGTCAGTTCTTAGCTAAAGACTGGAAGTATTTGACAACTTTGGGTATTGATAACTTTGGGAATCAATGTATGTCAGTTCTTAGCTAAAGACTGGAAGTATTTGACAACTTTGGACATTGACAACTTTGGGTAGTGAGTGGTTTCATGATCTCATGATCTCTGTGAAACTATACCACATTGTTTTGGGTGCAATAAGCAGTAGGATGAATATGTAAATACTGGATGGAGTGATAAGACCTGAATTCAGTTTTGTTTCTGCAATTAACAACCTATTTGATTTTCAATAAGCAGTTACCTTCTTGAGCCTCTTCTGCGAAGAAGAGGGGTTGAGCCGTGAGGTCTTTGTGAAGTTTGAAACACAGTACCATTATTTTAGAAAAAATACAAGATTTTAGTGTGTGAGTTTCTCCAGAGCACTTGAATCTTACAGCTGAACTCCTTGAAATATGTGATTCATGTTTCATTAGTGAGGCAATGGGACTTCTGTGTACATCACAACATGCTGGATACACACAGAGATTGTTCCACTGATAAATGAAACCAATGATTAGGGTTTCTTTAGAATTTCTTTGTATTTTACTTTCAGTATCAAGAGAAGAGCATTCTTCATTTATTTTTAGTTTGCAGTGTGACAAATTCAGGTAGTATGTAAGGCCCATGTCTTTTAGTTTTCTCCTCTAAATCAGCCTAATTCCTTGTTTTACTTTTTATACCAATAGCTATTATTTTCTTTCATCTTGGAAGTTTTGGGAGGCACTTGGGCCAGTTGATTGTAAAACAGAGAGAGGACCTTGTTTTTGATGAATCATGTGTTCATCTGTTTTTAAAAATATCTATCTTATTGCGTTTTAGGTTTTGGGGTACATGTGAAGAACATGCAAGATTGTTGCATAGGTACATACATGGCAATGTGGTTTGCTGCCTTTCTCCCTATCACCTATATCTGGCATTTCTCTCCATGTTATCCCTCCTCAACTACCCAACTCCCCACTCCCCGCTATCCCTCCCCTAGTTTTCCCCCATATACCCCAGTGTGTGATGCTCTCCTCCCTGTGTCCATGTGTTCTCATTGTTCAACACACACCTATTTATTCATCTTTTAAGCCTCTTTATTTTCATGATCTAAATTTTCTCAAATATCATCTTGCTGCATCATGGCCTAAAGTCATTCTAGGAAGCAAACAGCCTAAGCACATTTAGGAAAGAATGTACAAGATAGAATATGGTAAGTTTTACTGTACTTATGCTTTCAAAAGACAGAGTATAGGGCATACAATATTTTACTGCTAACATATGCAGCCCGAGGGGGAAAATGTGAGAGTATTAGTGATGTTGATATAAGTTGTATACCTCAGTGTCACATTCGATATTGATGCAGTGCTTTGGTTCAAAAACAAAATCATAATCTCATCACAAAGTTTTAATACATTGGAGGAATATTCATTTGAAAAGCTATATAATGACACACATTGTATTCCTTCCTACAGGTTGGTGATGATTTTGTGGATCCTTTTGAAAATTAGAGTCTCTTTCATATTGTGGTTTGTTCTAGAGGTCAATTCATAAAGTCTTCAGTAGCCTAATGCAAATGAAGCTATTTTTTGAAAGATATTTTCAGAGCTGTAATCCAGCTGCAGAAAAAAAAAAACAGACACAGGGCGGGTCATTACACAAATTGCTGGACTCCGAGGAGAAGAAATACTACAAAATCTTCTTATTTTATAATTTTTTTCTCTTGGTTATTTAGTTTGAAATTAATAGGATAAACCATGCTCCTTAGATTGTTGGATTTAGTAAAAAATATAAAATATCAAATGTTGAATATGCTGTGGTAGCAATAAAATATGCTAATATAAGTAATAGAATCAGAAGAGGGTATAATGTTTATAAATAGTCATTAGGTTATAGGGTTTTAAAAATTATCATTAGTATTTTATTGTTTCTATTTAACTTTAAAGCTTAACTGGTCAAACACTTAGTAAACAAATATTGCCATAAAGGCAAAATATTTCTTTGTTAAACTGACACTTCAGCAAACATGGTATGATGTTTTATGAAACATGCCTATATAACATTCACTCTAAAGGAAGTTAATAGATATTGTTAAAAACACACACACACACACACAACCACTAAAACAGTTTACTAGTATTCTTTCCAGAAGTCTGTCTCAGAAACACTAATAGGTGAATGTGCTTTGTGATTCTCTGAGAGCATATATGATTTGTGCCATTTTTAAAACTTACTTTAGGGGTAAGTGGACTATTTTGTGGAATCAGACTTTCATATACTGTATGACATTCTGCTTTTATGCTTAGAAATATTTCTGTAATGACTCAATATTGTTTGTTTTTTATAAAATATCTATGGATTTTGGCAATGAGATTCAACTATATAACCTCATCTCTTAGAGAATCAGTGGATTTTATCAGATGGAAGTTAACTGTGTTTCATTGACCTTTTCTCTTGATCTGTTAGCTGGATGGATAAAGCCTCACCTTCAAGGGAACTATCTTAATCTGTCACCCAGACTGTATAGCACAAGCCCTGGAAGGAAGATTCTGGCAACATTTCTAGTGGTTTTATTCTCATGATCCTCCTGCTTTAGCTCATCTTTAGAAATGAGTGTAACAGGCAGGTTTATGCAGTGGGAGAAGACCTAGAGAGACCTTTTCTCCATTTCCCAAATGATCACCTGATGGAATTCCTGAAATTCCACTTTTAGAATATTATTTCTTTGGGTTAAAACAGTATCTGGTTCTTGCAAATGTCTCTGGAAGTTTTACCATGTCATGTGTTTTAATAAATTACTGTGAATTTCTTTATTAGATCCTTTTTTACTGGGTGGGGTGAGGGATGGTCATGAAGCAGTTGCAGGTAGGGTTGGGAGCTGGAGGATGCTGGATGTCTTGAGGATCAGAGTTAGGTCAGGGAGACTTGAGGGATGGAGATCCTCTGCTACCAGAGAACACTTACTTGGCCTCATGGCTTTCTCTCTGTTGACTTTACTGCTATTGTTTTTCAGTGTCATTATGAACTAAGTGCCCAGTTGTGGGTGCCGAGCTTGTTACTGAACATATCATGGATTAGGTAGGTAAGTCCTATATCCTTCAATGGCTTATTAAAAAACCAAATATCTGACCAAATTCAGATAGACATATTAGAAAGAGTTGTGAGAAAAGAGGTGAAACAGCAAATCTGTGAATTAATAAATTATAACATTTACGGATTATGGTGATAGTACATTTTTTATGTTGAAGCCTAAGTCAGCCACTGCTTTGGGAAGAACTGTGGACTATTTTTCCATTTGAAAAAAAAATGCTTCTAGAAGAGTTATCTAAGGATGCATTGACAAAAGTCCTGGAGAGTATTAGCTATGAAGACTACAAAGGAAGGGGGAGAATTTAACTGAAGGTGTGAGGTTGGAGTTGGAAAGGAAGGATGAGAGTTTGCTAAGGCGGCCTTTTCAGGACTGGTAAAGGAGAAATACAAAGATCCTGACTTACTGTTGGTTTTCTGCTTCATTTTCTGCCCAGAAATAGAAAGTCTTGAACTCTTCAGATGGAGGTTTCAGTTCAGTTACTAATTGTTTGGAACTAAGGGTCTGTTTACTCACCCTATAGCCTTGCACATATAGACCACCTAAAAAGGAGATAAAAAAGTGAGAAGAGGGAAAGAAGGGAAAAAGATGTCTGAAAAGGTGTTAAGAAAATTTGTGTCTGAAGAAAATGCTAGTCCAGGTGTCTCACTTTACAGATGAAGAATCTCAGACTCCAGAAGAATATGTAATTTAAGGTCACATGCTAATGATTAATGGCAAGACTGGTAATAGAATTTAGATTTTCTGGTTTCCATTTTTGCAGTCTTCTTACTTCATGTTCAGCTTTGGGTTACTGTATGCCTAAACTAGCTTCTTTACCTGAAGGACACATTTTGAAATATAATTTTCTGTATCAAAGAGTGACACCTGCAATATCACATTAAGAGGAAAATTAAATAGTATTTGCTTAGGCAGAACCACTAAAGCATCCTTCCTGAAGAATTATAAAGATTTCCGGCAGTTTCTGCATCTTACATGATTCTCACCTGATTTTTGCATATGCAAAGCACATTTAAAATATGAACCCATAAAGTAATATGAGAGAGCCAACTGAATTAACAACGAAAAGAAATGACTGGTTTTAAAAGATAAGTTCTCCCTCGTGGTCCTTTGAATCCATGTTAGTGGTTATAAATTGCTTGGCCTGAATCTTGTTTCCATTATTTGGGATTAGGTAGAAAAATCTCAATCTAGGAGAAAATTCTGAAAAATTAAAGCCCTTGTTTGCTTTTCACAGTGTCTTGATGCTCTGAGGCAGCCTGAATCTCATGTACTGGCTCTAGACAATATGAGTAATGTTGATGATTAGATGTTGAAAGCCCTCTTGCTCACTCCTGTTCTCGTCCCCCACATCCTCCCAAGAGACACTTCAGTGAACTACACTAACAGACAAAATATTAAAATGCCATTTGGATTGTTTCCACTTTACCTGATAACTACCCTATGCTAATGCATTAATAAGGTACTATGCAGGGAAGACATAGCCCCTTTGAATGTGGCTGGCTTTTGTTTTCCTTTAACGAACACTTGGTAACAAAGTACACTGTCTTTTCATTTTAAACAGAATTAATGGCTTTTGGACTTTAAAAAATAGAAAAAGTTGCTTACTTTATTATTGGGGGGTGTTAGATGCAATATTAATTCCTTTACTATTTTCATTTTTAAATAGTTCATTTTAGAACTAACTTCAGAGAAAGCATTCATTCTAGAAATGACAGATTTTTTTTTTTTTAACTTTAGTAGGCTCCAGTAACATGGTGTTTACCAAAACGGGGTGATGTTTTTCTTTGAGCTAGTTGTATGTATCTGTCTATATCTGTATCTGTATTTGTATTTATATCTGTATAATAGCTTTATTGAGATATAATTTATATACCATAAAATTCATCCATTTAGAGTGTACTATTCAATGATTTTAGTTTATTTATGGAGTGAAGCTATCACCATAATCTAATTTTAGGACATTTTCATCACCTCAAAAAGAAACCCCATACCCGCTAATGGAAATGGCAGCTGCCCTCATGCCAGCTGCAGCAGGGAAGACTGCAAGGGGCGGCACACTTCATGGAGCCAATGGGAACCCAGCCCTTCTGAGTTGGGACGGGAGCTCCCTGTGCCTATGCAGCCACCCATACCACAGCTGCATACCCACAGGCCTCCTGTTCTACAGAGTAAGCAGGAGCCCCACCCTCCTGGGAGGGGCTACAGCCCACCAACCTCCCGGTGGATGGAGCCTTCCTGTGCTCTTGGGGAAGCTGGGAACAGACACGATCTGCCTTCCTGGGTGCATCTGCAGCTGCCGCGTTGGTGGCTGCAGAACTGGGCCCCAGCTCCAGGAAGCAGGCAGGAACCAGGGACAAGTGGGAGCCTTGTTCCTTCCTATGGCAAGGTCGGAGCTCCAGGGTGCAGCTGTGGCTGTCCCACCAGCTGCAGGACCTGGTTGTCTCTGCAGCCTGCACCCTTGGGGGCTCCAGGAAAGAGCCCTTCTTCCTGTCCCTGCAGGCGCAAGAAAGTCTGCTCCTGCTGCCTGGCCTTTCTCTGCTCCTGGACTTGCTTTGATCTCCCAGTGGGGGTTGGAGCCAGCCCTGGGGGCCATCAATGGCAGCAGGAGACAGATTGATTCCTGGGCAGAAGGGGGCAGGTCTTCAGTAAAGCCCCACCTTCAGGCCAGGGAGGGCCTGAAGACCGGGGGCCGGGCTTCCAGTCCTGGAGTGAGGACTTGTGGTACCACTTTTGGGCCCATCCATGTCTGGCCATGGACCAATTGGCATGCACTTCCCCTGTTCTGAAGTCCATAAAAGCACTGGGCTCAGCCAGAGCAGATCAGAGGATGGCTAGAGTAGGAAAAGGGCCAGGAAATGATGGGGATGAGCTGCAGAGAGGAGTACCCCATCCACTGAGAGCTGCAGAAATGACCTGCTAGCAGAGAGTTGCTACCCTCTCTGCTGAGAGCTTCAGAGATCTGTGGAAACATCTGAATGACTTACTGGCAGAGAGGAGCCACTCTTTACAGGGCCTCCTCTCTAATGAGAGCAGAACACTAGAGGGAGGAACTGCCAATAGAGAAGATTTGCCCACTCCTCTGAGCTGTTCTAACACTAAACAAAACTCTTCTTCTTCACCCTTCATTTGTCTGAGTACCTTTTTCTTCCTGGACCTCATTCTTCCTGGACACAGGACAAGGACCCGAGCAAAGGCACTGAAGTTTCCAGCCAGAAAATCAACACCCCAAAGATCCCATAACAGCAGTAGCATAACTCCTCATAGCAGTAACTCCTCATCTGTTACACCTATCCAGCCCTGGGTAATCCTACTTTATGTTTCTGTTGAGTTATTTTCTGAGGAACTTAATATTAATGAAATATAATATGTGGTCTTTTGTGGCTGGCTTCTTTCACTTACTGTGATGTTTTCAAAGTTTGTGTTGTATAATATATAAATAACTTCATTTCTTTTTATTGCTAAATGATATTCCATTGTATGAATATACCACATTTTATTTATTCATTAGTTGATAGACATTTTAGTTTTCTCCTTTTTTGGCTATTAATAATATGAATTTTTGTGTGCAAGTCTTTAGATGTATTTTTATTTCTTTTAGTATATACTAGAAATAGAGTAAGCAATATGCTAGATATTTTAGGACTACAGGCTACCTCAAGATGTATGAGAAGGTTATTTTGATAGTCTTTAAAACTTTATTATTATTATTATTTTTTTTTTTGGGGGGGTGGGGAGGAAGGCAGGAAGGGAGGGAAGAAGGACGGTAGGGAGGAAGGAAGGGATGAAGGAAGGAAGGAAGGGAGGAAGCGGGTAGGGAGGGAAAAGGATGGTAGGGAGGAAGGAAGGGATGAAGGAAGGAAGGAAGGAAGGAAGGAAGGGAGGAAGTGGGGAGGGAGGGAGGGAGGGAGGGAAGGGAAGGAAGGAAATCAAGCAATGAGAGAGACATTGCCGACCTGGATCTAGAGGTTTACAAGTTGATTTCTTTTTTTTTGAGAGAAGGAAATTAAAAAAAAAAATAAGTAAAGGAGAGGAAGAAAGAGGAAGAGAAAGAGGGAGAGTAAATGGAAATATTGCTTTATTTTGAAAAAAATTGAGTATTAATAATGGCCAATCAATGTTTCATTTAAACTTATGGGTAGGTGTGATGTGGTATTGACAAGAATGTATATTTTGTGTATTTGAAGTGGAGAGCTCTATGAATATTAAGTTTACTTGTTCTGGATCTGAGTTCGAGTCCTTGATATCCTTATTAATTTTCTGTCTCATTGAATCTAAGTCTCGTATCTGGGTGTTAGGATCGTTAGCTCTTGTTGTTGCATTGATCCTTTTACCACTATATCTTTGTTGCTTTAAAATCTATTTTCTCCGATATGAGAATTGCAACTCCTGCTTTTTATTTATTTATTATTTATTTTTGCTCTCCATTTGGTTGGTAAATCTTTCTCCATCCCTTTGTTTTGAGTCTTTGTGTATCCTTGCATGTGAAACAGGTCTGGATGTAACATGCCATTGGGTTTTGGCTGTGTCTTTTGATTGGGGGATTTAGTCAATTTAAATTTAGGGTTACTGCCATTTGATGTTGACTGGCTGTTTTATCCATTCGTTGGTGTAAATTCTTCTTTATGTTAGTGCTCTTTACTTTTTGGTGTATTTTTAGAAAGGCTAATACTGGTTGTTTCTTTCTGTGTGTAATGCTTCTTTCAGAAGCTCTTGTAAAGCAGGCCTGGTGGTAATAAAATCTCTGAGTTCTTGCTTGTTCATAAAAGATTTTATTTTTCCTTCAGTTGTGAAGCTTAGTTTGGCTGGATATGAAATTCTGGGCTGAAGGTTCTGTTCTTTGAGGATGTTGAATATTGGCCCCCACTCTCTTCTGGCTTGTAGAGTTTCTGCTGAGAGATCTGCTGTAAGTCTGATAAGCTTGCCTTTGTGGGTAACATGACCTTTCTCTCTGGCTGCCCTTAGTATTTTCTCCTTCGTTTCAACCCTGGTGAATCTAACGATTATGTGCCTTGGGGTTGCTCTTCTTGAGGAATATCTTTGTGGTGTCCTCTGTATTTCCTGGGGTTGAATTTTGACCTGTTTTGCTAGTTTAGGAAAATTTTCCTGAATAATAACCTGAAGGGTATTTTCCAGCTTGGATTCATTCTCTCCGTCGCATTCAGGTACACCTATCAAACGTAAATTTGGTCTTTTCACATAGTCCCACGTTTCTTGGAGACTTTGCTCATTCCTTTTTATCCTTTTTTCTCTAATCTTTTCTTCACGTTTTATTTCATTAAGTTGGACTTTGACCTCTGATATCCCTTCTTCTGCTTGAACAATTCGAGTGTTTAAACCTGTGCATACTTCTCGGAGTTCCTGTATTGTATTCTTTAGTTCCATTAATTCACTCATACTCCGCTCTAAGTTGTCTATTCTCAATAGGATTTCATCAAACCTTTTTTCAAAGTTCCTAGTTTCTTTATGTTGGGCTACAACATGGTCTTTTAACTCACCGAAGTTTGTTATTATCCATTCCTTGAAGCGTGATTCTGTCATTGGGATGTGCTTGTTCTCCATCAAGCCTTGTTCCATTGTTGATGTGGAACTGTGATCATCTTTAGAGGGAGAGGCGTTCTGATTTTGAGTATTCTCAGCTTTTTTACGCTGGTTTCTTCCCGTCATTGTAAATTTATCCTCCTGTCTCTTTGAAATTATCAACTTTCAGATTAGGTCTCTTGAATGGGCGTCCAGGTTGTTAGTTCCCAGGGCCAGAGAAGCGGCGTTAAAACTGATGGTGCTTTTCTGCCCAGGATTCTCCTGTCGGGCTTCCTTCTTGTGTCGGTAGTAGGCGACTCTGCCTTCCCGGGGCTCCAAACCTCGGTCAGAAGGGAAACCGGTCCTGTTTACTCTGCGCCGAGCGCTCCTGTGCCGAGGTGCCGTCACAGCGGCTGTGCCCAGCTCTGGTGTCGTGCTGGGGGCCCCGTGCAGGTCCTCCAAACCTGTTTACTTTGCTCCGAGAGCTGCCGCGCCGAGTTGCCGGCGGAACCGCTGCACCGGCCACGAGAGTCGCGCTGGCCACCCATGTGTTTCCTCCACTGGGGGATCTCCTGCTCCGTGAGCGACCAGAATTTGTCTGAAAGTGTGGCATCCTCTAGTTCTCCGCGCCTTCCCTGAGAGCTGCAATCCCGGGATGTTAGCGATCGGCCATCTTGGATCATCTCCAACTTTATTATTATTATTTTTTAGAAATAGAGTCTTGCTATGTTGCTCAGGTTAGAGTCAGACTTGGGCTCATGTGATCCTCCCATCTCAGCCTTCTGAGTAGAACTACAGGCACACATCATCATGCCTGGCTGATTTTGCTATCTTAATTTTTCTCCAAACTACAGTATACAACGTTTATATGCTGCTGCACTAGTTTCTGGCTTCTTCCTACTTCTGAGATTTTTTTTCTCATGTGTCTGAGGAGATATAAATACTCTCATCTATCATTATCCTTTTTGAGAACAGATAGAAGGTTTGTCCAAGAGGTGTCTGTTACAAAGATTTTCTGACCATTTTTTCTAACCAGTTCTAGGGAAGAAATGATTGGCAGTAAAGATTTCCAATTATAGCTCCATTACCTCATTTGGGGTGACCTCATTGAGCTGATCTCTCTCTGTTATGAGATAGCAGCAGTAATTAGCAAGCTAATTTGGGTAGAGATTTCTTACAAGAACTGTGCAAGCATTACATGTTCCATTTGTTGTGATAATGTAAAATATATCTTTCTGATCCCCTGCTTTGATCTCCCAGTGGGGGTTGGAGCCAGCCCTGGGGGCCATGAATTTATTCAAGAGCAATAGTCAGCAGTCACAATTGGTTACTCCTAGATTTTTCTGGAGAGAGAGAAAAGGAATAAAACCTTATCAAGTGTATGGTGAATGGAAAGGAGCTTCAGGCCTAAATAGAAACACTTGACTAAGGGTCTTGTGGCATACTCACACTGTGGCTTTTTCATCAGCACGCACAGGAGAGCCAGCAGTGCATGTTGTTAAAGTACTAACACTCTCCTTGACAGTAAGGAAAGCCTCTAGGGAACTGATGAGGCTATTTCTCCAACTCCCACATTGCGCATTAGAATTATATTTATCTAGCTGAAAGTAAAATGTGGGGTTAGTTTTTACAGGAAACCCAGGCTGTGTTGCTTCTCACATCTTGCTTTTTCCCCTTAGATTACTTTTATCTTTTCCTTGCCTTATTTTGCTGTCCTCAGTATTCTTTCAGCATCTCTGCTGACTGTTACAAGAAATAATTCATGCCAACAGTACTATAGATACCTCCCCAAACAGGAAATGTCATATAAGGTCCCCCAGATCTCCAGTGAAGAACATATAGACTGAAAAAGAAAACAGTAAAGCATCTGAGATACTGCAGTCAAGGATCCAGATCTCTATGTAGCAATGACCACAGAGGCCAGGATCTCAAGAACAAAGCAACTAGTAGCAGGCATATTACAAATATAATTGAAAGGAAGTAATCATCTAAATACTGTCTCTGAGATTCTGAACATAAAACTGACCACTTGAACAAATACATATGCAGAGACTAAGTGTTTCTGTATACTTCTTCAACTTTTTTGGCTGTGATCCAAAAATTGAATTCATAGAGACCTTGGCATATTTTTATATTGTTAGAGCAAAAGCTTTGTGAAACATTGTGTTGTATCATGACATTTTCAATTCAATCAAACTCTATTCTGTTGTCATTAAAATACTGGCCACAATGTACTATGTTCATTGCATGACTTACTAATGGGGGTCAGAAGAACAAAGAAGCAGGCCAAGGTGGAATGTACAAGAGTTAAGCAGAGATTGGGCAATACAAGTAAAAAAGGAATTATAGATCAGACCAGCATAAAGGTCATTTACTTAGCATCAACTAGAAGAATGGAAAATTAGCATTAGAACTGCATAATCTTTGTGAATATAATAATATTCCTTGTATATCAAAATGATTAAGTTAAACTGAGTATTTTAGTGCCTATAGTGTTCATAGCATATCATGAGTTCAGCCATTCTCAACAAATTATTCTGCTGTCCTCATGACTCCTGTGGTTCTTATGACAAGTAGCTGGACTGAGTAGACCCTGCCTATTGCAGTGAGTGTGCTGATATCCAGACTGCAGAGACCAGACAGACAGTATTACTGACCAAATGCTACTTTAAAAATACTAATTTCTGCCAGGGGGTACTACATTTACCATTGTGGCTAAGAGTCTGGGCATGGGAGTTAGGCATCATTTGTTTACATTTTGTCTCTAATCATTTAATTGCTGGGTTACCATCAGCATGTTAACTTTTGCAAGCCTTAGTTTCTCACCTACAGTGATACAATAACAATGGATGTTTTGTTTAGATAGAGTTAGATAACAAACACAAAGTACTTATCCCAATCTGACGAATAGGAAACATTTAACACATGCTAACTTTCCCACTCCAATATGCCTAAGCAGAATGATACAGCCCTCTAAAAATGTAGCTGATCAAGGAATGATTCTTAGTGGAGGATGGAGAGGACATATTTACTTTGAGATGCCTCCATCCTACCATGAATTTCACTATGTTGGCTCACTGGCTTTCAGCCTCAGGTCAGAATTCAAGTTAAGATGTACAGGAAAGTTGATCAGAACACTTAGAAAAAGGATATAAACCTCAACCTAATATTCAAATCAAAAAAATGCTAAGGGGCTTCAGAAGAGCTCTTGCACAGACACCTTAACCCTGAAGAATGGTTAGCAGCTGATCAGCCTTGGAAGAGCTTCCATCTGGACCCAATAGCAAGCAGTTCAGAGTGGGAGCGGGGAGGGGGTGGTGGTAAAGTTCACCTTCTGGAACAAGGTACATCCTCAGGCAAATGGTATTTTTTTATTCAAGAGTAGAATCATGTAAAAACAAAAATCACAGGTTTCTATTTTAGAATATGGCCTAGATATAAATTTTCTGTTGGAATTTTAGTAAAGGAAATGTTATTTTAATTCGTATTTGAGATAATCTGGGCTAGAAATTGAGGACCTGTGGAGATAGAAATATTCAAATAGTAGGGTTGGGAAAGAATGGATGCGTTTGGATTAAATATTTTTATTAAACATAATATATCTTCAAGAGAGGAGCTAAAAAAGGTAACGTCTTCAACATGGCAACTACAGGCATCTGGTACTCACCTTCTCCACAAGGAGAAACGAAAGTAGTGAGTAGAAAATTGCAGTTTGAACAGATAATCTAAGAAGAAACGCTGGAATTCAACAGGGAAGTGAAAGGCAACACCTAAGGCAAGGAAGGAATGGGAAACAAGGCAACTTGCTCAGCCCAGAGCACTATTTATTTCTGATTTAGGGCTTGGTTTATTCTTGCTTTTCTAGTTTTTGAGGTGCATAAGTAGGTTGTTTATTGGTTCCACTTTTTTGATATAGGCGTTTTTTGCCATAAACTGTCCTCTTAGCAGTGCGTTTGTTGTGTCCTCTAGATTTCGATACATTATGTTCCCATTTTCATTTGAGACACTTTTTGACTTCCTTCTTAACTCAATAAAGAGTTAATAGTTGCTCCAGAGCATGTTATGTAATTTCCATGAATTTGTAAAGCTTCCAAACTTCTTTTTGGTATTAAATTTTTAGTATTAATTTGGTATTGATATTCTGTTGTATTCTAAGAGACTTGATTTGATTGGAATTTCTTCAAATTTCCTGGATTTGTTTTATGGCCTAACGTATGCTTTATTTTAATGAATATTTCATGTTTGATGAGAAGAATGTGCTGTAGCTGTTGGATGAAATGTTCTGTAAATATCTGATTAGTTCATTTGGTTTAAAGTGCAGATTACGTCCAATTTTTTTTTGTTTTCTGCCTAGATGTTCTGTCCAATGCTTAAAGTAGGATGTTGACTTTTTCAGCTATTACTGTATTGGGGTCTATTTCTTTCTTTAGCTATAACAATATTTATATTCTGTGCACTCAGTGTTGGGTGGTGTATATTTTTATTTGTCATATCTCCTTGCTGAACTGAGCCCTTTATCACTGTATAATGAGGTTTGTTGTCTCTTTTCACATGTTTTTTTGCCTTAAAGTCAATTTTGTCTGATATAAATAGAGCTACTCCTGCATGCTTTTGGTTTCTATTTGTGTGGAATATTTTTTTCATCCCTTTACTTTTAGTTTATATGTCTTTACACGTGAAGTGAGTTTCTTGAAGGCAGCATATAGTTGGGTGTTGTTTTTTATTTTAGAGTATCTTTTGTTCTTTCTTTTATGGTTTACCTTTATGATTTTATGATCTTAAAAATTGATACAATTCCATATCTTTCTCTCATTTGTTATCCCTTCTACTACTGACTTTTATACTTTTGTATCTTTTTATGATGGTAGCAATTCTTTCTCTTCCAGCTTAGGGCTCCCTAATGCTTAACATCTTGAGCATTTCACTTAGGGTAGGACAAGCAGTGATGAATTCTCTCAGCTTTTGTTTATCTAGGAAAGATGTTATTTCTCTTTTATTTCTGAAGAATAGCTTTGCTGAGTATAGTATTCTTGGCTAGCAGTTTTCTTTCTTTGAGCACATTGAGTATGTTATCCCATTTTCTCCTGGCCTGTAAGGTTTTTGCTGAGAAAGCTGCTGTTAATTTGATGGACATTCACTCATATGTGACTTGATTTTTTTTTTCTTACTGGCTTTATAATTATTTCTTTGTCTTTTACTTTAGATACTTTTACTATTATGTACCTTGCAGAAGACTTTTTTGGATTGAATATATTTTGGAATCTTTAAGCTTCCTGTATCTAAATTTCTATATCTCTTGATGTAGGCTTCAAAAGTTTTCAGCTGCTGTTTAACTAAACAGATTTTTGTATGCCTTTGTTGACTGTTTTTCTTTAGAACTTCCAAATTTTAAAAATTTGTTCACGTTTTGGTATACCTGAAGTCAAACGTAGGATTTCTGCAATCTTTAAAATTTCTTTTTCTTTTTTATTATTCATCTGACTGGGTTATTTCAAATGGCCTGTTTTGAAATTCAGAAACTATTTCCTCTGATTGATCCATCTATTGTTGAAGCACTCCATTGTATTTTTTATTCATTGAATTCTTTAGTTCTAGAATTTCTGTTTGATTCTTTTTAATGTCTATGTCTTTGTTGAACTTCTCATTCATGTCCTGAATTGTTTTTCTGATTACTTTGTTTTGTTTATGTGTGTTCTCATGTGTTTCACTGAGTTTCCTTAAGATCATTATTTTACCTTATTTTTCATGCATTTCACAGGCTTCTTTTTCTTTGTGATCTATTTGTGGAGAATTATGTTTCTTTGGAGATGTCATGTTTCTCTACTTGTGCATGTTTTTTGTGCATCTGGTATAACACTTACTTTCCAATTCTATGGATTGGCTGCCATAAGGAAATACTGTTTTATGTGGCTCTATATACTGTGTTGATTGGATAAGATGCTTTGGCTTTGATTCTGAGTTTGTGCAATAGCATAGTCTTTGTACAATTTCTTCAGCTCTAATAATATAATTGGAGTCTATGAACTCTTTAGTGACTTAGCCTGAGGTTGTTGATAGAGGCTGTGGTGCAGCATTGCTGGGAATGGGAACACCAAGTTGGATAGTCCTTTGGCCCTTGGATGGTATGTGCTAGTGCTGGCCGTTGCAATGGGGTAGCATGTATTTTCGGGACTGCAGGTGGCATGCATGAGCTCTGGAAGCAGGCAGCATGCCAATTCTTAGTCCTTCGGATGGTACATCTGTCTCCAGGTCTCCAGATGCTGTGCATTAATTCTGAGACCTGGATGGGTGAGTGCCAGTAGTGGTAGCAGGTGAGGTGACCCTATCCTTAGACCTCTGGATGGTGCTTGCAGAAATCAGATAATTGTCTACATCTGGAAAGAGTATCATATGGTCAGGCATGTGGTCAATTGAGCTCTCATTTTACCTTCCAACTGGCTTTTCAGTTTTCTAATCTATTTCCATTATTAAATGAGGGGATGACAAATTACTCACACTTCATGGCAATGATGGTTAATTAAGGTAATTTGAATATTCATTAAGTACACAAAAAACAGTCATTTTTGGAGCATATAATATCTTAGAAAAGATAACCATCAGAAAATAAAATACAAGGTAAAGGATGATATTTGTCAAAAGACAGGGAAGTTCAGAAAAGGGAGAAGGTTTATTTAGCTAGGACCATCTGAGATTGCTTCTTTAGTAGAGATGGGCAGCACTTGAATAGAAGTTTGAAGGACAGCTAGAATCTAGATAATTTATATTGGGTTATCAGTAGGTAGGGGATAGTTCAGGAGAGGGAACTAGCGCAAATAAAATCATCGGGTCAGAAAAATTTTAACAAGGTGGGGTGTGGTAAGGAAATAGAATATAGCCCTGTTTGGGTGGAATGTTGGGTTCTGTAGCAGAAATAGTGAAAGATAAAGCCAGAAACAGGGTTTTCTGAACAAAATATAAGGCCCTGGAGTGCTCCAGAGGCAACAGAACAATAGAAGTCTTTAGAAAGAGTTATGCAATGATAAGAGCTGAATATAAACAGGAATTTCATTTTTTTCTGCATCAATTTTTTTCTTTTTATTGATATAACTTAGGCTACCAGGGTTCAAATTCTGTCTTCACCATTTACTAGTCAGGAGAATTTAGGCAAATTGTTTAACCTTGCTAAGCATCAGTTTCTAAACCCGTACTTGGGATAATAGCCTACCTTATAGGTTTGTTGTAGAAATTAAATGTTGTATAAAATAAATAAAAGCACTTAGAGAGTGCCTAGTACAAGAGCTGCTCTTACTAAATGATAGCTGCTGCTTTTGCTGTTATTATATTTAAGCTATTTAATAGAACAGTTTTGCAATTCTTTAATTAGGACTTTTCTGTTCAAGTAGCGCCTCTGACCTTTTGGGATAAGAAAAGCCACTGAGTGGCTGTCATTACTATTTTTAACCTCTTAATCAGTGGCGGTTTCTGGGCCCCAAGGGTTTTAAAGCACTTTGTTAATATTTCTGAATTTGGAGTAATCTGTGCAT
Source organism: Callithrix jacchus (assembly GCF_049354715.1). Lineage (NCBI taxonomy): Eukaryota > Metazoa > Chordata > Mammalia > Primates > Cebidae > Callithrix > Callithrix jacchus. The sequence goes on along the minus strand of NC_133503.1, from coordinate 106,910,568 downwards.
TCAATCCCAAGCATTTTCTTTCTTTCTATGGAAACAGTCTCTTGAAAATTAGCTTAATTGATTTGGTAATTAAAGGAGTTCACACGTTTGTAGTGATGTTTTATAATAAAAGTCCAAGTCAGTGACTACTTTGGAGGCTTAATTATTTTGTTTACCTAATTCCCATCCTGCTATCAGCTGCTTAAAGCCATGAATTTGGGGTTAAATAGAAACAGCCTGTTTTGTAAGGGCTTAGAGAGACTATCTTTTCAGGTCGTGTTTTAAAATGGGAGGGAGGGTGGAGGAGAGTCATTTCATTGTTCATCTTAAGTGATGAAAAATGGACCATGGTGTGATGCTCACTTTGTACCTCTTGTATGCTTCCAAGGTCAGAATGGTCACTGGATGCCTCCTTCTAATTTGACATGTCTGCCTATCTAAACATAAACATTTATCCTAAAAGAAGAAATTAAGTGACTGAGATTCCAAGATGCTCACAATTGCTAATGACTGCTAATTATTAAAGGATTATTCACATGGGAAAAATTCAGCTGCTAATAAAACACCAGTAATTTATTATGTCAAAAATTATAAGAAAGTTAAATTATTTTGTGAGAATCAGGTGCAATTATTTTATTATATTTGTATGACCATTTTGTACATATAGCTTTAAAATATATAATTGAATACATATGAATAATATATACAGTAAAACATAAAACACAACTAATATATGTAAGAGAGAGCTTTTTGTGTATAGAGCTTTCTTAAGTCACTTTAGCAATGAGTCATTTGATCTCAACAGCTTTGTGGAATATTAATAGATAACTATTAGTTATTCCTATTTTATTAATGAGAAAACAAAGTTCTAGGAAGTTAAGCAATTTTTCCCAAAAAAATACACAGTTAATTTTTTTTTGGTTACTTGTCCAAATTAGGAATACTATGTGCTATAATTTGGATATTTGACCACTTCAAGCCTCATGTTGAAATTCGTTCCCAGTGTTGGAGGAGGGGGCTAATGGGAGGTATTTGGGTCATGGGTGGGGCAAGGGATGATTGTATTTTGCAATGTGAGAAGATAATGAATTTTGGGAGGTTAGGGGTGAAATGCCAGGGTTGGATACTTGACCCCTCCAAACTTTCAAGTTAATATTTGATCCCCAATGTTGGAGGAAGGGACTAATGGAAAGTGCTTGGGTCATGTGAGCAAATGCTTCATGAATGGCTTGGTGCAGTTTTCATGTTAATGAGTGAGTTTTGCTCTGTTAGTTCCTGCAAGAGTTGGTTATTACCAGAGCCTAGCACCTCCCTGTTCTCACTTTCTCTCTTGCCATGTGATCTTTCACACGCTGACCTGCTTTCCCTTTCCACCATGTGTGGAAGCAGCCTGAGGCCCTCACCAGAAACAGATGCTGGCACCATGCTTCTTATACTGCTTGCAAGGATTGTGAGCCAAATCAATCTCTTCTCTTTATAAATTACCCAGCAGCAATGACCAAGACATTACAAAAAGAGAGTGAAGTCGCTACCTAAGAAAACTATTGGCATTGACTCTGAATGCATCAATGACAAAAATAATAAAGGAATTTACTTTTCACTTTTCCAGGCAATAGAATATGGGGAGAAGGGTACATTGGAGTTAGCCTGGCTGTCTTCACATCCCACCTTAGTTACTTGCTACATAGTGATCATACTTAGTGATCTTGTCAAGTTTTGTATACTTTTCAGTCACTTTCCCATTCTAATTTGTAAGATGCGAACAGTAATAATACCTCTTCTCTGGAAGACTGATGTAGGTATAGTACATGGCACAGGGCCAGGTAGAAGATCAATAAAACTAATATATTGCTACTATTCTTATTATAATTACTACTATCTCAAGTGAAATTTGAGTCCATATCTGAGGCTTGGGTGGTGCGAATGTTGGCATATAAATACAAGCAGCCATCCTTCAGGATGCAATAGCACTGGACCCACATGTCTGTGCTTATATCCAGCTGGTGCAGAAGGCCCAGACCTTCTGGTTTCTTGATAGCCAGAGGTGGGAGGCTACTGTCGTGCAGAGTAACATCTTCCCAGACATAGTTCTGCAGGTGTAACACAAAAGGGTTAGCTGAGTGGTCATCCTGTGCCAAAAGCCCAGACCAAGTCTGTCTGACATTACAGAAGCCAGTCTGTCTGACATTACAGAAGCCATTGTCCTAAATGTTTCTTGTTAAGACAATCTGAATGCTCAAGCAACTAATCAGAAAACCCAAACTTATCCATTGCCTACAGGGAACTTCTCTTCTTCCTTCTCATCTCCATAGACATCCCTTCTCTTTGGCTTCTATTTTATTCTGAGAAAAATCAAAAGTATATCAGCCAAAGAACAGGGAATCATGTATAGAAAGGAAATGGAAACAAGCACCTTAAAGAAGTTTGTTTTAAGGTAACATGTCTTGGAAGATGTTACCTCATTCACCATTAGGATTGTCTTCCTAGCCCTGTTCCTGGTATGTCCACGGTGACTAATTGCAGTCCTTGGTTCATGCTTTTCCTTATCTGTAACCCTTATTTGTGCAATGGAACAAGTTAAAGGCCCCAGGCCAGCTCAGGTCTTAGGTTCTCCTGGTCAGTGACGTGGAAGACCAAAGATAAATGAAAATTCTCTTCCCTGGAAGGCAGCCCTTCCTCCACAGGCCTGGGAGACAGGCTCTTTCTGGGAACTGTGACCTGCGCCTGGGAACACTGTGCTTTATCTCTTTATCAGAATGCTCTGCCTGTGCTTGTCAATTCCTCTTCTTTGTTTGATTTCATTTTTGCTCTTTAGTTTTAACATGACGGCAAATGATTTCGGAAGGCAGAGTTTGCTATATTCTTTGCTGTGAAGTGAGAGCCTGCTGGGAGTTTGGGTGTCCATTTTTTTCACTTTGCTGCAGACACTCTGAGTGCATTAGCAGAATAGAAAGCTCTTAAAAATATTGAGGCTCATTAGGATGACGTATTGGAGAGATGGATGAGTGTGTCCAGCATTGTGTTCCAGGTAAAATGAAACACAAGTCTTGTTTGTCAATAATGATGCTTGTTACTGTTCTGAAAGGAAAGTTACAAGGCACCTGGCAGTACATTTAAGCTCAAACGATACAAATCTTCCCAAAGGCACAAGAGCCAAAATATGGAGAGAAGATAATTGATAATTACTTTTGCCTGTATGCCATTTTGTGAGGAAATGAGCATATTTAAAGGAAATCTATAATCTCATTAGAAATCATATTTATATCATAAAAATGAAACAATTGGTATTAAAGCAATTTTTCCCACAACAGTTTATAGAACAAGTTCAGAAAGAGAAATGTCAGATGCCTTAGGGGTTGAGGTGATGACTCACCTGCTGATGTTATGAAGTTATCAGATTGTAGGTGAAATTTGAATTAAAAACCATATTGCTCCAAAGCTTGGAATTACGAATGGGCATGAATAGTGAAAATTGGCCTATTATGTCTACAGAACAAGGATATAAACATAAAGCACTGTATTTCTGAATTATAACAGACTCATTTTCTAGTAAGCTGCTCAATCAATAGCACCATCCTGAGAGACCCCTGAGTTCTTATATTTGGGGAGTAAAAAGAAAACAGCATCAGTGGTTTGCCATCATGGGAAACTGCTGGACTTCTTCGTGTGAAACAGAAATTCCACTCCGGTTCGTAACTCCCCACTGAGTCTCACTGAGAAGGATGGCATACAAACCCCTGAAAATGAAAGGAGCAGCAGGAATGCAAGCTCCCCCATAGGATCTGAGCAAAAAAAAAAAAAAAAAAAAAAACCCTGAGGACTTTAGATCCTCTTTCCCAGCTTTTAGAACACCTCTGAGATGTCCTGGGGTAAACTGCATGACATCTAACGTGTTCCTTTCCCCCTCTGAGAAGAAATGCAGAATGAAAGCAGAGATAAATATCAAGGAAATTCTACCTGGCGGACAAGGTGGGCTGCTTTGTGCATTGCCTCAAGCCACCTGAAAGACAGTCAAGTGCGAAGAGCTGTCCTTGAAGAACTGGAGAAGTGTCACTTGGAGGAGCTTGTTCTTACTGAACCCATTGTTGAGGGAGAGTAGTCTTGAAGCTCAGAAACATTTCATTGCTCTAAGTGTATAGTTGAAGGGTGACATATTTGTAAAATTGGTGTTACTAGGTAGCAAAATTGCATTTCTACTTGGCATATTTGAAATAAATTATTCTTATTCTTCTCATTTACTGTCACTTAATGCCTGAGAATAAATGTCAATATTTATGAAGGTATATGAATTTATTAACACCAGCAAGGTCAATAACAATTGGTATATTAACTATAAGGTACTGGCTATTAAAATATGAAGACTGGTAAATAGTCATTGTCCTGAGTCTTTCCCTAAGTGTTCCTTGGACATAGAGGCCATCTTTAATGTGCCATTAATGCCCTTCCTTGAAGACTGAATTTTCTTAGTTTCACCTCCTTAGCTAGGAACCAGCCTATTCAGCCCACCCTATCTTGCCAATCTGTTTCAATTTTCTTTTAATCCCCTAACTTCCAGTAAAACCATACTGCTTGCCACACTCCCCAAAGCTTGATTTATTCCCTTTGCCATGCTATGTTCTATTTCTTTGTTATATGCTTATCCAATCCTATGCCATACCCTTCATAAACAAGTCTTTCCTATAGCCACATCTAGAAACCATCTTTTTACTCTCAATTCTGATGCCAGTTTGTCTTCTATTGCACTCCTCAATTTTTATTTTGGATTCAATAGATTAAAATAAATGCCCTATCTTCTTAGTTAAGAGAGTTTTTTGAAGGCAAAGATTGGCTTCTCACCATCCTAATAATCTATAGAGATTTTAAAACAGTGTCTTTGGACATACTAGATAGCCAAAATATTTTGTGCATTAATTGAAGTAGTCAAGTTGCTATCATCGTGTTTTCTTGTTGTCTTTTAAAGTGCCATACATTTGAATATACAATGCTCGACAAATAGAGATGATTATTGTTTGCCTAACAGGTTTCAGACCTAGGACTACCTTTACGATTGGAGCTGGGCCCAAATATTCTAAAGGAAATATGTCATTGATACTAAACACTATTGACCTGTGGCCTGTCTGTCATTTACTCTTTCTCCATCACTCTATCCCATCCCTCACTCTAGCATTACTTTTACTAGTTTTCAGTTGACACATTGGATTGACCAATGATCTCCATTCTGTCAGGGTTCAAGTAATGATCATGGTAGCTAAATGATCAGAGCTCGTAGGCTACCCTCTTAGGTTGTAAGCTCCCCCTCCATTTAGGTTATATGCTCACAAGATATTGACTAGTTTCATTCCTCTGCAAAGCTACATTATTATTAATAATATTTTGTTTTTATCACTATCTTTCATTAAGTTGTAATCCTGACAAATTAGTTTTATACCTGCAATGATTTATTCACCCAGTCAGCTTAAAATATATACACTTGGCAAATTTTGGAGATGCTGGATGAGATCTGTGATAATAATTATGGTTTTCAAGAAAAAAATGGAGATCTAAGGAGAATTAGCATACAATCCTTATGTTCTTTGGAAATTGTTAGAAAAAATCTGGAGGGAAAATGAATAATCAAACTTATGATACCTAAGGGGAAACAAGACATTTATTGACTCATGCTGTGAATGTGTTATTTCCTTTCCTGCTTCCAATCTTAAGAATGTGTAAGTTTGCTGTGGAAGAGGCATTTCCCTCATTCAAAGTGAAACTAACAAGATAAAAAATCAGTGAATTACCTTTTGAATTCTTGGTTTGAGATTGCACAGAGGCAAAAAGTCCTATTTCCAGACTTTGGTGCACAGTTAAACACAAATGATTTTCCAAAGCTGTTATCAATGCTAACTTCTGCACCTTCAAATTTTGTTACTTCTAGAGGTGGTTGTTTTCCTTCATCCTGTAATTGATAAGAAAGATGATCAATATGGGCACTGTAAGCAAATCCAGGGAGAAAAAGAGAGAGGAAAGGAGGACTAAAATGATAGTTTTGAATTGTTTTTTGGTTCTGAAATAAAAACCAAGTTTTTTTTGTGGATTATGTTCCATGAAACTCCAAAATTTCTAGCCATGATATTTTCCCACATCCCTTTTAAATAGTTTATGTGGATTTTATTTATGTCAACTTCGGAGAGTATTATTCATTATTAATGTTCATTTTTTTCCCACCAGAAAAAAATCAAAAGTTGATATCACAAAATATATATGGTTGGTAGTGAAATACATCTCTAGTTAGTATCTATAATAAACATATATTTCATGCTTATTGTAAATCAGGCTCTCTTCCAAATTCTTTACATCTATTAATGATTTTTCTTCACTAATGCTCATAAGATAGTTATTCTTTTTTTATTTATTATAGTTTAAGTTCTGGGGTACATGTGCAGAATGTGCAGGTTTGTTACATAGGTATACACATGACATGATGGTTTGCTGCACCTATCAACCTGTCATCTATATTAGATATTTCTCCTAATGCTATCCCTCTGCTTACCACCCATTCTCTGACAGGCCCCAGTGTGTGATGTTCCCATCCCTGTGTCCGTGTGTCCTAATTGTTCAGCTCCCAATTATGAGTGAAAACGTGGTGTTTGTTCAGGTGTTAGTTTGCTGAGAATGATGGTTTCTGGCTTCATCCATGAACACATCTTTTTTTATGGCTGCATAGTATTCCATGGGGTATATGTGCCACATTTTCTTTAACCAGTCTATCATTGATGGGCATTTGGGTTGGTTCCAAGTCTTTGCTATTGTGAACAGTGCTGCAAAAAACATATGTGTGCATGTGTCTTTATAGTAGAATGAGTTATAATCCCTTGGGTATATCCCCAGTAATGGAATTCCTGGGTCAAATGGTATTTCTGGTTCTAGGAATTGCCACACTGTCTTCCACTACAGTTACATTAATTTACATTTTAACCAACAGCGCAAAAGCATTCCTGTTTCTTCATATCTTCTCCAGCATCTGTCATTTCCTGACTCTTTAATGATCACCATTTTAACTGGCATGAGACGGTATCTCTTTATGGTTTTGATTTGCATTCCTCTAATGACCAGCAATGATGAGCTTTTTTTCATGTTTGTTGGCTGCATAAATGTGTCCTTTTGAGAAGTGTCTGTTAATATCTTTCACACAGTTTTTGATGTAGTTGTTTTTTTTTCTTATAAATTTGTTTAAGTTCTTTCTAGATTCTAGATACTAGCACTTTGTCAGATGCATATATTGCAAAACTTTTGGTTACCTGTTCACTCTGATCATAGTTTCTTTTGCTGTGCAGAAGCTCTTTAGTGTGATTAGATCCCATTTGTCTACTTTGGCATTTGTTGCCATTGCTTTTGGTGTTTTAGTCATAAAGTCTTTGCCCATGCCTGTGTCCTGAATGGTGTTGCCTAGGTTTTCTTCTAGGGTTTTTATGGTTTTAGGTATTACATTTAAGTATTTAATCCATCTTGAGTTAATTTTTGTATAAGGTGTAAGGAAGGGGTCCAGTTTCAGTTTTTGGCATATGGCTAGCCAGTCTTCCCATAACCATTTATTAAATAGGAAATCATTTTCCCATTGCTTGTTTTTGTCAGGTTTGTCAAAGATGAGATGGTTGTAGATGTGTGGTGTTATTTCTGAGGCCTCTGTTCTGTTCCATTGGTCTATATATCTGTTTTATTACCACTACCATGCTGTTTTGGTTATGGTAGCCTTGAGTATAGTTTGAAGTCAGATTGTGATGTCTCCAGCTTTATTCTTTTTGCTTAGTATTGTCTTGGCTATATGGGCTCTTTTTTGGTTCCATATGAAATTTAAAGTAGTTTTTTCTAATTCTGTGAAGAAAGTCAACAGTAGCTTGATGGAGATACATTGAATCTGTAAATTACTTTGGGCAGTATGGCCATTGTACAATATTGATTCTTCCTTTCTAAGCGCATGGAATGTTTTTTGATTTGTTTGTGTCCTCTCTTATTTCCTTGAGCAGTGGTTAGTAGTTCTCCTTGAAGAGGTCCTTCACATCCCTTGTAAGTTGTATTCCTAGGTATTTCATTGTCTTTTGAACAATTGTGAATGGCAGTTGACTCATGATTTGACTTTCTGTCTGTCTGTTATTTGTGTATAGGAATGCTTGTGATTTTTGCACATTGATTTTGTATCCTGAGACTTGGCTGAAGTTGCTAATCAACTTAAGGAGATTTTTGGCTGAGACAGTGGGGTTTTCTAAATATACAATCATGTTATCTGCAAACAGAGAAAATTTGACTTCCCTACCCTTTATTTTTTTCTCTTGCCTGATTGTCCTGGCCAGAATAATATGTTGAATAGGAATGGTGAGAGAGGGCATCCTTGTCTTGTGCCAGTTTTCAAAGGGAATGCTTCTAGTTTTTGTCCATTCAGTATGATATTGGTTGTGGGTTTGTCATAAATACCTCTATAATTATTTTGAGTTACATTCCATCAATACCTAGTGTATTGAGATTTTTTAGCATGAAGGGGTGTTGAATTTTATTGAAGGCCTTTTCTGCATCTATGGAGATAATCCTGTGGTTTTTGTCATTGTTCTTTTTATGTGATGGATTATATTTATTGATTTGTATATGTTGAACTAGTCTTGCATCCCAGGGATGAAGCTGACTTCATCGTGGGAGATAAGCTTTTTGATGTGCTGCTGGATTTGATTTACCAATATTTTACTGAGGATTTTTGCACTGATGTTCATCAGGGATATGGGCCTGAAATTTTCTTTATTTGCTGGGTTTTGGTATCAAGATGATGGCCTCATAAAATGAGTTGGGAGGCATTCCTCTTTTTCTATTGTTTGGGGTAGTTTCAGAAGGAATTGTACCAGCTCCTCTTTATACCTCTTATCGAATTTGGCTGTGAATCCATCTGGTCCTGGACTTATTTTGGATGGTAGGCTATTAATTACTGCCTCAATTTCAGATCTTATTGTTGGTCTATTCATGGATTTGACTTCTTTCTGGTTTAGACTTGGGAGGGTGTATGTGTCTAGGAATTTATCAATTTCTTCTAGATTTTCTAGTTTTTGTGTCTCTCTTTATAGTATTCTCTAATAGTAGTTTGCATTTCTGTGAGATCAATGGTGATATCCCCTTTATCATTTTTTATTGTCTATTTGATTCTTATCTCTTTACTTTTTTATTAGTCTGGCTAGCAGTCTATTTTGTTGATCTTTTAAAAAATGAGCCCCTGGATTAATTGATTTTTTTGAAGTGTTTTTTATGTCTCTATCTCCTTCAGTTTTGCTCTGATTTTAGTTATTTTTTGTCTTCTTCCAGCTTTGAATTTCTTTGCTCTTGTTTCTCTAGATCTTTTAATTATGATGTTAGAGTGTTGATTTCAGCACTTTTCTGCCATCTCTCATGGGCATTTAGTGCTATAAATTTCCCTCTATTGCTTTAAATGTGTCCAAGAGATTCTGGTATACTGTGTCTTTGTTCTCATTGGTTTCAAAGAACCTACTTATTTCTGTTTTCATTTTGTTATTTTCCCAGTAGTCCTTCAGGAGCCAGTTGTTCATCTTCCGTGTAGCTGTGTGGTGTTGAGTGAGTTTCTTAATCCTGAGTTCTAATTTGATTACATTGCAGTCTGAGAGACAGTTTGTTATTATTTCTGTTCTTTTGCATTTGTTGAGGAGTGTTTTACTTTCAATAATGTGGTCAATTTTAGAATAAATGTGATATGGTGCGGAGAAGAACGTATATTCTGTTGATGTTAATGTTTTGTAGATGTCTATCAGGTCTGCCTTGTCCAGAGCTGAGTTCAAGTCCTGAATATCCTTATTAATTTTCTATTTTTTAATCTAATATTGACAGTGGGGTGTTAAAGTCACTTAATATTATTGTGTGGGAGTCTGAGTCTCTTTGTAGGTCTCTAAGAACTTGCTTTATGAATCTGGCTGCTTCTGTATTGGGTGCATATATATTTAGGATAGTTAGTTCTTCTTGTTGCATTGAGCCCTTTACCATTATGTGATGGCCTTCTTTGTCTCTTTTTGTCTTTGTTGGTTTGAAGTCTGTCTTATTAGAGACTGGAATAGCAACCCCTGTGTTTTCTTCTTTCAATTTGCTCGGCAAATATTTCTCCATCCCTTTATTTTGAGCCTGTGTGTATCTTTGCATGTGAGATGGGTCTCTTGAATACAGCACACCGATGGGTCTTGAATCTTTATCCAGTTTGCCAGTCTGTGTCATTTAATTGGGGCGTTTTGCCCATTTACACTTAAGGTTAATATTGTTACGTGTGAAATTTGATCCTGTCATTATGATGCTAGCTTGTTATTTTGTCCATTGGTTGATGCAGTTTCTCCATAGTATCAATGATCTTTATAATTTGCCATGTTTTTGCAGTGGCTGGTACCAGTTGTTCCTTTCCATGTTAAGAGCTTCCTTTGGGAGCCCTTGTAAGGCAGGCCTGGTGGTGTTACAAAATCTCTCAGCATTTGCTTGTCTGTTTAGGATTTTATTTTCCTTCACTAATGAAGCTTAGTTTGGCTGGATGTGAAATTTTGGGTGGAAAATTCTTTTCTTTAAGAATGTTGGATATTGGTCCCCACTCTTCCCTGGCTTGTACAGTTTCTGCAGAGAGATCTGCTGTTAGTCTGATGGGCTTCACTTTGTGGGTAACCCAACCTTTCTCTCTGGCTGCCCTTAACATTTTTTTCCTTCATTTCAACCTTGGATGAATCTGACGATTATGTGTCTTGGGGTAGCTCTTCTCTAGGAATATCTTTGTGGTGTTCTCTGTATTTCCTGAATTTGAATGTTAGCCTGTCTTGATAGGTTGGGGAATTTATCTTGGATAATATTCTGAAGAGGTTTTTCAACTTGGTTCCATTATCCCCATCACTTTCAGGTACACCAATCAAACATAGGTTTGGTCTTTTCAGATAGTTCCATATTTCTTGGAGGCTTTGTTTCTTCTCATTCTTTTTTCTCTAGTCTTGTCTTCTCATTTTATTTCATTAAGTTGATCTTCAATCTCTGATATCATTTCTTCTGCTTGATCAATTCAGCTGTTCATACTTGCGTATGCTTCACGAAGTTCTTTTAGTGTGTTTTTCAGCTCCATCAGGTCATTATGTTCTTCTCTTAACTGATTTTTCTAGTTAGCAATTTGTCTAACATTTTTTCAAGGTACTTAGCTTCCCTGCATTGGGTAGAGCATGCTCCTTTGGCTCAGAGTAGTTTGTTATTACCCACTTTCTGAAGCCTACTTCTGTCAATTCATTAGACCCATTCTCCGTCTAGTTTTGTTCTCTTTCTAATGAGGAGTTGTGATCCTTTGGAGTAGAAGAGGCATTCTGGTTTTTGGAATTTCCAGGCTTTTTGTGCTGTTTTTTCCTCACCTCATGGATTTATCTACTTTTGGTCTTTGATGTTGGTGAACTTTGGATGGTGTTTCTGAGTGGATGTTCTCTTTGTTGATGATGATGCTATTCCTTTGTATTTGTTAGTTTTTCTTGTGACAGTCAGGCCCATCTCCTACAGGTCTGCTGGAGTTTGCTGGAGGTCCATTCCAGACCCTGTTAGCCTGGGTATCACCAGCGGAGGCTGCCAAACAGCAAAGATTACTGCCTGTTCCTTTCTCTGGAAACTTCATCCCACAGAGACACCCACCAGCTGGTGCTTTCCTTTATGAGGTGCTGTCAGGCCCTGCTGGGAGGTGTTGCCTAGTCAGGAGGCATGGGGGTCAGGGACCCACTTGAGGCAGTCTGACCCTTAGCAAAGTTCAAATGCTGTGCTGGAAGATTCACTGCATGTTTAAGTCTGCCGAAGCTGCCCCCACAGCCACCCCTTCCCCTAGGTGTTCTGTCCCAGGAAGATGGAAGTTTTATCTATAAGTCTCTGACTGAGGCTGCTGCCTTTTTTTCAGAGATGCCCTGCCCAGAGAGGAGAAATCTAGAGCAGTAGTTACTCTTATCATCTCCATTTACAGATTAAGAAACTGCCACATAGAGAGAATAAAGAATATTTTTCTTTAAAAACAGTACCTTCAGATATCATAATATGTATGAAAACTAAATCATTTTATAGGTAAATATTGTATTTGTATTTATTTTACAACTGTATGTCACAACATCCTGTCCATTTTTCAAGTCCTTTTTGAGAACATCTGCACTGAGACTTACCACAGTCACTCATTTTACATGTATAATCTAGTGACTTTTTAGTAAATTTATAGAATTTGGAAACTGTCATCATAATCTAGTTTCAGAACTTTTCCATTAACCCCAAATTTCCTTTGAGCCTGTTTGTAAGTCAATTGCTACTGCCTCATACCCCCAATCACAGGCAACCAAAAATATGTTTTCTGTCCTTACACATTTGCCATTTCTGGACATATCATGTAAGTAGAACCATATAATATGTGGTCTTTTGTGAGTGGCTTTATTTGTTAAAATGTTTTCAATTTTGGTCCATGTCGTATCAATTATCAGCACTTCATTTCTTTTTATTGCTGAGTTATATTCTATTGTATGAATATGCTACGTCTTGTTTATTTATTTGCAAATTGATGGACATTGACTTTCCAATTTGGGCTTTCTTGAATAATGCCTCTATGAACATTTGTGTACAGGTCTCAGAGTGGACATAAGCTTTCATTTCTCTTTGGTAGATTACTTTGGTGAAGTTGTAGGGTCAAGTGGTAAATTTGACTTTAACTTTATTAAAAACTGCCCAACTATTGACTAAATTGGCCATGCCATTTTAAAGCCCCATGGGCAGTATGAGTTTTTCAGGTTCTCCACACCCTCACTAATTCTTGGTAATGTCTGTCTTTTTGATAGCAGACATCCTAGTAGGTGTTATCTCATTATGGTTTCCATTTGCATTTTTCAAAACACTTATGATGTGGAGTACCATGAAATGTACTTATTAACCACTGATCTATCTTCACTAATGACATACCTTTACTTTGGTGAAATGTCTTTAAAATATTTATAAGAAATAATTTTCTGGGCAATCAAATGATATATGAAAAGGGTATAAGTCAGAAAAACCTTTTTGGGTTTCTTATTAGTGTCATTCCTATAATTGGGCACTAAATAAATACTTGTTGAATATCAAATATGTTCCTTTGAATCTAAGTGTCTTAGATTGTATAGCTTAGATCACATACATATTGTACACATCTGTGCATAGGTGTATTACAAAGAGATGTGTCCTAGCTTAAAAGTTCTTTAACCAATTTTAGGTAATAACCTCCTTCAAGATGCTGATGAGAGCTATGAACTCTCCCTCAAAATACACGTATGTTTATGTATGCCTGTACATAGACACAAATGCAAAAATTTCTTGCAAGTAACAGGTAGAGGGATAGAAGAATATTATTCAAGTAAAAGTAATTATCTCATAGTTATATGGTATTTTCATGGACTCTTTTTTATTCACAACCACTTTGTGAAGCAGAAAGGTAGTATCTTCATTTTCTGGAGGAGCAAACAGATTTGATGAGATGGTCCAAGCTTTAATGGACAGAAACAGAGAGATAGAACTTACGCCTTGGTCTCCCAGCTCTGTCTTCCCATACTGTTTCTGTTGAATGTCTGGCTTCTTGAGCCACTGGAATTTGGCGAACCGCTGGGTGTTACAGTCAGCATTTGAAGGCTGTGATATTCAACATTTTAGTAGACAGAATATTTCCAGACATTGTCAACTTTCCTGGAATAGAGACAGAGATCTAGAACTTTGATCTGTTAAAGTAAGTATCCAGATGATAGCACATCTTATAATAATAGTATATAGCCAATAATATGACATTAGAAACCAGAATAATATATTTTCATTAGCTTTAATAAGGCTAAAGACTTTGTATGTCTGCACAGAGTGGCTAATTATATGTTATTTTCCCAGAAGCATCTGAAACAATAAAAAGAAATGAGAAAACATAAACAAGGCCTGCATATTTTATTCTGTTGGTAAGTGACAGGTCTACTCATTTGCTAAAAGCAAATACGCACTGGGCCTGCTTTCCTGTGGACCCATTATTCAGATAAGATGACATAATACGTCGATCTGCCAGTAGTGATGCTGTTAGGTTACTCTGGGACTGACTACCAGTGTTCTCCCACATCCTTGACTGTAGGGAATTCAAAGGAGTTCTGTCATATGGCGCAGACATACAACAAAGAATAGTACAAGGATCTTTCCCTTATGAGTCACTTATGAGGAGATCTTTCCCTTCTGCTAAGTTGCAACTGTGTGAGATGAATGAATAATTACTGAATGGACTGAATTTAAAAACCAGGCCTATGATCTCCTACATGGTCTCCATCATGGCCCAGATTCCATTTTTACCAATTTCAGCTGCTGCCTCATTGCCCTTGCTTATGAGCCTGTTCTGGTCCTGGAAGCCATGGAGACAGATCCTGTGTAGCGTGTGGGTGCTCTTACAGCTGTACTTACCCATCTTACCCTTCTCAGTTTCCGTCTCCCAAGCACCTCTAAACTCCACTCCTGTGGATATACAGGGGTTGGAAAAGATTCCTCCTTTAGTCTAATCCTAATGCTGCTTGGATTATTGTACTATATTCCACAATAAAATATTTTCTGACTATAAAGGACAATTAGAATCCTTCTATCTTACTGCCATGTCCTTGGGGTTTTTAACTCCTCTCTTAAGCAAACTCAATCCCTCAGTTTGGCCATAATTCCTAAATTGCTTCTGATTGATTCCTTCCCTCCAGTTCTGCCAAACAGTCTCTCTTATGTTGGTGCTGGAAACAGTGAAGATTTTTAAGACTCTGGTTTCTCTACAACTTTAAATTATCCTTTCTAAGGCACAGAAAAGCTCCAGCTCTATTTTTCTATTCCTGAGCCAAATTGTAGATCCAGCTGTGTGCAGGATTGATTAAAATAACAGAGATGGTGAAATGATTTACCGAGGAATTGTTTAGTGATGTCCAGAAGCAATAGACTAAGAATAAAGGAGCCTGGGTTGTTTGTGCCGGGTGGCCTTGGATAATGTTGACATTGTCTCTTATGGAAATAATATTTTTACAGAAATCATCCAAAGGCCACACTGCTTAGAAAAGGAAAATAGTAAACAATATAAACTCAACACAGAGTGAATACACTTTTAAATTATTTCTATATAGAAAAATAGAAGGGTATTTGTGACTCTCTGTAACTTGGGCTCTCTGCTAAAATAAAACTACCTGCAAATGTTTTAAAATTATTTGCTGTGGTTAAGATTTTGGTCTGAACCTGCTATAAAGTTTTTATTGTTATTGGAAGGCTGCCTTATTTAAGAAAAGGGAAAAGTCTGGGACCCACTACCAATATGTTTCATTTTATCTGGAGGCACAGCCATGAAAATCCGTATACTAAAGAGGGGCAAAAAGGCATCTTCAGCCATGAGAAAGAACTAATTTTCAGTTGGGAAAACAGAGCCAGAATAAAATTTAGAGGGAAAGAAAGCATGTCCTAAAGCAAAACACCACATGAAAAGGTGCATGAAATACACATCTAGAAAGCTCTATTTAAAGCTGGGAGTTTAAAGCAAAATTGAGGAATGGCTGTCCGGCAGAGCTTTATTAATGATGCTGAGAGCTTTATCTCTAGGTGGCAGTTTGGAGGCATCCCCCTCCCTGTCAGAGACTGGAAACCATCACTCCCCAATAGCTATGAGATGATGGCCTCTGTCCATGTCATAGCTGATAGAATCAGGACAGCATCAAAGCCTGCAAAAGTAAGAAGGAAGGAAAGAGATAGAGTGCTTTCTCTGAAGTGATCTTTGTTCTTTGTCCTGTGAGTAAATAGAAGTCTTGACTCCCTAGGGACTATAAGCCCCTCTCTATACTGCTCAAAAGTATTAATGTATGCATGCATTTCCATATGTATGTATTTGTTTACTTATTTATGCATGCTTTCCCTTTTTCCCTCCAGGTAGGCAAGAAAGAAGGGACAAAAACCAAAGAACAGAAAGTAAAATGAACATGCAAGTCAGACACTTGTTCATGGGTGGTACTGGGTTCCTTGTGTAAGTTTTGAGAACTTGACATTTCTCATATTACTTTTAACAGGAAATTGAGATGACGACAATCTCATTGCTCCCAAATTTGCAGTGACTCTCTAAATAGAAGTACCTGAATAAGATATTTCATCTTTAAATATTGTTATGGCTCTTTCTTTGCTTTTATAAAGATGCCTGGCTGCAAACTCAGAATTTTTTGTTTTTTAGCAGTGATAAATTCATGCTGGCTGCACCGTGCCATTTCCTGGCACCAGGAACCTAGAGAGGAAACGCTGGTTTCCAGGAAACATAGGCAGCTCTTGGGGCTGAAGGAGTTCATGGGTATCAGACCACCACGTTATACTGCGCCCAGACAGGCTTCCTGCTGGAAAGTTAGCCAAGGGAGAGGGATGCTGATGGTATTAGAGTCTGAGCTGCCTAGGCTTTAAGCTTTGAAGAGACATTTCTGGCCTCAGTCACATGGCTCAATTGTCACCTTTTTCCTTGGCTCCTAAATGATCCCTTAGAGTATAATAACTACCACCCACTACTTTTGTTATAACAGAAAGACTGTGAAATAATCAAACTGAGTGACAGTAATGACCTTGTTAGACATTGTCAGAAAGTTACCAAGTGAACCTTAAAATCAAGACATTCTGAATCTAAGTTCTAAAATGAGATGTTTGTTCCCCACCCCTCTGACCCCAGAACTCATCTTGTTGTTTATTTGTAGATGGGCACTAGAGCTAGATGATCTGGGTTGGAATTCTAACTGTACTTTTATTAGGTCACCTTTGTGACCTTAGGCTGTGACTTAATCTCTTGGTGCCCCACTTTCCTTATTTGTAAAGAAGAATTATTATAAGGATTGAGTTAATATATGATTGAGTTAATATATGCATAAGGCATTCAGAACACTGCCTGGCATGTCATCCAGGATATATAAATACTAGCTTCTATTATGTAGAAATTTGATGAAAGTGAAGAGTGAGAACCTAGAGAAGATGTTAACAAAGAAGCTTTAATGGGGGTGCTAAGGGTAAATTTATTAAAAGTAAATTCCTACAAAAGTATTTTTTTCCTCCAAGAATTTCAGACTATATGAATGGGATGAGGGCTCTCTCTCTGAATTTCAGTGATTTCATATATAATGGAGGAAACTGCACCTTCCTTTGTGAGAATGAGATGAGATTATTTATGTCATGTTTGGTCTATAATGACTGTTCAATGAAGGTTTTTTCTTTCCCACATCTGTAGTCCACTTTCAGTTTAAGCACAAATGAAGCATATGACAATATCCTAGGAATCAGGAAAGCTGTAGAATAAAAGATCCCCCAGAATCAGTGATGGTTATTACTGGGAGGGCAGGTGGGCTGGAGGTGGGGCGAAGACTGAGGTGGGGGTGGGATGGACAGAGAGCGCAGAGAGGGGAAGCAGACTGGGCATCATTTTACTATTTGGAAAGGAGTTACGATGCTCTGGTTGGCTACTGTGCCTGGATTTCTGTAATTCAGGTGGCAGAGCCCATTTAATGCTAATCTTACACTACACTCAGAGATTTGGGGATTTAGTACTTTTCTCTGGTTAAACATTGAATCTCCCATAACCCTCAGATAAAGTCTGACTTTCCTGCAGACTGGGTCTTCCTTCCTCTTTGATCACATTTTGAGAGGCTGCCTCTGGGCCTTGGCAAAACCCTGCCCTTCCTGTACCTGAAATAGTACCCTGGGCTCTAAATCTTCTCTCCTTTCCTTTCACCAGGGCTTCCTGAATATGTCTGTACCTTCTTGCCAGACACTGTACTAGGCACTCAGGTTCCACCTGGCCTCAAGCCTTTGATTGATTTCCTACATTTGGTTCTCTCTCATTCTTGACTACAATTCTTCAGTCCTCTTTCCTTGGAGACTCTTAGATCCTTGGATTTTTCTAAATCCAGTGTGTCCATTATTACTTGTGACCCTCTCCTGGCCCCTTCTGCTTCTCATTATGAAAGGAGTGACCTGGTTTTGCTGAGAGGAAGTGTTCTGGTTCTCAGTGGACCCAGATGTTTGTCTATCCATAGACAAACTTGCTCAGTGCTTCTGAGTCCAGGAAGAGTGGTTCTCTTTTTCTCCTCTGTTTTTGGATCTCTCTACTTTTTTATTTTTAAAATCGAGGTAATAAACTGGAAGAAAACTTCTGTTTTCCCTTTGACATGTCACCCTTCTTTTTAATTCTACTGATACCACTTTGGTGCAAGGCCTTAACATCATGCCTGTGTCAACACAGCAGGCTCCAAGCTGAGTTTCTCAGTGTCGGACTTTCAGCAATTTAAACAGTCTGATAGTGCCCACCCAAAATCTACTTCCATTGCACTGTCCATGGTCCTGGTCGCCACTCCTCAGCTCAAATTCACTCTTCGTTGCTTGATTTGTAAAAATACATCTGAATCCTTCAAATATTTTTTCCATCACCAGCAAAACTCATCATTTAGTGGGCTGTAACTAAACTTTTTAAATGAGATCTGGACCTTCACTTATGAGGTTGTCCTTCCTTGGGTATTCTCTTTTTTTAGACACCTTTTAGAGTTCTTTTTTTTTTTATAACTACTCTCCTATTGGTTAATAGTTCTTTATATTAAACTTCCTTCCTCTGTTTAAATTAGTATGTATATGTTAACTCAGATACACTGTGGTGCACAGATACTTGGTCAAACAGCATTCTAGATGTTGCTGTGAAAGGTTTGTTTGTTTTGTTCTTGAAAGGAGAGATTATGGTTTATTAGGATTTTCTTTACTTCCTGGGTTTGTCATTAATTTGTGTGAGGTAAGAAGTTAGTTATTTTTTTTATTGATACATAATATTTTACATATTTATGGGGTATATGTGAGTGTTTGTTACCTGCATAGGATGTATAATACTCAAGGCAGAGTATCTGGGATATGCATTACCTTGCTATTGAAATGATATTACTACGTGTTATCATTTCAAGTCTTCTACTTATTTTGAAATATACAAAATGGTGTTGCTAAGTATAGACACCTTATTTTGCTAGAAAACATTAGAATTTATTTCTTCTAACTGTATGCTGTGAACGTATTTTTAGATGTGATTCACACTTAATAGGTTATGAATAAAGCAGATTACCCTCCATGATTTGGGAAGGTCATTTAATTAGCTCATTCAATCAGCTGAGGTATTTGAAAGAAAAAGACTGAGGTCTTCGAGAGGAAGAAAGAATTATGCCTCCAGGAATTCCCTTAATCTTTCCCTCTCCCTCTATGTATATATATACGTACTTACATATGTGTGTGTATATATAGACAGTTGACCCTTGAACATCACAGGTTTGAACTGCACAAGTCCACTTTAATGTTGCTACTGTGGCGAGCTCAAGTGTCATGAGCATACACTTATCAATAAGGCTTTTGGTTTACGGTAGGTTATTGTACAAGTTGACCCTTGAACAACACAGGACTTGGGGGCATCAATCCCCTGCACAGTCAAAAGTCTTTATATAACTTTGATTCTCCCAAAACTTCACTACTAATAACCTACTGTTGACTGAAACCTTGCCAATAATCACATACTTGCAACACTTTAGCTTATCACAATAGCAAAATAAAAATCCAGGTAGAAGCGGACTCACGCAGTTCACACCCATGTTGTTCAAGGGTCAACTTGTAGTTAAGTTTTGGGGGAGTCAAAATTTATATTCAGGTGTTTGACTGTGAAGGTAGGTTGGCATCTCCATCCCCCAGGTCAACTGAACACACACACACACACACACACACACACACACACACACACACGACTCTGTTTTCTCTGGATAACCTGTGTTATTTCTATCTCCTGAATAGACCCACATTAACAGACTAATGAACTCATCAAAAATATTCAATCAAGCTGATTTCCCATGTCCTTTATAATGTGGCTCCACCATAACTATTGACTTTGAGTAATAATCATCAGTGTCCCAGAACATTCCGCAATCGCACGCCTTTCTCCTTTGCCTGTGCACAAGTTTCCCTCCTCACTCATGCCCTCCCGTTGCTCCTTTCATCCACATCCCACCTATCCTTCAAGGTGCAGCCCAAACTCCTCTTCCTTCCTGAAGTCTTCTTTGCCTCCTGTGGTCAACATTAATCTCTTTCTTCCTATAAAGCATGCACTAATCACACAATTCAGTACACAATTATGTAATACCTTGTGTGGTTCTTTCTTCCAGTATTTATTGAGATTAAATTCTTATGTACCATGCACTGTGCTATGCACTTTTCCCCCGCAAGATGGCTTTTGGGTGGGAAACATGAATGATGATGTTGATGATACTTTCTATTTCCTTAGTGTCAATTACTATCCAAACATTTTTGATGTTAGTTTACTTAATTCTGATGGTTTGTAAGATAAAGTGGTCTTCATATTTTATATATGAGAAAATTGAGGCTTGATTGTCTTATTTATTGGGCTTGCAAGTAAAACAGCCCTTGGCAGAGCAGAATTCAACTAAATAAGGTCAGCCTGAAAACCTGTTTTTACTAGATCATAGCTATCATTCATGAAAATGCTTGAGATGGCAAGCTTACTTAGAGCAACCATTTGAGGGAGTAAATCTGAAAATTTTTAATTTAAAATTTTAAAAATGTGGTGAAATATGTACAACATTAGATTTACCATTTTAATGATTTTAAAATGCAGCTGTAACCATCATTTATCTCCAGAACTTCTTATGTCTTCCCAACTGAAACTCTGTACCCATAAATAATAACTCACTATTCCCTCTGCCCCCAGTCCCAGGAGACCACCATTCTACTTTCTGTGTCTATGAATTTGACTATTCTGTATACTTCATATAAGTGAAACTATAAAATGTTTGTACTTTTGTTACTGACTTTTTTCACTTAGTGCAGTGTCTTCAAGTTTCCTCCATATTATAGCATGTATCAGAATTTCCTTCCTTTTTTAAGGTTGAATAATACTCCACTGTATTCTGTAATTTGTTTACCTACTCATCTGTCAGTAGACACTTGGGTTGCTTCCACATTTTTGCTACTGTGAATAATGCTCTTATGAGCATGAGTATATATGTCTGAGTCCCTGCTTTCATTTTTGGGGGTATATGCTGAGTAGAATTGCTGGATCATATGGTAATTCTGTGTTAAAGTTTTTGAAGAATGCCATACTTTATTCCATAGTGATTGTACCATTTTTTTTTTTAATTTTTTATTGGATTATAGGTTTTGGGGTACATGAGCACAGCATGCAAGACAGTTGCGTAGGTACACACATGGCAGTGTGCTTTGCTTTTCTTCTCCCCTTCACCCACATTTGGCATTTCTCCCCAGGCTATCCCTCCCCACCTCCCCCTCCCACTGGCCCTCCCCTTTTCCCCCCAATAGACCCCAGTGTTTAGTACTCCCCTTTCTGTGTCCATGTGTTCTCATTTTTCATCACCCACCTATGAGTGAGAATATGCGGTGTTTCATTTTCTGTTCTTGTGTCAGTTTGCTGAGGATGATGTTTTCCAGATTCATCCATGTCCCTACAAACGACACGAACTCATCATTTCTGATTGCTGCATGATTGTACCATTTAACATTCCCACTAGTGGTACATGAGGGCTCCAGTTTCTCTTCCTCCTTGCCAACACTTGCTGTTTCCTATTTTTGATAATAGCCATTCTCATGGATGTTAAGTCATAGCCCCCTGTGGTTCTCATTTGCATTTTCCTAATAATGAATGATGTTTAGCCTTTTTTTCATTTGCTTATTGGTGATTTATACATCTTCTTTGAATATAAGTTTACTCAATGCCTGTGCCCATTTTTTAATCAGGTGGGTTTTTAAAAATTAATAGATAAATTAAAATTATATATATATTTATCACGTACAACATGCTATTTTGAAATATACATACATTGTGGGATGACTAAAGCTTATTAATACATGCATTACTTCACGTACTTATTTTCATGGTGAGAACACAAAATCTCTCAACAACTTTAATGATTTAGTTATCTCTTCTGGGAGATTTTTCATCAAATATTCTATGTATGGACCTGTGTGCTTCCCTAATAGCCAGCATGTAATTAAAGATTATTTTTTAAATTTCTGATGAACAAAATGAGATTAGGATATTGGGAGTATGGTCTTTTATTCTTAGGAAAGACACTTAAAGATCAGTGTACTCCCTTTCCAGAAGGTGACCAACAGGTATATGAGCAGGGGGAGAAAACATGTAATGTGTGCAAAATCTTTTTGTGCAGCTGAAAATTATAGTTGCCTGGTGGTTTATTATTTCTCGTAAATAACAGAAGCCTTCCCACTGAGCCTACTTCAACTGAGAGATCCCATCTTATGTTCCACTGTGGAAGCCCAGGGAGGTCATAAAAGGAGTCAGAACATCTCTCCCTCTTTGCAGTAGGTGCTGTGTCATACCCAAAGCAGTGACTGGGTGTTTCTAGTGATCTTCTTTATCTTTCAACTCAAGAAATCTGGATGGCTCAGTCATTTGAAAAAAGGAAATTTTTACCAGCATAGTGCTAAAAATAGTTTAGGTGATTTCCAAATGGTTTTGAACTGTCTCAAGTGAAGATGAACTCTTTGGCTCTGGTTCTTCATGTTCATAAGGGTTTGTCTTGCTGATTTTTGGCAAGGTTATTAAAAAATCCACTGTGAGGGCCACATAACTTACAATCTCTAAATGAGGAAATGTAATCAAGTTCAGTTAAGTAATTTGACCAAGGAAATGCAGCTGATAGTTGGAAAACCCAGGATG
Source organism: Callithrix jacchus (assembly GCF_049354715.1). Taxonomy (NCBI): domain Eukaryota; kingdom Metazoa; phylum Chordata; class Mammalia; order Primates; family Cebidae; genus Callithrix; species Callithrix jacchus. The sequence goes on along the minus strand of NC_133503.1, from coordinate 106,887,836 downwards.
TGAACCGAGGCTTTACTAACCACAGCGTAGACTGTCTCCATGAAATGAGACTTACTTCCTAAAGCCTAGATTTACTAAATCCTACACTCACATTAATTCCAGGGGTCAGACATGTTATTATCTCTATTTTATAGTAGAGGGAAAAGGCTTCGAGAAGCTCCTGGAATTGCCCAAGTCCACTCAGGTAGCCAGAGCAGGGGTGAGTCCTGGACTCACTTGTAGAACTCATCTCTAATCTCTTCTTAGATGGATTCTCTCATGTAGGTCTTATGCTCCCAGGTAGATACAAGTTTCATCTCGGAAGGATTACTTGTCTTTGCTTGGATAGTAGCTAGGACAGTGCTGGGTCCAGGCGAAGGGCTTAGTTCAACACATGCTGGCCATGGTGAACAGCTGTGAAGGAGCTCGTGATTCTGATATCTGGCATAAAGGTTTTTTCTGGAATACATTTCTGGTGTCTTGCTTTGTTTCTTCATAGCTAGCTATAATGGAACCTGTACAGAGAGGTCTTCTAGTTCTGTTTTTAGTAATCTCTTCCCTTCTCTGAATTGGGTGAAGGACACTTCTCTGGTGGCTTTTGCCTTCTTTCATTCCTCAAGGCTCTACTAAAGTAGATGGGCCCTGCAGGATGAGCTATTCTGGACAGATATGCTGAGGATGGAGTGAGCCAAAAGGAAGCCTAACTTCAGATTGCATGAAGATGTGGAAGAGTTATTCTAGTCACTGGCTAGACAAGTGCTTTGGAATGATGTATAGGTTTGATTTGTTATTCTATTCCATAGAATAACAATAGAAACACAATAATTGGGTATTAAATTTCCCATAAGTGGAAAAAAAACATGTAAAACCTCAAAGCTAGATGGTATTTTCTTATAAAATCTTTCAACTCTATGAATTCTTTTTATTCTACTCATAGGATTTTAAAAAATGGATCTTTCCCTGACTTTGCAGCTCAGAGACACTATTCTTCAGAATTAAAGTCTGCGATTTATTGGAAATATTATTGAATGTAATAGCAATAAAAATAGCTACCTTTAATTTTCTGCTTGTTTTGTTCCAAGGATTGTGCTAGCCCCTTTATATATGTTAGTTGGTTCAGGATCTGTATAATCACCTTTAATGTCAATTTGAATTATGCAGATTTGGAAGGCATTACATAAACATCAGGCACAAAATCCAAAATAAGGCAGATACCCCCAAATTAAATTAAAAAATCAAGAGTTTTAAAACACATGGGCCAAGATAATTTTGTTTATTTCTACAGATACTCATACAGCTAATAATTAAAGTACATGCATGAGGCTGTGGAGAAAAGGGACCCTCATACACTGTTGGTAGAAATCTAAATTATAATAGTATAACCACCATGGAGAATGGTTTGGAAGTTCCCCAAAAAACTAAGAAAAGTGCTATCATATGAACCTGCAATCCCTCTTCTGGATATATAGCCAAAAGAAAGGAAATCAATACAACAAGGAGACACTAGGACTCCAATGTTTGTTGCAGCACTGTTCACAATAGTTAAGATTTGGAAGCAACCTAAGTGTTCATCAGCAGATAAATACATAACGAAAATGTGGTACTTACATGCAGTGGAGTACTATTCAGCCATAAAAAAGAATGTGGTCCTGTCATTTGCAACAACATGGATGGAACTGGAGGTCATTACATTAAGTGAAATAAGCCAGGCACAAAAAGACAAACATCACATTGTTCTCACTTGTTTTTAGGATCTAAAAATCAAAACAATTAATCTAATGAACATAGAGAGTAGAAGAATAGTTACCAGAGGCAGGGAAGGATGGTGGGGAGTAGGGTGGAAAGTGTGGTGAGGATGGTTAATGGGTACAAAAAAATAGAAAGAATGAATAAAACCTAGTATTTGATAGCACAACAGGGTGAGTATAGTTACTAATAATTTAATTGTATGTTTAAAAATAAGAGTGTATTTGGATTTCTTGTAACACAAAAAATAAAAGCTGGAGGATATGGATACCCCATTTTACATGATGTGATTATTATACATTTCATGCTTGTGTCAAAATATCTCATGTACCCCATAAATATATATACCTATATACTCATAAAAATTAAAATTAAAGTACCTGCCATTCTTCATCAAGTTTATCCTTGAATTCTATCAGCACTTGGGAATGCACTTCTTCCATAAAATGCAATTGTTTTGTATTGTAAGCATATAGAGCACAGGACAGTGCATTTCTTATGCATAGTGAGCAATCAGTAAATGACCATTTGGCAGTCTTGGACAGGATAAAAGGGAAGTGTGGTCAGAGAGAAGCTAGTTCATTTTTTAATCTTTGGAATGTGAGCCTGACCCCTCTCCTTTCATCCCTTTCTAGCTCATGAACAAAGTTTGCATTTCTAGCTGAGGTTGCATGATATACTTGTGATGTCCAGCTGAGTCTCACTAAGTGGTTTTAATTTTATCTTCTTAATCTTGCTCATGAATTTCTTTCTTCCTCTCCCTCTGTCCCTGCCTCCGGCCTTCTTTCTCTGTCTTTCTGCCTTTCTTCCTTCCCCAAAATAGGACATGCACAAGGGTTTTTTGTACGTAACATTTCATTTTGAAATAATTGTTGATTCACAGGAAGTTTAAAAAAAAATACAGAGAGGTATCATGCGCCTTTCACTCAGTCCCCCACAATGGTAACATCTTAAATAGGTATAGTCGCATGTGTTGTTTAAATGTAGTAACAGCTAACTGAGTTTAAGTGCCCAGGAGAAATCTAGATTGAAATGCCTTTTCCTTCTGGCCTAAAACCGTGGCAGGTATCATGAGTGTGCTACCAGTGTCATCAAGGTCCTGCAAGCAGAAGGATGCAATCTTTGCATCTGATGCAGCATCTTGAAATTTTTAGTGATTGTATCTTCAAATTTATGTTTTATAAGTGAAGTATGGTGAAGCCTCCATTCATCTACCTCCCCGTTACATCCTTGTCTTCCTGGGACAGAGTTTTGGCCTCAGGCTCCTTGGCTTCCACCTAGTGATGAGCACTCTTCTCTGCCTCAGGAAGGGTGCTGGGTTTGGGTGCAGGAGGGTTTGGGTGGGGACAATGAGCAGGTACTTGTGATGGTCTGCACTTGCCCAACAAACCTTTTTGTGCCCTAGGAAATCCAATATTAAGTAACACATACAAAACACCATAACAAATCAAGACAGAAATGGTGGGCAGAGGAAAGGGAAAAGCTTTCAAACTGCATTTTGAACAAGGGGCCAACAGTTACTTTTTGCACAGAACCCCACAGATCTTATTGTCACCCCTACTTAAGGCTATTTTATAGCCCAGCCTCTTGCAAGAAACTTAGGCATAAAGATTAATATTTATCAGGAAATAGGAAGCCTCAATAGAAGCACAGAGGAGTACCTGCTTGTGAAAGTCTATAATAGTTCCCACTAATGCCAGAAAAATCCTCCTAAAAATCATTAAGTGATGGACCGCTCTAAACCTGCAGTATTCTTCACTTACAGAACACAATCCATAGCCAGAACCTGGCTGTAAGGAACTATCCATGAATAATCTACCCTCATCTTATCTGCTGACTTTCAGGTTTCATCAGACCTTGATTCACACCCTGCTTGCTTCCAAATAAATACGGTTTCTGCTTTCCCAGCTCTGTGTTTTTGTTTATGCCATTTTATTTTTCCTAAATGCCATTTGTACTTATTCTTTGAGGATAAACCATCACTTCTGTCCTGAAGTTCCCAGACTCTGCCCACCTTACAGCATTCACACTGGTTTTCTCTGCCCATATTGCTGTTCTTCTAGGACTTGACTGGCTATAGTCATCGTATTCAGAGAGATCACCTCTTCAAAGAGGTCTACTTGATCCGCTACTCTACGCCAAACTGCATCCATCCATTCATGCCATATTAATTGTATTTATCACTTCTAAAATAAACTTTATATATTTAATTTTTTACTGGCATAATGATGATCTCTCCCCATCAGAACAGGGTCCCTTTTTGCCTCTTTCACTTCTGTCTCCTGAATGCTTCAGATGGTGCCTAGCATATATTGAATAAAGGAAAGGCCCTTTCCCTCCTCCAAACACAGGATCACAGTGTATGTCATATTTTGCATACATGTTTTCTCTCCTCTTGTATACTGTTAACTTCTTGAGTGGTGTGGGTGATGATTTTTATTCCTCAATGGCTAGGAGAGGCCTAGGTAGGCTTCAATAAGTCTTTCTGAATGAACATATGGAAATAAATGGTGGCGAGGAAGAGCATTTTTTCCCCCCTTTCAGAACAACTGAACACAGCATTAAGCCACGGAGATCAAAACTAATTGCTGGAACGAAAAGCACATGCCATTAGCATTCACTGCATCTGTATCAAGGACGGACTTGGAAAAGTGTGTAATTAACTAACGGCATGCAGTACTCAGAGTGACCTCTGTGCTCATCACAGTGCCATTCTGTTCAGGCAATTGGTTGCCTTCATGGCCTGTGAGATGAAAAGTTTCCCAAAATAGAGACCAGGAATGAGGTTTAGTTCTTATGGGGGAGTTCAGAGAGAAAAGGCACCTTCTTTATAAGCATTCAGTATCTGTTATTCTTTTAGCAAAGTAATTTGGTTGTCGTTATTAATAAAATGGAGATACTCACCTACAAATCATTTTGGGTATCTAAGAGGTATGAAGAAGGTAAAGTGAGGCATTAATGTAGGAGTGGCTCATTTCCCTTTCAGACAGAAATGAGCCCATTAAATCAAAATGGTATATATTAAAAAAAATAGAGGAGTGATCTGTTCTGGTTATTCTGGACAAGGAGAACATGAGACTTGCTGACCAGCTCAGCTGGGTTGAAATGAGACTTCTTCAGCATTTTGATAGAGTCTGGAGTCACCAAAGACCCACGCAGGCACTGGGGCAGAAAGCAACTATGCACAAGGCCAGGAGATTTGGCAGACAGAGAGGGGAAGTGAATGGTCTGAAACTTATTTGCACAACTCCCTCTTCCCTTACCCTAGAGGAGAGATTTTTACTGGTAGAACCTGAGTTTCATGGCTTCCCATGGGCATACCCTACTGTGCTGAAAACATGGTTGGCTCCTTTCTTCCCTCAACCGCACAGAACATTTGTGATGGGAAGCTTCGGTGATGAGACCACAGTGGTTTCACTCTTGTGGGGAGTTAGTGGGTTCAGAGAAGGCTTCTTGAGAGGGAAAGGCAGCGTGTGGCACACACACAGAAACACAGCTCTGCAAACTGGCAGAAATAAGGGTCATGCCACAGATGCTAAGACATATCTTCTGGGTAAGATACCTCCACAGGAAGCCCAGGTGGGCTGCAGCTCCTGACAGAGAAACATGTGTGATGCAGGGTGATGGAGAATGGGTAGGGCAAGCGATTTTAGGGCATCCTTGCCGGAAAGGTCCTGGATGGCTGATGTGTAGTCTTCTCTCCGGGAAAGAAATTCCCATTATGTGATAGGAGCAGCATTGCTGGGCTTTTACAGACTTTCCTTCCTCCTCCTGGCCTTGTTTCTCTTCAGTCTTCCAAATGATATATTGGGCAACTTTGGGCTGCGGTGACAGTATCATGGGCCTGAAATCTTGCATACAGGAATACCTGGAGTTGCAATCCTGTCCCCTAACCTGCAGGGGGCATGAAAGAGGGGAGCAATGGTGCTCAAACCAGTCTGATAAACAGTGCTAGGTAAGAAAGCTATTGCTTTTTCTCTCTTTTCCACCGTGAAGAAAATCATTCTTATTTCTTGCAAAGGGGAAATTCTGTGTAGCCTAGAATTACCTCTCAAGCATATTTTTTCCTTTCCACAAAAGGCATCTACTTTTGTGCTTACTGCCATCTTTGGCCTTGCCTCTCCACTCTTTGTGGCAGCACAGAGCAGTCTGCCTTTACACTAGTTCAGTTGGGAATTTGGTCTGGGTTTTTCCATTGGCTAGATGTTTCTGGCTGGTGAGTAAATTATTTATTTGTCACATCAGTCACCTAGTAAAGCAGCACTTGCTTTCTAAGACTCATAGCTGCAGTGTGCCAAATAGTACCCAGGGGTTCCAGCTCCTGCCAAAACAAGGAATAGTTTAAGAGCAAAGGGAATCTGGCAAGTCCCATCAGCCCTACCTCCAAAATTCACCTCCAGTATGTCTCCTTATTTCAGGTCTATGCAGTCAGTGCTATGCTTGGACAGGCCAATTGTGTGACTGCACCTCTACTGGCCTCCCAGTTTACCCTTGGTCCTCCTCCAAGCTATTCTCTGCTTGGCAGCCGAAGGCATTGTGTCTGTTTTCTATCACTACTGCATTAAAGTTGCCACCAATTTAGTGGCTTAAAACAACAGAAATGCATTCTCTTATAGTTCTGGAGGTCTGAAGTCTGAAATCAGTTTCACTGGGCTGAAACGGGTGCATGCCTTTTGGAGGCTCTAGGAGAGAATCCATTTCATTACCTTGCCCAGCTCTAGGGGATGCCCCATTGGCTAGGCTCATCACCCTTATTGCTCCAACCTCTGTCTGAAGGAACCCTTAACTTGGCCACTTACATCCTATCACTTCATAGCACATGTCATCATACTCTGTAGTGGATTCTCTATGTGTTTGTTATATCTCTTATTAAAATGTAAACCTGATGAGAGGAGGCACCATTTTGTCCTTTTTGTCAACAGTATTCCCAATGCCAGCCATGATACCTCACAAATATTTGGCATCCACCAAATATCTGTTCATTGAAAAGGATAACATGAGGATCTTAAGGAGGTCAACATATAGCATCTCTCTCTGCTTTACATGTCATGTCATCAGTTTCTCCATTCAAACTTCGCTATAAGAAGCATAAGTGTGTCAGATTGGCAGGTGTTTCCAGTTATAGAATCCACTGTTTTTTTTTTTTGCAAAGAAGGAATCCAACGTTAATTGTGTGATTGCTGATAATTAGGCTAGGACATTTTATTACTTCATTCTCAAATGCTCTGGTGAATCAAGCATTTCAGCTCCCACTTAATGGAAGATACTAGGGCTTGTGTTAAGTAACTTTTTAAATTTACAGGGCCAGTAAGTAGTAGAGTGGACTCTGAATACAGGTTATATGACACCAAGTGCACACACTATAGGGTATGTACCTTTGGACACATGAAAATACTGTTTAAATTTTCTGACCCCTTGTTATTTCTTAGTAATTTTATATGGCCCAATTATACTAATTTCATTTACATATACCATACTACAAAAGTGCTACCCTTATAGCTCTTTGTTATAGTTCCTTAATCTTATACTATCAGCTTCATAAAAATCAATTAATATCCTAAATGTTAAAGGCTAGTGGTTTTATTATTTTAGTCCTTAGATGTTTGTTTCAGTAGTTGTCTTAGTAATCCTTAATTAATTTTAGTTTTTTTTGAAATTCAATTGAGGTTTTGAGTAATGATAATGTTTTGATAATAGTGATATCAACAGCAATCAAATGGATTTTTTTTTAAATTCTAGGGAGAATGCCATTTAGGACCTTGTTAGTGAACCAGAAAAAGCTGTGCCTAGGTTCTTCTTGTGAAAACTCAAGATACACAATGCCAAGGGGTGTGTGTTCTATGAATCAGCAGGAAATTCTGGCTCTAAACCATGTTGTAATATGGATTTCCTTTAATCTCAGGGAGCTTAATACTTTAGAGAAAGATCTCTAAATGAAAATTTTTTTCATAATTTCTTTTGAACGTTTTTAAAAAAGAATTTCTTATTTTAATTCAGTTATTTTTTAGACTTGATGTCATTTTATTTTTGTTGTTTGAAAAATTAAAGATTTTGTGTACACAGTATACAAAATAGATCATAAAGACAAGTGAAAATGCTATTGAGTAAACATTGCCATTAAAACTATTGGCCTTTGACAATCAATTGGAAATAAAGAGTACTTATCTAAATTGATTAAAACCTGGATAGCTATGGTATGCACACCTCAGAGACTGACCTATAAGGAGGCAATTATAGAACTTCTATTTTTAGATCTTTGTCTCAAATAGAATAATAAATTAAGCTTTGTGAGTATTTCGTATATAGCATGTCCCTGGCATTCCCATGTAGTTTGTATTTCAGAGAGTCACAAGTTAGGAACCTGTACCTGAGGCCTCCATCTGCTGAGGGACAGAGTGTGGGTTCCACAGTATGAAGGTATTGTCTATACAGCCACGTGTTCACTTTCAGCACTACTGCAGTTTTAAGTTAGTGCCTTGTTAAGTGGGTTACGGAATTATCTTATGTTTTGAAAATTCATACAATACTTTCTAATGACATGGGGCAATGATCACAGAAATCTTTTGCATAACACAGAGTTCTGACGGTTATCTTACAGGAATGTCAAATTTAAAGATGAATCATATGTTGCTTTCTTTAATAATAATAATAAACAACCAAACCTCACCCACCAAATTTGCTGACCTTTTTCTGTGATGACAAGTAGCTATCCATAGTGTGCTACAGAGTAAACAGCTAAAAAAATAAGGAGACTTCATATGCCCCTTCCAGGTAAAGGTCACATTTTAATAATGAATGAGAAAGGAACTGCTTTTGAAAGAAATTCATGTTATTAAAAAAATGTATTTTGGGAATGCTTCAATCATTAATAATTTAGTTGGCATAAATAGTGGGTTGTGCCTATAAAAACTTCTATCTACACACTTAAGGGACTTGGAATTTTCAAATGTTCTAAATAACATATTTTGAACCATTTCTTAGAAATAGAAAAATGCACCACTGCTTGGTTAGTTTGCTTGAATGAATGGCATAAGAGAAGATGGAAATTTACTAGCTAAATTTAAACAAAAACATGTGTTTAATTGGTGAATGGTATTACAAAATGAGTACCACAATTTAGGAAGTATAGCCAATGAAGCACTTCTGCCATTTGGATGTCTGTATCTTTAGAAACTGTTTTTTTTTTTTAAGTTATGATAGCTATTAAAACTACGTAGAAAAATAAATTCTGAACTAGGCCTTTGAATTCTCGTCTGACAAAATGTTAAGTAACTAAATATTTAATCAGTTGGTTTCAATTACAATATTTTTAGGATGAGAGACAATATGAAGGGTTTTTGAACCTCTAATAAAGTTTTAAATGCTTTATTTCATCTTTTAAAATTTATATTTTTGTGTAGACTAGCATACGAATGTGGTAATTTATAAATAAAGAGCCATATATTGGGGATGCTTGCTAAAGATTTTCTCTAAGGTATATGTAATGCCCTCAGGGATCACTAGACTGGACTCCCCACTCTTGGAGTAAACAAGTAAAATAAATTGGGGAGGTGGGACACACTTTTCAATTCTTTTCAAAAAAAATTTCCAAAAAAGGCATGTTTAGAAAAAAATACTACCATTTATTTGTATTTTAAAAAGAAAGACAAATTGACCCCACAAAATTAGGAAGGATATAATTGCTGAAGAAAGAATACACTACTGAATTGAAAATAATGTGCTTATGAACAACTTAATACAATGTCCTTAATTTTTTTTCCTGTGGACTCTTTGAATATTATGGGCCAGTATTCATCTACAAACACTAATTCTATTTTCTCTTTTCTAAATGTAATTATCATGTTCCTTTTCTTTTCTTTCCTTTTTACTCTGTCATTAGTTCCCTAACACTGTATGCATTTTGACCTATTCTGTGACAGTTATCCTCCATCTCCCTGGGCACAGGGCTCCATAGGCCTCCCTCTACTCTCCCGATCCTGACCCCGCACATCCCATCCCAAAGCACCACTGGTACTATTGCTATTAAAACAGTGACTTCACCATTGCCAGAGGATGAACATTTTCTCTTTTATCATTTACTTTTGCTTCCTGGATGCTTATGGTCTACTCTAACCCTTTGACAGTTTTGGTCATACACAAATATCCATTTGGCTCTTCATCCCTCAGTATATATATGTCCCCTGACACCACTACTTTTTCAAATTATGAAAGTCATTTGAATTCTGAGCCTACCTTTTGTGATACTAGACATGCCTGTGCCTGTGGCTCTAATCTTAATCAAACTTCACCTTCCTATTTTCTTGGTTATTACTGAAAATGTCAAGTGACAGACTTTGAGAAAAATCACCTCAAACCTCACTGATGTATCTGCTTCCAATAATGTAAATATTGATAAAAAATTTGTGTACATTTTCTTAGCTAATTATTCATTAGTCATTTGATGTCTATATTAAAAGAACAAAAAAAGACCTAAGAAACAAAAACTGTATTGAAATCTCTGCAAAGTTCTGCAGTACTCATAGTTGAATAGTGTTTTTTTTTAATCACCAAAGTCATCTTTTAGTCATAGGAAATGAAGCAAATTTGAAAAGAACCTTCATGGAAACAAGATCTGTTAATATCATTCTAGTTTTCTTCACACTGTCAACAAAGAGAATATTTATTGTGCTTTCACTTTCAGTGTACGGCCTAAGTCTGTGCCCTTTGAAAAGTTATCAAACAGAGGTTATTGTCTTATGCACATGTGCCAAGATTCTCAACAGTGGCGCAGTTAGGTTCAACCCTAGACAAAATTCATGCTTGGTGTACTCCCTGCTCCCTCAAATACTATATTTCCATTCCTTGGTCAACCATTTCTTTCATGTATCTCTTGCCACATTACCAGATGGCCAAGGTGCCACACATAGCATTAGTTCTTACCAGGAAATCCCTCTTTTACCTCCTCCTCCAAACTATAAGGAAGTAAATTGATGGAGAGTTGGCATTCACCTTTGAATGTTATTGGTTTCTAGTATACAGCAACAACAAATGGACTTAGATCCAGGAAGAATACAGCATTTTATTTGTCATAGAACTCCCCAGGAAAAAAAATTAGAACAAAATGGAGACTGAGACTGTGCTGAATTGCAGAAGCAATGATATTCTAAAAGTGTTTCAAAGAGGGCTGATACAATAGAAATAAAAAAATAAGAAACAAGGGAAGAAGTGAAATCAGCAATGAGGTGGCAAGTGAGGGGATACTTTTCCTTCCCTGATCTTCAGGTGATGAACAAAGGCAAGGCTGTCTTCAAAAGGAGTAAGTGATGGGGGTATTTTCTCCCCTCATATAGACCTAGACCTTGGAGATGGTCAGAATATTGTGAGCCCAGCCACCATTTTGAATGATGATCTGGACTTCTACAAGACTTTTTGGTGCTTGATAGTCTAGAGATTTTCAGACAAAGATATTTAAATGTATAAATCAAAACACACAAGATTATAAAGCAAACCAATTTTATTAAAATACCATCATTATTATATATCATATATTAAGGGAAAATTTGTGACATCGTAGCATCTGCTTCTTTAAAGCATATTAAACAGTAAGATTGAGTAATGCGACTGGGTGCTACCTTACTTTTGCAATAGTGATGAATATAAAGTATGTTGCAGTATATGAATAACTGTAATATAAAATACCTGCAATTTCTGTTAAATATTTGGCAGACAGAACAGCCAATTTTATGATGGTTTGCTGCCTGTTTTATAATTAAAGAAAATTTTAATGTTCAATTGAATATTAGAGATAAAGAGATAGTATTTCTCCTCATCCAACTGAAAGAAGCTTTTAATACTATACCCTAAGGGGCATTTGGACCCCAGGTTAAGATCCTCCATATCTACGGGCTGAGGTGTTTGGTGAAGAACTGTGAAGGAGGGTGTCACCAGTGTATGAGGATTCAAGACGGGTAAAAGGAGTGTAGGATAGCAGGAAGAAGTTCAGGAGATTCACAACTGAGATATTTCTGAGATAAAATTTCTTCCCTTAATTCTTAGCGCCATCACCCAAATTCAGCCTCTCATCTCTTGCCTGAATTAATACAATGCCTCCCAACTGATCTTACAACCCAAGCTCCCAGCACCACCTCTCAGTCCTAAAGAGTAGCTTTATTTATGTTTCAGTTATGCTTCTGGGTTCAAAAGTCACTCAGTGGGTCTTTTTTGCCCCCCAAATAAAGGGCAGCTCTTAAGTCTGAATTTAGGATTCTTTATTATTTGGCTTTGGTCTAGCTTTCTAATCGGTCTCCATTAGTCTTCTCCACATACCCCATGATGCAATCAAACGGGCTCACTTATGGCTCTCTGGCTGGATCCCAACACACTCCTGTCTAGCCTTTCCCCGGGCTTTTGCTTCCATGTAGTATTCCCTTCCCCACACTACATGTGCAGAAATCCTACCCATGTTAAAAGTTTCAGTTCAGCAGCCACTCATTATGAGAATAGAAATTTGTTTTATTCAACTTAGTTTCTGGAATAACGATTAGCTATATCCCTGACATATAAAAGATGGTTAATAAGAGCATTTTAAATGAATAACACGAAGGTTAAACATGGGATCTTGGGGAAATCTCAAGATTAGAAATTGGTGAATTTAAGATAGAATTCAAGGTGGCATGTTTCAGCATCATGTGTGAAAGACCGGAAGAAGGAGTCCTACCATTTAGAAGAATAGGGAGTTAAAGAGTAATGAATTGGAGCTCTTGTCTCACTTTATTTGGATATGTTTTTATTTGTTTATCTTGTTTTTATTCTCAATATCTCCTCATCTATGAAAAGGAGAAGGTGGTGATACCAAAAGAAAGGGGTCCTGCATAGTGGTGCCAGCTGATTCCATGGTGGTGGTATGAATATCAGCAGTCCTATGTGCGCTATGGAGGGTTGCTGCACCTACTGATCCATCCTCTAAGTTCCCTCCCTTCCCCTCACATATACCCATGTAACAAACCTCAATGTTCTGCACATGTATCCCTGAACTTAAAGTAAAATACAATACAATAAAATAAGTCATGCAAAAAAATATCAGCAGTTGGATGGGAGGTCTACAGAATATCCTTTACAGTGAGAGTATTTTTTAAAAGGTTCCTTCCCACACAAACTCAGACTTTCCCTTTCTTAAATGTTGCCTGCCTTTAACGTAAATGATATTCTGGATAGAAATTCTCTTGCTAACCAACTCCAGCTTTCCAGTTCCCACAGTACCCATTATAGAACAATGCAATCTCAAGGCTGCTGATGATATCAGATCTGATGAATTCTCTGTTCTCTATAAATTATTCAAAAGCAATTTCAGCTTAACCAGAAATGAATTTCCCTTTCTATGAAAAAGACAAGTTTTGGTCATTTTCACCATAAAATAACCTAATGATAATCAAGAGTAAATAGGTGGATACAGAATATTTCTCAGGAAATTTGTCCTTTGAAGGCTGAACTGACCTATATTCATATCTCTTTGCTAGATTCAAATGCAACTTGATATCTGTTAGATTAAAGAACGGGGAGAATTAATATTAAACTGACCTTGAGCTCTCTCAATTTCTGATGAAAAGTTTCAAGTTGCAAATGTTTCTCCTGTGCTTTCAGAACACATTTTTCATATTGAGAGAAGGCACTCCATTTGCAAGCTTTTTAAAATTTCTTGAGTAGAATTTTATGCAACTTATTCAGTATTATAATTCTCGTTATATAACTCTAATGCACCTGACCACCACACAAAATGGCAGTGAAGACAGCGAGATTCAGTGACCACAGCCTAGCTTGCTTTGTCATTGTGTTTGGCCCAAGGAGACACGAGATAGCAGTCTGTGCCATTATGCAATATTTAGGACAAGGATGAGTCAGTTTAAATGGAAACCTTATCTTAGTTCTGAGGTAAAAGGGCAGCTCTGCAAGCAAATGCCTTTTATGTAAACAATGATGTCAAACTTATCCCAAAGGGAAAAATGCAAATGACATATGTACTTCATGTGAATAATTTGTCTTAATTGTCCATTCTTGGACTCATACCCCACCAATTCCTTGTTAAGAACAAAGACACCAATTTTCACTGACTGATTCTCCATTTGCTGCTTTAGCAGGTAATTTACTCAAATAAGGTACTTCCAGGAAAAAAATAATATACTAGGGAACCATAAGATAATTTCCACCCTAATGAAGCCTCTGACATTTTGGTTAAAACACTTAAAGAAGTGTGATTAGTGGTTTAACAGCCCTTGTGCAAACGTTGCCAGGTTTCTGGAACACCTTTTTCCAAAGGCCCTGCTGCTGCCATTGCTCATGTTAGGCATCGTGACCTACTGGAAGAGTCTGTGGCGGAAAGACATTGTATGCTTTTATTTCAAAATTTTAGCATAAAATAGAAAAAATCAAGCATTATATTTATCTGGCTATAAAATATCAGGCAGCTAGACAATCCTGCTGTTCTGTTTGGTTATTGGAGTTGGGTCAGTGGAAAGGTTATTAAAAAACCCCCAATACCTAATTAAGGATGGAAGGTAGGTAAGGAGTCTAGATTTACTGTTTTGGGTGCAGTTTTCTAATTTGAACAAAGATAGCAGAGGATCTCAAGAAGATACTGATTTTCTTCATCACTCCAAATGCATTTGCCATGTCATAATTGTTTGCTGCAGAAGTTGAAATGGCATCCTCCCAGCCCACAATTTTACCAACAGAACTGCTACTCCATTGTGGCCCAGCAACAGGATGAGATGAAGGTTCAATGCTCTTGAGATTTAGACACAGCACGTTACTGCCCACAAAATTACATCATCCATAGGAAAAACAATATTGTATCTTTGAAGGATGGCCGATGTCTTTTTAAATTCAAATTTAGAAGGAAACATTCTCCTTTATATTTATATATTACTGATTAAAAATCACAAATTACCAAAGGAAATTTGTCTTTTTAAAAAAAATCACAGATTACCAAAGGAAATATGTCTTTTTTTTTAAACAAAGAGAAATATTAAAGATCTCAGAAAAACTCTCTACTCTTCTGCAGGTTTTTTATGATGCATTAATTTCTCTTTTCTCTCAGAGATGTTTTAGCCTCTTTCTACTTTGAATGATCGACCCTGTGCAAAGAGAAAGAAGGCCATGCTATTTGAAGAGCTGATGCACTGACAAAAATATGAATTTACAGAGCATCAGTTCTCAACTTGAGTATGCATGATATTCATGATGTGTGTTTATTAAAATCCATATTCCTGAGCCCCACTGCATAAATACCAATTTGGTAGACCTGATGTGATGCCTGGAGTATCTGACAACTGCCTAGGTGGTTCAATTTGAGAAATACTGAGACAGAGAGGTAGGAATAAGTCTGTTATTTTAAGAGCTCTTTCAAGAGCTACTTTTATGTACCTGCAGCTTGCATTTAGCATCCTTAGTTTGTCCTTAGTGAGTCTTTCTGTGTCTTGTGATGTCTGCCTCCTCTTCCAGCACTCCCCCATCTACAAGCGCCACATTGCTACACTCAATTGCCTACACCCCTCCTCCCTAGGAAAGGTGACACATCTGATGTGGTCCAGAAAGACCCCTCTCCCGTTCCTCACTTGAGCTTTATTTCTCTGGATACTTTTCTTTATACCAGGTAGCAGCACTTAAGAAGCAGCCTGATAAACTATTTAATGCTTATTAGGAATATAATGATGGAAAATAGCTTAATGCTCCCTCTTTAGGTCCTTTGTGTTAGCTGTCTCATTTCCCCCAGATCTTTGTTTTACCTTACATCACATCTTCTGAGACAGGCTTCCCTGACTATCCCTTGAAAATAGCCTCCCAACCTCATCCCACCCTTCCAGCCATTTTCAAATCCAAATATTTACCACTGTCTAAAATTGTCTTCTTTCTTTTCTGTCTTTTCCCATAGTAAAGCATAACTTCGTGAGAACTGTAGGCCTTGTCTACCATTTTTGCAGCTCTATCGCTGCCATATAATAAGTTCTTAATAAGCATTTGGTAAGTAACTAAACAGATATGAATTTCTCCCAGGAATATATTTTTAAAGAGGACATGGAATGATGGCTTTGCTTTTATCCCTGGGAATTTCAGGTACTGGGCAGCCTGGAAAGGAAGCTATTTTTGGATACTGGCCTTCTAATTTACAACCTGAACATACCCTTGGCAAGAGAGATTTATTAGTAGGGGGAAAAGCAGAAGGTGACAGGAGAAAGAGAAGCAAAGGGGTGGATTTCTTCCGATTCTAAAATGTGCTTTTTTTGGGGCACATTGGAGAGGCTTCTTAATACTGGAGAGATAGCTCCAACAAAGTATTCTCCTAAGAAATGTGGTCATCCTATAACAGACAACATTGCCCACATACCCTAACACCTTCCTAATCCAGAACTAGCTGCTTAATGCCATTCCTTTATTAGGAGAAATTATCCAAAGTCAGAGGCTGGTAACGAGTATCCACAGGGGGATTTCAGATAAACATCAGCTACCTGGCTTAAGTGCTGTATCTTCTATTGTAAATTAAATAACTTTTGGTCCTTGTTTTTCTGTTTTGGAAGAGAGGATTGGTCTAAATGATTTCTTGTGTCTCTCCCAACATTAACAGGAATTTTATGATTCAAACTATTCAAGGTCGCTGAAAATAATCATACATGAGTAAGCTACTCCATCTACTGGGCATCTCTCAAATTACAAATACGATTCCAGTGAGGTATGGGAACTTGGAGACGACCTTAAGATCTCGATTATATTAACCATATACATATAGTGACTTTTTCTCTTCTTTCTAAATGCTTCAAGCATTCTTCCATTTATTGGGAATTCCACTGCATTGCTTCTGTGAGCTCAGCAAATGATGCTCACAAATGCTACTTAATAGTTCACGTATTTGCCTCTCTGCAGTCATGCACCTTTCTCTAGGGTCTGACACGGTTAGGATGTGGGAACAGGTGAGATCTAGAGTAGAAGCAGATTGTTGGGAAGAGGTCAAGATCTCAGATGTAAACCTAGAAGCTGGAATAGGAGTGTGGTCTCCAGGAGTAGGCAGTTTGCAGGTAGGCACAAAACTAGGGAGAAGTGCATTAGGAAGGAAACTCAATGTAGTGAAAAGAAAGAACATCATCTTTTAGTCAAGCAGACCTGAGTTTGAATCTGTACTACTTGGCTACATGACCACAGGCAGTTTACTGAGAATGAGGTAAAAACGTGTCAAGGGGATGGAATCTAGTATTTGAAACTATGTACCAGGCCCTGAAATCATTGGTTTACATACATTACCTAATATAATCCTCATAAAAGCCTCATCAGGTATTACATAAACATAATTTTCTATTAAATATTGGTGACTCATTGCTTCTCTTATCCCACACACTCTTCCTGCACAATCTGGCCATGCTTGTAATGTCAGCAACAACCTGTACAGCTCCAGCAGACACTTGATTATTGCTGGTTAGAAAAGAGAGTGGAGAATGATAGTATCAATGGCTATTTCAAAGATTTAGCATTAGAATAGGAAGAGAAATATGGAAAGTTATGAGAAATGTGCATTCAAGTAGTTCCCCTCACCATCCCCTTCCCCAGGTTGGTAGAGACAAATATGTTTTTAGGTTGAGAAAAAACGAGATCAAATATATGGGCAAGGCAAGTCCAGACAAGACAGGAAGACAGGTCCACTCTCATGCTAAGATGCTTTTGTCTAGCAGACAAGTACTTCAAAGCAGCATTTGACTCTACTGACCACTTCCTTCTTCTTGAAACACATTCCTCTTTGGGCTCTGGGAACAAAAGACCCCTTTGTTTTCCTCTTGCCCAGTTCCTGCTCAGCTTTATTATGCAATCATCCTCCTGCACCAGACTTCTGACAGGCTCTGTCCTCTACCCAAGGCCTTTGTCTTCAGATCTCTTCTTTTGTAACCGCCATTCTTCCTAGGTGACCTCATGGCATATAATACCATCTCTAAATGCAAATGATTCACAGTTGAACCTCTTTCCAGGTTTCTCCCCAGAGCTCCAGCATTCTGTCTCTACCATATAGTCACCTGAATATTTAACAGGCATGGGGCCATTTGGGTTACAATGAGACCATAATGTGCCTTCAGAAATAAACAATATTGTTTCCTTTCACCATCCATTCACACCTATTCTTTGGGCCTGTTTCTTTTCTGCTTCCTGGTTTAATTTCGGGTAAGTCCCCTAGAGTTACCCATTTTCTGGTAATTCTTAGTTAACTAAAAGTTGTAGTGTAAAATCATCATTCTAAGATTTTGAGCTGCAGACCCAAACTGACCTTCAAAGCTCATACTTGATTCCACTTCTCTACCCAACCCTACCTCCATTTAGTTTTAGAGCTTTATAGGTTTTAAAAGTGAATTGTTAGCCTCTTGGCAATTTTGGAAGGGAATAACGCTCACTTTTCTTTGACAAAAAGAAATAAAGATTAACAGGCCGTAGCTACAAAAGTCATTCAGGATACATGAATAAAATATTTAATCGTATTTCATGCTCCAAATTTTATTCTTTGTTCAAAATGAAGTCTCCTCTCACTATTGTTTGCCATGCCACCCCCTGGACTCCTCACCCAGCATAGCAAATACGCTGCAATGATCAGAATTCCTGAAATAGAGACAAGTATTTCAAGCATAACACTGTGTTTTTCTTTGAGCATGTGTAGAGCCCAGTGTGTGAAGTGCCTCCCAGTCCCCACCACACTCCCACATTTGGGTTCTTGCATGTACAGATTTATAGAACAGAACACAAACTGGCTTGCTCTGCGACAGTGTACAGGAAATACCTCTTTTTGTTTTTAACCTGGCTGAACATTCAGTCTTATACTTTATAAAGTTAAATTCTCTTGCTGGAACCTATGGGCTACATGGCCTATGCGGTACATATTTCCATCATTTATGCCATTATTTATCATTTTTTTTTGTATCTTCAAATTTTCTCTCTACTTGATACTCCCTCCATCAGGCATTCACACTTAAATTGGTATTTCAGATCTTAAAAACTACGAAAACACAACTCTTTCCTCATATTACCTTCCTTTTCAGCTGTCATTGGAGTTCTCCTTTTGCTAATGACAGACTGGAGTATCAACTCTATTGCTTAAGAAAAAATTAAAAAGCTATCAGAGAACTGGTAAGACAGTGAAGACCACTGGGGCTAAAATTCAGCAAAAGATGAGTCCAACATTGGGGTCACTTCCATTTAAAAAGGCTGAGAAGCTGTGCAGAGCTTTCAAGAGATTCATGGAGTTGAGACCCCATCAGGGAGGTGGTCCTGATATACAAGGATCTGAGTTAAAACCTTGAAAAATAATGCTGGAAATTAGGGCAAATGGGAAAAAGATTAACTCTCATAGGGACTGAAGGTTGACTCACAATCATTTTAGCACTAATTACATGAAAATGACCTTGGATTATTAATATTCTTACTTTTCCAAAAGAAACAAAATTGCAGAAATGGCAGAGGGAAACAGACCTACAGAAGATCCAGATAAACCATTAGACATGAACTTTAACATGACCATAATTAATATGTTCAAGGAAATAAAAGCCAAATTTAAAAATTTCAGCATAAACAGAAAACTGTAAAATCAAATGGAAACTATAAATGATAATATTCTTGCAATTAGCAACTGTGGAGTTAATCTGCTATTAAACTATAGAGTTAGGAGTATGTCAAGAATATATACAGAATAAAGCACAGAGAGACAAGAACAGTGTTATTTTGGCTTTCATTCTATTGAGAAATTAGCTAATGATGTTATTATTACAATGAGAGCCCCTCCCACACACACAAAAACTGAAAAGATGCATTCAGAGTTCTGAATGAAAATAACTACCAAATCTAGACCTCTGTTTCCAATAAAACAATTCTCAAAGCATGAAGGAAGTATAAAGATATGTGCAAGGATAACTGAAAATTCATTTCCAGCAAACCTCTTACTAAGTAGTTTTTCTACTGGAAGGCAGCACATAATCTCAGGTTAAAATTATGAATATGTGGTAACAGGTAAATATCAACAGGAGGAAGCAAATATATAGGTACATATAAAAGAATGTTGATTATATACAGGAATTCTAATAGGATTTGCATGTCATGTATATAATATAGACTATCCAGGTACCTATATAAGAATGTCAATCATAGTATTACAGTTGTTCAAACTGAACTGTGAATCTTACCTCTCACTCTGTACCCTTGTAACTTCCTCCTATTTCAGTAAATAATTCATTATCCAATCAGTTACTTTTGTCAGAAATTTTATTCTTATTTACCCTTTCTCTGTGCTGTAAATGAAAAGTTTGTCCCCCCCCAACCTCCCCAATTTCATTTGTTGAAACCTAATTGCCAAAGGGAGTACATTTAGAAGTGAAGCCTGTGGTGATTAAGTCATGAGAGTGAAGCCCTCCTAAGTGAGTTTATGGACTTTATAAAAAGAAATTCCAGATACTCCCTTGTCCTTTTCACCATGTGAAGACACAGTGAAAAGGCGGCCATCTATGAACCAGGAAGTGGGCTCTTGCCAGACAATGGATCTGACAGTGCCTTGATCTTGGACTTCTCAGCCTTCAGAACTGTGAGAAATAAATTTCTGTTATTTATAGACCATCTAGTTAATGGTATTTTGTTATAGCAGCCTGAATAAATTAAGACATGCTGCCACATTTAATCCAGCACCAAAACCTATTGATTCTAGCTCTTAAATATATCAGGATAGCTATCTAGCTTTGTTTATTACTCTCACGTGGGTCACCTCTTGCACGTACTGGCACTGGCTCTTCCAAGTAGTATTTCTATTCCACCCTTGTCCCTTTTTAATTTATTCTCCACATAATGGAATGATCTTTTGAAAATTCCCTTGCCTAAACCGTTTGGCTTTCTATCATAGTTAGAAGAACACCCAGCTGTCCCTATTATTGCCTCAAGGCTCTGTGTAGTTGGCCTCCCACCTACCTCTTTAGCCTAATCTCCTTCCTTCTCTGCCCTCCCCCAATGACTTTTTCTGAGTTCCTCAAACATACCATGCCTTTCCAGCTGAGGATTTCACATTTGTTGTTCTGGCTGGGGAGTTCTTGTCCCAAGTTTCTGCCTGGCTAACTTCTCCTCAACCCTCCCCTCAGACCTCAACTAAAATGTTATATCTTTAAAAAGGGATTCATTATATCTCTTCCTCCTCCTAATTTATCCCAGACCCTCCATTTTGCTTTTCTGCCAGTTGTCAACTTACTGCTTCTCAGCTCCAAGTTCACCCCTCAATGTATACTCTGCAATAGGCAGAATTCCTTTACTTAGTTCCTCTTTATAGAAAGCATGGTGCTCGGTGGCTCACACCTGTAATCCCAGCACTTTGGGAGGCCGAGGCGGGTGGATCATGAGGTTAAGAGACTGGGACCATCCTGGTCAACATGGTGAAACCCCGTCTCTACTAAAAATACAAAAAATTAGCTGGGCAGGGTGGTGTGTGCCTGTAATCCCAGCTACTCAGGAGGCTGAGGCAGGAGAATTGCCTGAACCCAGGAGACGGAGGTTGCGGTGAGCCGAGATCGCGCCATTACACTCCAGCCTGGGTAACAAGAGTGAAACTCCGTCTCAAAGAAAAGGAAAAAAAGAAAAGAAAGCATGGTGCTAAGCAGAGGAGGCTAGAGGAACATTGCAAGTGAGAGGGGTGCTCCTGCTCTTTCCATCTGCTGCAGGGTAGGTGGGCTGGATGGGAGTGTGGACATTAGGGGGTTCTTTTTCCCAGCCATGCATCCAGAATGCACTGTCTTTTTGAGACCTTGCACCCCTCCCATGGTCTGGTAATCGTCTTTTTGTGTCCCTCTCAGTATAGGCATTCTAGACTCTGGGTCTCCTGCCTGCCAACCCAGATGGAGTGATTCTCTTTGCTCATTTCCTGTCTCTACTGTGTTTTTCTTCTGCAGTCCTTCCTACACCACCACCTCCCAACAGGGCCTTTTTAACAGAAACACCTCATCCTCCAGGCCTCTTGCCACATAGACATCCTCATACTCACTGCAAACCCACGCGCTAGCCACCAGCTGAGGTTTGCCTGACCCATCTGTGCCCCAAAGATTGCTGCTTATTTGCCCTGTGACTGCAAACTAACCCTGGCCTGGAAAATCTGCTGCCCTGCCATCCAGTGGATTCAAGGACATCTCTCCAATAAGATCTGAATTCCCAGCCTCTGAGAAATGTCTCCCTTCTAGGTCTGTCCTTCTTTGGGTATGCTCCCTTGATACCATCAACAGTTACTTTTATATCCTATAGTTATTCTTTTATTATAGTTTAATATCTCTTATATTAAACTCTCCCTGTTTAAAACACCGATTGATTCTGTTTCTTGATTGGATCAATATTGCTACAATTCTCTTTTCCCTCCCTTTAATTTTACTTATAGTACTAATCAGACTGCATGTTTTGTGTATCTGTTTCTTAATATCAGTCTCTTCTATGGAACTATAAGCACAAACAGGGCAGGCACTTTGTCTGTTTTCTATTTTGCTGTCTTCCCAGCCCTTAACATAATGCCTGGCTATATTTGTTGCATGACCAAATATGGTTGAGTTCATTTTCTGCTAATTTATTCTGTTATCTTCTTCTTATGCCCCAGTCATATCTATTCTGAAAATCAGACATAATGTATTCTGAAACATGTAGCACCACAGGGGGTCTGATTTTGGCTCTTTATAAACAAAATAAAGCTATATTTTATATTCTCCTATCTCCACACTAAAACCTCTTGTGTTTCTGGGGCAAAATGGGGACTTGAAATAAAAATATAGGGCCAGGCACAGTGGCTCATTCCTGTAATACCAACACTTTGGGAGGCCGAGGCAGATGGAACACCTGAGGTCAGGAATTCGAGACCAGCCTGACCAGTATGGTAAAACCCTGTCTGTACTAAAAACACACAAAAATTAGCTGAGCATGGTGGTGTGCATCTGTAGTCCCAGCTACTCAGGAGGCTGAGACAGTAGAATTGCTTGAACCTGGAGGTGGAGGTTGTAGTGAGCCGAGATCGCATCACTGCACTCCAGCCTGAGTGACAGAGACTCTGTCTTAAAAAAACACACACAATAAAATAAAACTAACCACCACCACCACCACAGCAAAAATATCCTATTGTGGTAGTGATGGTCTCAACTGCAGTTACTCACAATAGGTTTTTTCTTAGCTGTGTTCAAATCATAGGATTCACATCTCTTTTCCCAAAAAGACTAGCAGCTAAAAAGTGTATTTATGTTTTAACTCCAACTACTAATACCACTACAGTTCGAATTTTTGGCATAAATTCCACCCCAGGATTCATACCTTCAAATTCCTACAGGGCCTGGTGGGTAATTTAAATTGCTGGGCTCAGTGTAAGGAAATGAAGAGTAGGTAGGGGTTATGGCAAATTGGTGAGCCCATGCTTCACCTGAGTGCATTTAATTAAGAAACATAAAAAAACACTGTGCTAGCCAAACATAACGTCTGCAGACAGCACCAGTCCTGTGACTGCCACCTGGAAAACCCAGACCTAACTGGCTCCAAGAACTCTTCAGAGTTTCAAGAACCAGGATTCTTAAAACATGGAGTGCTTGACAGTCTTGCCATATATTTATAACTGAGGAAGGGCATTAAAAGATAGCACCTACCTTTTTTTTTTTTTTTTTTTTTTTGAGACACTCTCACTCTGCTGCCCAGGATGGAGTGCAGTGGCATGATCTTGGCTCACTGCAATTTCCACCTCCCAGTTTCAAGCAATTCTTGTGCCTCAGCCTCCCCAGTAGCTGGGATTTCAGGCATCTGCCACTGTACCTGGCTAATCTTTGTATTTTTAGCAGAGATGGGCTTTACCATGTTGGCCAGGATGGTCTCAAACTCCTGGCCTCAAGTGATCCACCTGCCTCAGCCTCCCACAGTGCTTGGGTTACAGGTATGAGCCACCAAGCCTGGCCAGCATCTACTATTATCATTTCACAAGAGGAAACACAAATTATCACGCAAAGTTAGGAAGGACATAATCTCAGAATAAAGAAAAAACCATTCCAAGAAAGAATAATTGGCAAGATTATGTTAGTTATTTTTATCTTTTGGCTATAAATGGGAATAAACTTGTTTATGGTACTCACCCAAGTTACAAATAAGAATTACCTTGAAAGCTTGAAAAAGAGCCTATAATTTCCACGATCCCACTCTTGGAGATTCAGGAAGTAAGGGGGAAGCAAACAGTTTGCGTGTGTACTTTGGAAAACTTCAAAGCCTACCGGTGAAAACTTCTGGTTTGTTCCACTTTAATACTCTGAACACAGACCAGGGACAGACTATCCTTTTTCATCCTGATTAGAGAGAATCCTATTCTCCTGCACTGGAGGGAGACAAAGTTTTTCAAAGTAGCTGCATGGCTCACATTGCCATGAAAGGCAGATCACTTCATGGTCTATGTCACAAATAAGCAATTCATAACTTAGAAGTAGAAAGTCTTCACAATAATTCAATATGCAAAATTATTCCTCATTTTAAAGAAGTACCAGTTGCCTTATTGATATATTCCTTCCTTTGTGCCAGAAAGAATTAAGGTTGTTTATATATGTGTTTATATATGTGTGTGTGTATGTGTTTATACATCTATATCTTCATTATATCTGCAGCTTAAAATTAAGAAATTAGGGCAATGCAAAATAAAGATAGAAAATGAGGTAAACACTCAAAACTGCTGTGAATGCTCATTAAAGGTACGTCATGTGACCCAGAGTTGTTAGATTAGAGAGGAGGAGGTCCTAGAGGAGGGAGTCTACTCAGCTCCCATCAGTTGTTGCTAGAGAATTTTTCAAGAGAATTTAGAAATTGAGATTTCTATGAAATCTCTGTTTGTTATCATCTTTGCATCCGATTAATCCTAGCACTTTTGGAGGCTGAAGTGGGCAGATCGCTTGTGGTCAGGAGTTCAAGACTAGCCTGGCCAATATTGTGAAACCACATCTCTACTAAAAATATAAAAATTAGCTGGGCATAGTGACAGGCGCCTGCAATCCCAGCTACTTGGGAGGCTGAGGCAAGTGAATTGCTTGAACCCGGGAGGCAGAGGTTACAACGAGCTGGTATCACGCCATTGTACTCTAGCCTGGGCGACAGAGCAAGACTTCCTCTAGAAAAAAAAAATTACACACTGTTACATAGAGCTGAGAAAACACCTGTGCTGACAAGATGTGGCTTGCAGTTTGATAGTTAGAACTGCACATTAGAATCACTTGAAGCGCTTTCTCCAAATACCGAGGCCTCAGCCCCATCCCAGACTTGCTGAATTAGAGACACCTGGGAGGAGAATTGAGTGTGTATCTTGAGAATGTTTCCTGGGAAATTCCAGCATTTACCGATAGTTAGAAATCACTGCTTTAATGAAATCTGGAAAATGAAAAAGGCATTCCAGGCCGCTTCTCTGGCACTCTGTTTTAGAAGCCATAATGACATCCAAGCCCCATCACTTGGACAACAGTGCCCAGGCACTGATTGTCCCCTGCCTCGATTTCTCTAGGGTGCAGTTCAGTTCTTAGATTTTGGATTTGATAAGGAAGTTTTCACAGAGGATCAGACAGTAGGAATAAACAAGATAGAAACTTATGTGCCAGCCTTGATTTATGCAGCAGCAGAGAAAATAGATTACAATTCTCTGAGCTCCTGAAGAAGAAAAAGTTCCTGAGAAGTCACAGGCGAGAACACTGCCTTACAAGACAATACTTTGGTCGTGGAATGGTCCATGTGACCAGTACTTTCTGAGATTTCTTGTTCTTACTTGTGTCAGCCCTCAGCCCTCCCCTCAGTTTACCTTTTTATGTTTGTAATAGTAGAAACAGCCATCATATTTCAGCACATACCACCTCTTCCTCCAACCCTTCAGGATCCCTGAGTGAGTCCTCTTATGTAGGTAGTCATGGCAGGTGGGCCAAGGGGTATTGGGACAGTGGATGATACCAGATCCCACCACCAGGGTCAAGATGTCTGTACCTAGAAGCATGCATTTGAGATAATTCAGTGGCAGAAAATTTTACAATCAACTGGAAGAACTGTTACTATTTAGAAAGAATGGATGAGGAAAAAGTTATATTTTTTTAATAAATGCAATGAAATAGAATCCTGTGATTGGAATGAACCCCGTAATTCAAACACTTATGTTTGAGGACAATGAAAATGGAGAGGTAAAGTAACTTCATTGAGGACCCACAGCCCATAAGGAGATGAATGAAATGTGGGACCCAGGTTTCCTGACTTCTAGTGCAGACCTCTTTCAATTCAACCACCCAGTCATGTTTGTTCTGGTCATGGGCTCCTCAAGTCTGTTCATTTCTACTGTTTATAATAATCAAGATGAATCTTTAAACAGACTTTTATTTACTTCCTAAGAAGGAGGATGAGTGGTGCTTAGCTACCTTTCTACCTTTTGACTCAGGTTAGCCAAAGGCAGGATCTAAGTCACTACTTATCACTATTGCCAATATTGTCTCTGATAAAAATCAATGACAAACTTTTGAACTTGGAAATAGACAGAAGTTCTAGGTAGGGCAAGCTACAAACGTTTCTTTTTCCCCTTTTCCTCCTTTTTCTTGCCTATTTAACATACTGCTGAGGATTTAACCCTGAGCTTCCGGATTCCTGTCCTCTCTTTTATAGAATGCCTTCTTTGGTGCCTGAACACTAGTGGCATCCCTTTCCCAAAGGATTGGTATGGTGCATAGCTTGAGGAAAATTGTCCCTGTCCCTGTTAATATGAGGTCACTGTTTACCCACTGCTTCGATGGTGCCAGCATTGAGACAGGCTTTTATTGCACACCTACTTCTTGATGCCTCTCGAAAATTCTCTGAATGTCACTCAGACAGATAGCAACCCTGACATGCTTTGAAGACTGCAAATGGGATATGACTTCATTTACAATTCCTCTGAGAGGAAGGCCACATCCCTGAAGGAGGACAGTTGGCCTTGGCAGCGCTGACTTCATCATGATGTCTGACATTGAGATTACCGATCTGTTTAGAGCTGTCTATGGAAATGGGGGTCAGCGAGGAGACTCCTCTTCTATAAATGACAAGCTCCAACCCAAGGGATCATTCCTGGCTGAGCCACATGGCCCTGAAAATAAAGATTTGTCCCAGAAAGGCTGACACAATCTTAACTTCAGCAGGACGCAAAGCACCTTGGTAATTAAATAACTCTCTGTGTGTCAAGATAATTCTTCATTGCCATGTAAATACATTTTAATTTATTGAACTGCCCTTAAGCTCCTGTCAAAAACACATGCAGAAAAATGAGAAGAAATGCTCCAGATTGACCAGCAACCCACAAATATCTTTGTCTTTGGACTTCTGTCCCCAAAGAACTGCACTCCTGGACTAATATACATAGTTGACATATCTGCCAATTTATTTATGTACTGCTGCAGTGGGCTGCCCCTTGAGGTCATTTTCCTTTTGCTTACACAGACTGCATATGGGTTTCTCTGATACTGATCAGGCTAAGTGTGTGTTTCAGCCCAGCCATAAACATAACTTGGTGCACCACAAAAAATTCTCTGTCGGGCAGGGATACAGATGGCCCTTCTGATGCGTGGTGTCATCATATTAGAGGAGAGTTTTTTCACATTCAGAGTTTGGACATGATCCTGATGCAGGGGGACTTGCTGGGTTCTAAACAGCTGTCGGGAATAGTGGTTTTATGCTCATAACAAAGATCCTATCTGGGGTTCAGGGGACTTGGGTCTGACATTCACAGAGAAGTTTGATTTGAGACTTTAGACTTCTGATATTATCTACAAATGAGGTTATTTGTATAGTCATTGTAATTTCTGTGTGAGTGTTAAAAGAACCAAACTGTCAAGTGCAAACATTTAAAACCTCCTGGTTTTGTTACTATTTGTTCATTAACTTACTGGGACCCTAAATTATGGAAATGTCTTAGCTTACTGTTTTCCAAACTAAATGTAGATGCCAATTAGCTTATGGGTCTGTTGAACTGCATATCCTCATTCCGTAGGGCTGGTATGAGGCCTGAGACTCTGTGTTGTAACAATTTCTCAGGTGATGTCAGACAGCAATTTCAGTCCCAATCCCCAGGCATCTCTGTTTCTGAGAGCCTCTGCTCATTAACACAGTCCTTGTCACCAACCAGATTTCTTCTTTTCCTTAACTGTGATTTAGTTTCCCATCTGCTTTCATTTTCAGTTGCAGTGTTTCTCAGCAACAGAATTATTAGGTTTTTCCCAACACCCGCTTTTTTCTCTAAGTATCTCCCCACTTTGGAGAAAGGAAACACATAACCATTGCCTTTCTGTTCTGGAAATCCCCAAAATCTTGCTTGCTTTTGAGGGGACCGTGGGAGGAAGGATGTGGCTATGTAAATGTCTACAGCCTGAGGTGAAACAGTCAAGAGAACTATTAGTTTCATGAGATGAAAGAGTTTGAAAACCCACATTTTTAGGGAATCCAGTTATTTAGTAATGGCGTCCTTAAAAAATAAAAGCTATGCAGCAAACTCTTCTTCCCCAGCACTTTGGTCTAGGGTTTTGGAAGTAAAGAATTGTGTGAGATTATTTACAGCTACAGGAAAGAGAAAACTGGTTTCTTTTTCTAATTCACACTTTCTCCTTGGATCATGGTCTTCTTCTTATGTCACCTGTCATAAACTGTGTCACAGTCTCACCTCGGCTGTCAGGCAAATTCCACCAGTCTCGCAGGTGCAGGCGAGAAATGTGCAAGACGTGTACTTTCCTGAGAGCTTGTACTGTGCTCAGTAGCTGAGGACCTGCACTCCTGAGGTGCTTCTGTATTTGCTTTTAGTAAAGCCTGCACTTAGTAAAACAAGGAAGCAGAGAACTTCCAGGTTGATTAAACCTCACTGTTTACCAGTACTCTCTTACTGGTGATTAAATTTTCCATTTGATTCTGCAAATAACCAGCCCTTATAAAAGCCAAACCTGGATCGTTTGAGGTCAGGAGTTTGAGACCAGCCTGGCCAACATGATGAATCCCCGTCTCTACTAAAAATACAAAAAATTAGAGAGTTGTGATGGCAGATGCCTGTAATTTCAGCTGCTCAGAAAGGCTGAGGCAGGAGAATCACTTGAACTCAGGAGGCAGAGGTTGCAGTGAGCCGAGGCTGCACCACTGCACCACTGTACTCCAGCCTGGGCAACAGAATGAGACTCTGTCTCAGAAAAGAAAAGGAAAGCCAAAACCAGAAAGTAAGAAAAACCTAATTTAAATAAAAATTCTCATGGAGAATGTGTCATTCACAATGTAACACCAAGTGCTTTTATAAGTCTCCAGTTTTGCTTTTCCCATCTATTCCTATCTGCAAAGTAAAGGTAACTTGTGTAGGTGTGTGTGACTAGTAATTTTGAATAGTATTTTTAATTATAAAATTAGACTTTACAACATATAGTAAATCCCCCTTTTAATATTAGGCTATGGAGATAATATAACACTTGCCTCAGAGTCTAACAAAACAGATTTCTAATCTTAAGGCTATAACCTTTTGGGTATGCCTCTAAGATGTGGAGCTGTGCACTGATGCTGGGTTGGGTGTGAAAGAATCGCCAGGGAGAGTTGATTAAAATTACAAATGTGCAGGCACCACCAGGAATTCTGCATTTAAAAGAGTTTCCAGGCGAGTCTGACACACAGCTGGATTTCGGATTCAGTGTTCTGGGAAAAGCGATTTGCTGTTCATAAATCTAGATCAGTGAAGTAGCAACCAGTAGTAGGATGGGATTTTACCACAGTTTTAAATGCATGGGAATGAGTCTGTACAAAAACACACAGCAGTCAAAAAGATATCAGCTGGACTTTCAGGACTTTTATGCAAACAGAAATAAGATGCAGGTGGAAACCTTTAGATTTCTAGATGAGCTCTTAATAATACTTCATAAATACGTATTCCAAGACCTCCATATGACACATGAATTTAACAAAAGATTCTATTCATTGTGTCTTGATTATTGCTTTCTTCAGACAAGTTGATACTTTTCCCTCCCAAAGAGAACCCTCAAAAGCTTGTTTCAAGTTCTGTATATTCCAGAAAATACATTGACCATTTATAGAATTGTTAACAAAATTAAGTATGTAAAGAAAGTACTGCATAAAATTTAGTTCTTCCTATTTTTTGTTCCTTTTCTCTTCCTCCTTAGTTTCATAGTCACCTATATTCTTCTTAGAGGCCTGGTGCTTCTCAGTAATCCTGTTATGATTTTCCTTTTTTTCACCATTACTGCCTAGAAATTTTAGAAGATGGAGAAAGCTAAAATCATGTAGGGTGAGTCCCCATCCCGGGAGGCATTCATTTGTTGCTTTGGACTCAGATGCAGATCATTGAGTGAATCATAACACTGGGGACTTGGCACAAGAAAGTCTTTAGAGTACAAGGCTCCCTTTTTGCTTTTTCTTTATTTTCTCCTTACATGTTTTGTCTTCTATAATAGGCACTAACAAAATGTGTTTGATGTAGGAATGTAGGCACACTGTTTTGTGTATCTTTTAATTTATGTACATGGTATCACCCTAAGAACTCCTTCTCTCCCTCCCTCCCTTCCTCCCTCTCTTCTCTCCCTTCCCTTCCCTTCTTTCCTTTTTCCCTTCCCCCTCCCTCCTTCCCTCCCCTTCCCTCCCTCCTTCCTTTCCTTATTCATTCTTCCTCCCTCCCTCTCTTCCTCACTCCTTCCTTCCCACCACCCACCTTCTCTCTCTCTCTCTCGTTTTCAATTCAAAACCATGTTTTAAAAACCTATCCATGGTGCTGCCTAAAAGCATATCTTGTACATTGTTTCAAAATGAGGCACAGAAGTTCAGAGTTGGCATCCATTAAGGCTTACTTATCTATTCCCCTAGAGTTGGACACCCAGGTTGCTTCTGATTCCTTTCTACCACACAGAACACTGCAATGAATGCCCTTATGGCCCCTCAATGGTTTCTTTGGGCTTATGTGCCCAAAAATGCAACTGCTAGGACATGATTTATAAGTACTTCACTAGGTTCCGCCAGATTGTTCTCTGAAATGCCTCTATCCCAAAAAGAGCATATGAGTATTCTCATGTCCTTCTATCTGTATATTCTTGTCAAAGCTGGCTGTTATCTGATTTTCTAATGTATTTTCTTTCCTAATCTAGCGGATCTAAAATATCCTGTTGCTAATATGCATTCTTTGATTACTAACAAAGTTATTCTCCAACAATTTATTTTACTGACATGACACTATGCTTTTAACTTTAAAACTGTGTCTTTAATATAGTTGAATACGCCTTTGTATATGGTATAAAATGGATGATACAGTGTATGAAGGTATGAATTCAACTTATTTTCTATAAAAATGGACTAAAAGTTTTGTGCTTTCCCCATTGTATTATGATGCTACCTTTATCATATGTCATTTTAATAAACATTTGAGTATGTTTCTGAGCTTTTGAGTCCATTCTATTCCACTGGCCTCTTGTCTGTTCCATGAGAGTACCATACTTTTTTTTATTATGGTTTTGTAATATGCTTTAATATCTGGTATGAAAAATTCCTTTGTCATTGCTTGCTGTATTCACAAATGACATAGCTATTTGAAGACATTTATTTTCTACATATGTTTGTGGGTAAGTGTAACAAGGTACTCAAAAATTTATAAAACGTTATGGGAAGTTAAATTTTTAGATTAATTTTTGGAGAATTAAAATCTTTACAAATGTTTTTCACCCATAAATATGCTATAAATTTCCAGTTATTTAGGTCATCTTTTATGCACCTGGATAAAGTTGAATTAGTCAGAATTTTTGATGTTAGAACAAACAGAGGTTGTTACAGTCAGGACTGTTCTTCCGAATCTCAAAACAAGTTTCTCCATTAAATATTTTTGTTCCTTTTATGTACTTGTCTCCTATTTATGATTAGGTTTTTAATAGAGAGTCTTTATCAAGCTATGAAAGGAAACTATTGTTTCTACTGTTTAGGGCATTTAAATACAAAGACATGCACATATACATATTGTACGTTACTAAATCATTATTTTGTGCTGTCTATTGAATTAATCATGTGATTTTTTTTCTTTATTAATGTGATGAATTGTATTAAATTTTTTTTTCATAAACTCTAAGGGTATAAACTTTACTTGATTATGATGTTGTATACATATTTTTAAAAAAGTTTGATTTAGGTATTCACTATTTTTGTTAGAATTTGTATATATATACATTCATTAATAAAATGGATGTATTATTTTTCATAATATGTTTATCTGGTTCTGGAATCTAGGTTACAGTAGCTTCATAAAGTGACCTGAATAGTCATTCACTATTTTCTGGAAAAACTGTATAGAATAGGGATGAATTATTGTTTGGAAAGTTGGATAGGTCTCCTCTATAAAAATGAGAAGACTAGTATCCTGGGCTTTTGAATGGTAGATGGAGTGGGGATGGAAATGGGAAAGAGATGAAGTGGTGTCTTTGTTTATTCTATCAGTATCTTTAGTTATGATAGTCTACAAATTGTCTATTCTTGCACTAATTTAAGTACTCTAAATGCTTCTAGAAAATGTTTTCATTTATCTAGTTTTAAAGTTCATTATTCTATAGTTGTTCAAAGTCATATTTTATTATTTCAAAAACCATGTATGTTTTTCCCTTTTTACTTTCCTTTGTTCTTTATTTTGTCTATTTACTTTTTCTCTTTTTACTGTTTATCAGTGATGCTACAGATTTGTCTGTATTGGGAATCTTTTGAAAGAACCAGCTCTTAATTGTATTAATATGCTGTAGTTTTCTTTTAATTCCTGATTTCAGTAATTTCTACCCTGAACTTATTTTTTATTTCCTTTTGATTTCTTTGGATTTCTTTTATGGCTTTTTTCCCCTAACTTGTTGAGTTGAAATTTTACTCACTCAATTAAATTTTTCTTGCTTTTGATAAAGATATTTTAAGTATAAATTCCCTCTAAATACCATTCAGTTGTGTTCTATAAATTTAACATGTATTGTTTTTATTGTTACTCAGTTTTAAATGGTATAATTCTCAGAAGCATTTAAAAAATTTTAAACCATGTAACTTTAAAGAAAGTTATTCTTTAATTATTTAATTTTAATTTAATTGCATTATGGACAAATAATATAATCTGTATGATGTTGAGTCTTTGGAATTTATTGGGGTTTCATTCACAGCCTGTTAGATTATCATCTTTTATGAATGTTTCATTGTACTTAGAAAAAAAATGCTTTGTGGAATGTAAGTTCAAATTTATTAATGCTTTCTTTAAGTTTTATATACGATAATTTAAAAAAAAAGTTTTATTGTGGTAGGAGCATTTAACATAGCTACCCTGTTAACAAATGTTTAAGTGTACAATACACTGTTGTTGAATACAGATACCATGTTGTAGAACTGATCTCAGCAGCTTATTCATTTACATAACTAAAATTTCTTACTGGTTAATTAGCACCTCCCCTGTCCCACTTTCCCCTGGCCCCTGGCCAGCACCATTCTATTTTTTACCTCTATGATTTTGACTGTTTGAAATTCCATACATAAGTGGAATCATGTGTCTGTTCTTTTGTGATTGGCTTATTTCATTTAGCATGATGTCCTCAAGATTCATCCATGCTGTCACATACTGCAAAATTTCCTTCTTTTTAGGGCTGATTAGTATTCATTTATATGTATGTATACTTTTAAAATCTATGTTGATGGACGCCATGATTTCCACATCATGACTATCATAAATAGCACTACAATGAACATGGGCATGCAGATATCTCTTTGAGATAGTTTTATTTCTTTTGCATAAATACGTAGAAGTGAGATTCCTGCATCATTTGGTAGTTCATTTTTAGTTTTTTGAGGACCCTTTATGCTGTTTTCTATAATGGCCACAATATTTTGCATTCCCACCATCAGGGTGCAAATGTTCCAATTTCCCCAGTCTCACCAACATTTGATGTCTATAGTTTTTTTGATAGTAGCCATTCTTATAGGTGTGTAGTGATATCTCACTGAGGTTTTGATTTTCATTTCCATAATAACTAGTTAAATTGAGTATTTTTTTCATATACCTATTGGCCATTTGTATGTCTTCTTGGGAGAAATTCCCTAGCCTATATTTGAATCAGGCATTAGTGCTACTAATTTGTATGAGTACCTTCTATATTTTGGAGATTAATCTCTCATCAGAAGCTTTTTCAGAGGATGTAGTCCCCGTTATTTATTTTTGTTTTTGTTGCCTTTGCTTTTGGTGTCATATCCAAAAACATTGTTGCCAAGACCGGTATCAAGAAACATTTCTCCTATGCTTTCTTCTAGAAATTTTAAGGTTTCAGGTCTTACATTTAAGTTCTTAATCCATTTTGAGTTGATTTTTGTGTAAAATGTAAGATAAGGATCTAGTTTCATTATTTTGCATGTGGATATCCAGTTTTCTCAACACCACCTGTTGAAGAGACTGTCTTTTCCCCATTGTGTATTCTTGGCATCCTTGTCAAAGATGAGTTGACCACATATGAATAGATTTATTTCTGGCCTCTCTATTCTGTTCCATTGATCTTCCTCTCTTTATGCCAATAGCATATGCTTTGACTACTATAGTTTTGTAATATATTTTGAAATTGGGAAATGTGACTCCTCCATATTTGCTGTTCTTTCTCAAGATTGATTTGGCTATTTGTGGTTTCATGTAAATTTTAGAATTTTTAAATTTCTTTAAAAATTCCTATTGAGGTTTTGATAGGGATGACATTGAATCAATAGCTTGCTTTGGGTATTATGTATATTTAAATAGTATGATGTTTTCCAGTCTATAAACACAGGATGTTTTTCAGCTATCTGTGTCTTAATCTCTTTCATCAATGTTTTCTTGTTTTTAGTATATAAGTCTTACTCTTCTTAGTTAGGTTTAAGCCTAAGTATTTTAATTCTTTTTCTTGTTATTGTAAAGGGGATTTCCCACCCCTAATTTCCTTTTCAACCAGTTTGCTGTTAGTGTATAGAAACACAACTGAATTTTGTTTGTTGATTTCCTATCCAGCAATTATACTGAATTCAATTGTTAGTTCTGACAGTTTGTTTTTTTGGCATTTTTAGGGTTTTCTATTTATAAGATTGTGTTGTCTGCAAACTGGGATAATTTAACTTCTTTCTTTCTTATTTGAATATATTGAACCTGCCAGAGCTCCAACTTTGGCCAGGCACTATTTTGGGCATCCCTGGAGAAGGTAGTGAAATGGATACACAGATCAATCTTCTCCCTCCCCAAGGGTAGCAGTGTTGGGATTTTTTTTGTCCTTGCTTTATGCGGAGCAACAGGAAGGATCGATGGTGCTTCCTAGCACAAGCTGCTGTCTCTATTCTCTCAGAGCCAGAAAGATAGAAACTAGTCACTGCTGAGGTCCCCTGGAAAAGTTGGGGTGCTAGATGTACAAACTACACCCTTTCCCCGTCCTTAAAAAAGTTATAGCTTAAGGGTTCCCTTCTTGATTGTATAGTGCTGTGCTCAGTGTAAGGATTCTGTCAAGAGTATGTCCCAAATCTCCCTACTGGCTTTGGTGAGTCTAGCCTAGTGTTTGCCTGGGATGTGGGGCCTTTCAGTAAGTTTCTGGATTTCTCACAAAGAGAATTAGTCAGATATTACTGTAGACAAGAGAAAACTTTACTAAGATTTTTCATCACCTTTATTTCCCATGATTACTATAAAATAATTTTGGATTTATATTTCTTCTTGTTACAGTGTTTCATTTAAGAATATTTCCGACAATCTTTTATAAAGCTATGAATACTCACATATGTCTTTACTGTGCACTTACATTTAAGTAATAGTTTAGCTGGATAGTATAATATAGCTGTTGTTTATATCAACCCCTCTTCAGGACAAACAACTTTATCTACTCAGAACTTACCAATCTCATAAAGTGGTAAGACAAAAAACAAGTAACAATTAAGCATCATTAGAAAATAATATCAGCAAGATGCCAGAGTAGGAAGATCATTTTCCCCCTTATAAACATGAATTTGTTAACAATTCATAGACAAATTATCTTTATAAGAAATCCAGAAACGTATTGAAAATCCCCACATTGTATACCAGTATTCAATGCTGTTAAAAAGTCTGATATCAATCAGATTTTAGTGGGTTTCTGTCTTGAAACTTAAATTTTTTTTTTAATCTTTGATGTTCTTAAATTTCACTACATTATGGCAATATGGGGGTTTTATTCCTATTTGGTGATCTGTAAGTGTTTCCCGAGTTCTCTATTATTTCTTTAAGTCTAGAAAAGTCTTTTTCTTCAAAAATATTTATCCTTCCATCTGCTTATTTACTTTTTCCTTTAAGCACTCTTGATTGAAATATCATATTGGCTCTTCTAATTATATCCTATGTATTTCTTAACTCTTCCTATACGTTTTCTTTTTTTCTTATTTTTTAAAAACCCTTTCCGGGCCGGGCGCGGTGGCTCAAGCCTGTAATCCCAGCACTTTGGGAGGCCAAGGCGGGTAGATCATGAGGTCAAGAGATCGAGACCATCCTGGTCAACATGGTGAAACCCCTTCTCTACTAAAAATGCAAAAAAAATTAGCTGGGCCCGGTGTCGTATGCCTGTAATCCCAGCTACTCAGGAGGCAGAGGCAGGAGAATTGCCTGAACCCAGGAGGCGGAGGTTGCGGTGAGCCGAGGTCGCGCCATTGCACTCCAGCCTGGGTAACGAGCGAAACTCCGTCTCAAAAAAAAAAAAAAAAACCCTTTCCTGATTCTTTCTATGAAAGTTTTTATATTAAATATTTTGGATCGTTAAAATTTTTTTCTACTGTATTTTTTTCTGTTATTCAGCTCACCTACTGCATTTTTTATTTCAACAATTATCTTTTTTATACCTGGTGTGGAACATTGGTTTTCCCTTATGTCGGCTTTTTCTGCTTCATATTCAATATCCTACAAATGTCGTTTTTCACCAATTTTATATTTATTGATCTTACTTTAAATGCTTGTTCTCTCAGATCTATTAATTTATTTTGGTTTGACTCTTATAGTTTGTTCCATGTATTATCTTTCTCTTATTGCAGTTATGTTTCTCAGATGTCTTGTTATTTTTACTAGATAACTCTTAGTACTCTGGGATTATTAAGTACTTTGGCTGAAAATATGTTTGGGGAGAAAGTTTAAAGTCGAAAACATAGCTGACATCCCTCCTGGTGAGTGTGCTGGTGGAGGCAGGGTACTCCTCAGCTCAGTAAGCCTCTTGGGCTGCTATATTTGCTCAATCACTCTGTTTGCCTCATTTGCTTCCTTACAAAATGACGCTGAATCTTAGGGACTCTCCCTTTTCCTTTGCCATAAACTACCCTTCCTCAACAAAAAGCCATGCGATAATTACTTAGTCCTAGGATGTGTAGGAGATTATCTTGGTAAGGAATGATGGGCTACCCTGATACTACCCCACTGACTCCATTATAGTTCCTGTTGTTTCTATGGCTTTCAGGTGATGTGGTGGGGAACTGGTCTCCCAGGTCCATATGGAATAGAGAAAACATTAAGAAGCAGTTCCTCAGCTTGGCCTGTTCCTTACATGAGGTGCTCAGCTCTCATCTGGCTGTAATTCCCACCCTTTCTAATATGCACATAGACCAAAAGATCTTGCATCTCAGATCTATAATTCACTTTCATGTTTTTGAGGTATCTCTGATGTTGGGTTTGAGAAGAATTGGAACAGACACAGAATTAAGGTTTCCTAGTGGCAGAAGAGTGAAGGTGGCAACCAAAGAGTGGTTGAACCCAGATTATAGCAGCAGAAAAGTCCATCCTCCCAAGTAACTACTAGGGGCAGCTAGGATGATGAACATAGCTTTTCTTTCAGTATCAGTGTTAGTTCCGTATCTTGTCAGAAATCAGAAACCTCTCCATTCAAGTTTTAGAGATGCTTTCTATTTGTTCCATTAACTGATGTAGTGAGGCTGAATGGTTTATTGCTATAAAGAACATTAAGCCTCTTGGGGAAAAATAAAAGAAGTACTAAAACAAGCAATATTTCTAAAAGTATGTTTTATTTAACTCAGAAACTTGGAAACATAATTATGAGGAAGAACGTAGGAGCAGCTAAATCCAGATGAGTAAGATTACCTTATGGTATGGAATACTAATAGTTCATTAGTATAATCATTATATTATCTCAGTTGTCACCTGTACCCCACACAGGATATTTGTGCAAGACATACAAATAGCTGTTGCACATGCTACCTGAGAATGATCTTGGGTTCCTGGTGCAGCTAGTCCAAGTCCCACAGAGCAGCAAAATACCAAGCCAAATCCTACATCAAGAAGTTTCAGAATCACTTATGAAGACACAGCATTTGTTAGTGACTTTTTTTTTTTTTTTTTTTTTTGCTGCTAGTCTACAATAGAGAAGTCTTGCTTTTGCTAATCCCCAAGCATGATTTCATCATGAGAGAAAGGCAAATGATACTTACTACTCAGCCAGTTACACTTACTAATTGGCACATGTCACCTGTCCCAAATGCACACATTTTTAATATCTCATTGCCTGCTAATTAACCTTCAGAGGCACTGAAGTACTCATCCAGCCTTCAGTAAGCCCGGACTAGAAAACCACACCAAATAACTCCATGATGGAACACAGTATTTACCAGCTGGATATTTTTAGATCTGTAGGGAGACAGGGATTTTTAACACAGTGCCAAAAAAGTAAGTTATTTTGCAGAGAGGAGATGGTGTTACCTTTCCACAAACTGAAATGTGAGAGATGCAAGGGTATGGGGCACATATCATCACTGTTCTTGTGATGATTCCATCTGTATACACTTGCTTTAAGACCATGCTCAAGTGGCCCTGGGAAAATCTGTAAAAGCTTTAAATCTGTAATTTCTTCGTTTCTTTCTCTTTTTTTTTTTACATTAAAATTCTGAGGATTTTAACCTAAAAGCTGATGATGGAAAGAAAGAGAAGGAGAAAGGGAGGGAGGAAGGAAGGAAGGTGGGAGGAAAGGATGGTAATAGTAAATGAATGCTTGTAATGAGAATTTTTCTGTGTGTGCGCAAGGAATTTAAGTAAATATTTTGACAATAATAGAGTATGTTTGGCTTACTGCCATTTTCTGGCTTCAGTTAAGTGGCTGGCCTTCAATAAAGAAGGAAAATGGGACAGAACTGTGATTTAATTTCTATGAAAACTTATGCAGATGACAAGGCATTCAAGGCACTGTGGGAGAGAAGTGCACTTACACCTATAGGTGTCCTCTCCCACACTGGAACTCTGTGTGGCAGCTTTTTGCTCCTTCAGATTAACTCTGGATTCTGTAACTGGCCCACCTACCTTTCATTGCAAGGTTCACAGCTTCTGCAAGCTCAACACTGATGACCTTAGTGCCATTGACAGCCAGCACCACATCTCCAATCCGCAGCCTGGCTTCCTTGGCAGCACCGTCTGTGAGTAGACAGACAACAGTCTCATTGAGGGAGGGTCCCAAATGGAGTACCCTGCTATTTGTCCTCTTTTTAAAAGGCTCTTTCTCTGAAGGGCCTTTCTTTCCAACTTTAGACAATTGCCGATGTCATTAATAAGGAGGAAAATGCTCTCCTTGCTGCCTCCCTTTCATTTCCAGGACGCGGTTTCCTCACAAATTCAGCCAGGCTGCTGCATGGCCTCTTTGCAATATAATAGCAAAGCTGCTCAGAAACTCAATCTATTCATCCACCAGAAGGTTGAACTGCTAGTTCTCATTCCCTCATTGCTGCTAGGTTTCTTTGTAACCCTGAGAAAATCATTTAACCTCAATATCTCCATCTATAAAAAGGGGGGTGGGGGCAGAGCTTCTCTGCAGGATTGTTGAGAGAACAAGTAATTGAAATACTTATGAAGTTGTGGCAAAAACAGATCCTGGAGTAGTGAGGGGGAAAAAAAAAATCAAGAGCTGCTTTTACTTTCATTGTATAGGCTCCTTTCTGAGCCATCTCAGAAAGGAAACCAAAAATAGCCTAAGCCGAAGGACTTAGGCTTTGGAAGATGGGAGGGGCCGTCGCAGAAGTTGGTTATTTTATTCCATAGTTTTCTAGCATCTGCACTTACTACAAAATACCTAATATTCTTTAGAGCTAAAAAGGATATAATAGTCCTTTTCAAGGTTAACTCATTTTTAATAAGGTCTCCCATATCTTTGACCAAAATTCTTTCTGATGCAGTTTAAATCTGTTTTTATTTTTTGCTTCAGTTTAAACCCATTTCCTCTTTCTTAGGACTCAGTGCTGGGTATATGTGTACTATTCATGGATGTAAGGAATACTATGCAGTAATATCAGGCTTTTAGTATTTAGAATGTCATAAGCCTTATTAAAGAATTTTATTTTCAAAGTATGAGTCAACAGATAATGACTGAGAATGTTTACAGTAGTGACTACATTTTATCTAAATCTGTCCATAGTAGAAGTTTTCTCTGCTTGGATAAACAATGGCCCATCAATATAGGAAGGCAGATAAAAAGTAATGAATATTATGGATAATATTTCCATTCATAATATGATCATAATGAATTAAAGTCTCATGGCATGGTTGATCATTTGAATATATTCCTTCATAGTGTTTTCTAGGGATGAGGTTTCACTATGTTGCCTAGGCTGGACTCAAACTCCTGGACTCAAGAGATCCTCTAACCTTGGCCTACCAAAGTGCTGGAATTACAGGCATGAGCCACAGCATTTGGCCTTTTTTTCCCCCTTGAGACAGAGTCTCTGTCACCCAGGCTGGAGTACAGTGGCATGATCATGGCTCACTACAGCCTCAAGCTCCCAGGCTCAAGTTATCCTCCCACTTCAGCCTCCCAAGTTATCCTCCCAGGCATGCATCACCATGTCTGTCTTTTTATTATTATTATTATTTTGTAGAAATAGAGTCTTGCTGTGTTGACCAGCCTGGTTTCGAGCTCCTGGCCTCAAGCAATCCTCCTGCTTTGACCTCCCAAAGTGGTGGAATACAGGCAAGAGCCACCAGACCCGGCCTCCATAGTCTTAAATTACTCAGTACTCTAAGAACCTGCTTAGAGAAATGCCCTCTGAATCAAATTACAAAATGACACAGATCCAGAGATTATTTCTTATATTTCCCCATGGTACTAAATCTTCTATCTTATATATAGTAGTCTTCCAATAAATACATATCGAATGAATGTATGATCCAAATATTATGTGTTTCTGTCTTCAATGAGCTTTGAATTCTATTGAAAAAGAAAAGATATGCACAATCAAAAAGAAAAATAACCTTGTAATACAAATGTATTCATGTGACAAATGTAAAAATAAGTAACAAAGGCAATATGTATTGTGAAACTTCAAAAAAGGGAATTGTCTCTCCTATATGGAGTGGTTAAGAAGTGCTTTTCAGAGGAAGTGGAATTTGGTCTGACCTTGATAAATAGATTTTCCACAGTGGGGAGCAGGGGAAGGACAGGGTAACAGAGATTTCTGGATGTTGACAAATCTAATTCCTCTTCTATCTCAGCTCACAGACAGTTTTTCTCAGACTCTTTCGTAGTTGAGTATGCAATGTGAATGAGTTCTAACCATGGCATGTGAATAAAAGTGGTGTGTGCCACATCTAGGCCTTGCTCATAAAAACATCCCAAGGGCCACCCTTCATATTCTTCCCATCTTCTTGCTAGATGCAGATGACTTGAAGGCCCTGGGGGATAACACATTCATAAGAAAAAGGGAACCTGGATCATGGAACATAATGCAGTATAAAACCACCCTTCAGTCAAGAATATCCACACTGTACTATTTTTTTTTTTGAGATGGAGTTTTGCTCTTGTTACCCAGGCTGGAGTGCAATGGCATGATCTTGGCTCACTGCAACCCCTGCCTCCTGGGTTCAGGCAATTCTCCTGCCTTAGCCTCCTGAGTAGCTGGGATTATAGGCATGCGCCACCATGCCCAGCTAATTATTTTGTATTTTTTTTTAGTGGAGACAGGGTTTCACCTTGTTGACCAGGATGGTCTCGATCTCTTGACCTCGTGATCCACCTGCCTCAGCCTCCCAAAGTGCTGGGATTAGAGGCGTGAGCCCGGCCCCCACACTGTACTATTAATGTGCGTGACTAAAGACCTCTTTTTGTCTAAAAGCATTAAGACAAAAGCTCTTCTATCAAAACTAGCATAACCACAAAGGATCAGCAAGCCAAGAAAGAAAAGTTTTTCTGAGCAAAGGTACAAAACCAGGCTGTTTTAAGACATGCCAAAGAGTCAATGACTCAGATGAACTGGAGCAGAGGCTATGGGTGGGCAGGGTAGGTGCTAAGGGTAAGATAAGAAAAAATATTTAAAGGGTCTTAAAGGTGAAGATGCAGAACGTACTTGATTCTTCAACAGTAGAGACCCATTAAAGGTGGTGAAAGGAAAATAGATATGCAGTGATTTATAAGAATTAATTTAGAATACGGAGAGATTAAGCAGATCAGCATGGATATCATTAATAGAATTAATACAGGTCTTCAGTGTGACTCCAGAAATGAGAAATGAAATGAAGGAAAGTTATACAATTCTGTCATAGAACCTGAAACACTTTTCTGAACTCATTTGGGTACCTGTCTATCTACTCTTAATGGGTCATAAGCACCTCATAGGCAAGTAAAATTTTTTTTCTTATTTATTATCCTGGCTTAGTATAATCTCTGACATATGGTAGGCTATTTTAAAATTTAGTTGAATATATGTGTTTGTTTTTAGATACACTGAAATAACCTTGAGAGAGAAAATTGAAAATCTTCATGGGGTTGATAGAAAAATATGTTTGAAAACTAGGGACTGAGATATGTCTGAGAAATAGATTCAAGGCAGGGCATGGTGGCTCATGTCTCTAATCCTAGCACTTTGGGAGGCCAAGGTTGGCAGATCACTGGAGCCCAGGAGTTTGAGACCAATGTGGGCAACATGGTGAAATCCAATCTCTACAAAAAATGTAAAAATTAGCCCGGTGTAGTGGCATGAGGGGGCTGAGGTGGGAGGATCACATTAGCCTAGAGTGGTTGAGGCTGCAGTGAGCCATGACTACCACTACACTTCAGCCTGGGCGACAGAAGTGAGACCTGATCTCAAAAGAAAAAAAAACAACAGAAATAGATTCAAGATTCATAACCAAAGGGTCAAATGTAAAAAGAGAAATGCATAGCATTGAAGAAAAAGTGTTGAAGAATAATTACCTTTAGGGAGAGCGGGGAAAAGAGGAAACAGAAAGCAAAACAAAGTAGGAGCAGATGGACCTTATAGAACATAGAAGCAAAAGTAGAAAATCAATGGAAGACACAAGAAGCGTTTCAAGATGTAGAGAATAGTCAACATTTCTCTAGCAATGCCATCAAAGTAACCATAACATAGCATTTTTAATAGTTCATTCAAGAAGTCAAGAATGAGAACTGAGAAAAGGTGATTAAATCTGAGGTGGGAAAGTAAATGATAACTAAAGAGCTTCAAGAAGGATTATGAAAGTGGAAGTAGATGTATGAGCCATTTGTGCTGATGAATATATGTTAAATGATTGACTAAAGTTATAAATTACTATAATTAGAGGTATGTATCTCATAACAAATTGTCTCTCTAAGTAAAATTTGTTTTTAAGAAATCTTATGTAAAGAATCTAACAACATGAAAATTTTTTTTAAAACTACTGAGTTATAATGCATATATGTATACTTCACTTAAATTGTATACTTGAGGTGTACAGTTAAATGGTTTTTAGTATATTCATAGAGGTGGGCAACCATCAACACCATCTATTTTAAAACATTTTTTGTCACTCTAGAAAGAAACTCCATAACCAATAGCAGCCATTCTGTATTCCTCCTTACTACTCCTCAGCCCA
The DNA here is from genome assembly GCF_049354715.1 of Callithrix jacchus. Lineage (NCBI taxonomy): Eukaryota > Metazoa > Chordata > Mammalia > Primates > Cebidae > Callithrix > Callithrix jacchus. The sequence goes on along the minus strand of NC_133503.1, from coordinate 106,844,272 downwards.
GACAACCACGAATCTGCTTTCTGTCTCTATTGACTTGCCCATTGTGGACATTTCATATAAATTGAATCATATAATATGTGGTCTTTTGTGTTTTGCTCTATTCACTTAGCATAATGTTTTCAAGATTCAACTATGTCACAGCCTGTACTATATTCCTTTTAATTGGTGAATAATATTCCATTGTATGGATACAGCATATTTTGTTCATTCACTTATCAGTTGATAGGCACTTGGGTTATTTCCACTTGATGTTTTTTATAAATAAAGCTGCTATGAAAATTTAGGTACAAATTTTTCTATGGATATATGTTTTTATTTGTCTTGAGTATATACTTAGAAATTGAATTGTTAGATCAAAAGGTAACTCTACGTGTAACTTCCTGAGAAATTGCCAGACTGTTTTCCAAAGAGGCTATACAGATTTGCATTCCCACTAGCACTGTAGGAGTATTTTGGATTTCTCTGCGTTCTTGCCAATATTTGTTATTATCTGACTTTAAAAAAGCATGGCTGTTCTAGTTTGTATGAAGTGGTATGTAATTGTAGCTTTGGTTTGAATTTCCCTGATGACTAATGATGTTGAACGTTTTTCTCACATGTTTATTGGCTATTTGTATATCTTTGGAGAAATGTCTATTCAAATCCTTTCCTCATTTTAAAATTTGTGTTACTTATCTTTGCATTATTGAGCTATGAGAGTGAAAATGATTCTTGTTTGTAGAGGACTTTTTTCTAGTGTACAATCCTTTTGAATAGTTCATTTTATTACATTTTATTGTTTTTACCTTTAATTATAAATGGTGCAGACTATATTCCTTTATTTTATAGTATAACTTATGCATTTCTCCTGTGTGTATTAATCATGGTGGGAGTTTGAGGCATTACTTCGTCAAAGAGGGAGATATTTTAAGATGACCCTGTAATATGCTTCACACATATTTGCCCTATTTGATTCTGGTCTTGGGAGCAGATGGCAGTATTCAACCTACATTGCACAGTAAGGTATAATATGAGGTGGTGGGAAAATGAGACTGTGATATTCTAAATTTACATCTCCCTCCAATAGGATGCTTTAGTACACAGTTCTGTCTTATTAAAAAAAGCTAAATGCTGAGTTACTTCATTCTTTTATGCATATTTACATATAATGCAGAATCCGAAAACCTTATAATTTCAAATAGGGCTTAGATTTTTCATTTTTAAAATTGTATTATAACAGCAGCATTTTAAATTCTAGAGCTCCTAGGAAAATGGGTTTATCCATAATTTCCTCTATGGTTTGCTCTTCTCTAAATGTATAGTTTTCTTTTCAAGTTTACTTAGCATCAAAGTTGGAACATCTGTTTCTTTTGTTTATGCCAACAGATTTCAGAAGCATTTAGGCTTTCATAGAAAATGTTCATGCAAATGCCATCCGGGTGTGGGCAATTAGTTATGTAAGCTACTAGCAAGCTCAGTCTCTGTATACTTATGGATAATCATTTCCATCCCACCTACAGGTCTCCTTGCTTTATCTTTTTATCTTCAGTGTGTAATTAAGCCTCTCTAGTGCATCCAGAACAATGTTTTGTGGTGTGAATAAGATTCTCAGAAGTGCTGAAAATATGTGTAATTTTAAAGTCGCTCAACCCTTCATTTAGTAGATTTGAGTAGACAATGGACTTCCGAGGGTGCTTTTCAGCACAGAGGAATACATTTTTAAAAAAGAGAAGTAGACTCAGCAGCTACATGAATCCCTGTCAGGGCAGCCTTTTCTATCTTGAATAAAATCCTAGGTTAACTATGTATTGTACCATTTCTTCTGTAGTAAAGTTGCCTCAGCTTTTCCTATTACTAAGCCTCAGGGCCTCCTAAATACAAAATCATCTGCAATGCAAGTATTTTTATTTGTTTCACATTGAAAGTCTGAGATATAGTTAACTGTATCAGTTGAACAGTTGCCAAGGTATCAGCAATTAAATAAGCCATAACATTTTATTAGACTGCATTTCTTTTATCTAGAAAGGCTGCCACAAAAAGGTATGTCAAGATTTTGGATAGTTTGCAAAAATCCAGTGAACTTATTAAGTCAGACCTGTATGACTTTAAAGGGTAATTATTTTTTATATTCCTTCTAAATTTCCTCATTTCTTTGACTGATCTTGTGAAGTCAGAGGTTGAGAGAGGAAAGAAGAGGTAAATGTAGAGAAATGGGAAAGGAGAAGAGAAAAAAACAGGAAGAGGAGAAGAGAGTTGGGACATATGAAACAAACAATAATAAAGTCTCCATGAATAAACATTTATTTTGTTAAGACCAGATTTCTTTTAAAATTCAGAAGCTATTTTATGATTTAAAACATCTGCCTGTCGGCCGAGGTGGCGGTGAGCCGAGATCGCGCCATTGCACTCCAGCCTGAATAACAAGAGTGAAACTCCGTCTCAAAAAAAAGAGAAAAATCTGCCTGTCTTTGTGTCTTTAAAAGAGAATAATATCACATACAATTGTTTTTTGTTCTTGCTCATTCAAAAGGTATTAAGAGGCCAACTAAGGTTGACCGTGGACAAAATTTGCGATCTTTATCTTCTGTCATCTGAGTCCTGTTACCAAGCTTCTCTTCAGTCCTTTTTTCCCATTTGTCTGTGGTCTACACTTCTATCCCTAAATTTCATCAACATTTGGGAAGTTTCACTGATTGCCCTAACCATTTAAGAAATTATTTGCTAAATTGTCATCTATTTATTTGATTAACTGATAAAATTTTAATTGAAATTCACTCATATCAAAATAAAAATATACTGATGCACTTGCATTTTATTATCTAATTATAGAGAAAAAGGCTGTTTATCTGGATAAAATAATTATCAGCTTGGTAACTTGGCCCTTCGCTTTTCTATAAATATTTTAGAATCAAATGGATAATTTTTAAAAAGCAAAAAGCCCAAAAGCTTTAACAAAAACAACTAGTCTCCCAGAATACAGATTGAAATTTGAAGAATTTATATCTTTAAATATTAAGATTTAAGAAAAATGAATGTATTTTCCTGCTGTTAATTTATTTTATTTTAAAATTTATTTCTATAGTATTTTATTTTCAAAGTAGCAGTATTCACATATTAATTAGAATTATTCCTATCGATTTGCTTCTCCCTCACTCTCCTCTATCCCCAGGGCTTTCTATTCCATACTTTCTGTGGCAATCTTAAGATGTCCACCATCCAGCTCTACCTGCTGTGAGGGTTGAATCTGACTGAAAGCCTTCAACTGCCACCCTTATCCATCTTGCCCCACACTGAGGCCATGTTCTTGTACTGCTTCCATCTTCTAATAACTGAATTTGGAGGGGCTGTTAGAGTTGGGCTTTTTCTGGCAAGTCTCTTAAGGACCCTCTGCTCTGGGGCTCCCTGTTGGTCTGTCTCAGAATTTCTCAGGGCCACACTGCAGTTTAAGACTCTTATCCAACCCTGATTCCTTTCTCCTCCTCTTTTGAAGGTGCCAAACTGACCTGCATTCAGGCCTGGAGGCTGTTCTGCCCACTCATACTTTGTTCCCTTTGCTGAGCACAGTGATCTCCTCCAATCTCTTGTGCATCTATTTTCATCTGGATGTCTGTTTTTCAGATGACAGAAATTGAGAAAAAGTGACTCCCTTTGTTAATTTAAAGAAGTTTCTATTTGTTTCTAATTTTTAAATATTTTTGTAAGTCATGGGAAGGTAAGAGCAAAAGGGATGAACAACACATGGGGAAGGATTGGCTTTCAATAGGAGAAAGAGAAAGGGGGACACAAGTACAAATTCAAGTACATTTGAAGGTATAAAGGTGGGATTTCTGATAAATAGAAAATAGTGATAGGAAATAAGATAATACATGCTTGCAAGTCTGAGGCAGGCTCAAGCTGAGGAAGGAAAGAAGCTTTACATAGGGTAAGAATTCAGAAATTTTGATTATTATACTAGATTGACCTGTAGTTCTATGATTATTAGTCTAGACTGGACTTACAAAGACAAAACAAAGGGCGTTGGCTTTATTGTCTAAGAGAGACTGCAAAACTCAGGATTCATCCCATAACTCACACAGAGAGGGAGGAATGGATTAGCAAGGCAAGTTAAATGAAGAGGTTTGAAAATAAGTTATTTTATGTAATATACCAACTGAACCCTGCTCATTCCATAAACAGTTAAATATTTGAGGCAATGTTAGTTCAGGTGTGTAGCTAAGAAGAGCTTATATGCTATTTAAAGTATTTAATATTTTTCTTAATAGTTGGGAATAATCTTTGTCAGAATCAAGTCATAAAAAATTCAAAAGCAATTCTTTGATAGGGATGACAGGAATTTTAAAGAAAGTGATTAACCATCAAGTACTGTTATCCCAAGAAGAGGCACAACACTTTATTTGTGGACACCAGGTGGTGAGTTGTTCGTGTGAGTGTTATTACTCATTTGTGGCAGAGTGTCACTGTGTCAGTATGGCTTGAGGCTGAGAGGTCAGAGGTCTTCTCCCAACACCCCCTTCTCTTCTCCATTATGTACTAACTAATTGAAGGTAAACAAACATCACTCTACCCTCAGGTTCAGGGTAGGCCCTGGTTTCTGGAAACTCAGTCAGGACAATTCCATTC